>NC_052572.1:53795892-54098947 GCF_016699485.2 Gallus gallus
TGAAAAGGTTTTCAGCACCTAACTTGTATTTCTCTCCCTATAGATTAAATCAACTGCTTTTTGTCCTGCTCTGTTTGGATACAAAGGACAACTGATGATCATCCTCTCCAAAACAAACTTTTCACACTTAGGAACATTTACCAAGTCCTGATCAAACACTCTGTTTTCTGTGTTAAATCTAAATCCTCCAGTCTTTCTTTCAGAGCTCATGTTCTCTAAGTCTTTTATCATCCTCCTCTAGCTCACTCCAGTTTCTCTGTATTAAATAGAGCCTTACCAGTATTAAGCACAGATGGAGAACGGTCTCCTGTCCCTAGACTTTTCTCCTGCTCATCAATTCAAGAATAAAATTTGGCATTTTCAGAACAACATTTTGCAGTGACCTCAGTCTGAGGCCGTGACATCTCCTAATCTTTTTTCTGCAGCACTTTCATATGACTTATAATTCTTCCGCTGTATTTCTGCATTTGATTTCTCTTACATTAATGAATTTCATCTTTCTGATTCAAATCACTTTTCCAGTTCATTAAGAACAACTTGACATACACGTGAAAGCAAAATTAAAAAAAAACACCCACAATTCTGGGTAGACTTTCATCATCAAAACAAATGTGTTTTTTCCTATCAAAACATGTTCCTGAATGACAAGTTTCTTATCTAAGTTAAAGAAGCAAAACCAAGAAACAATGGAGATAAAGTTGTTTTGTTTTGTTCAAAGAAAGAAAAAAAATAAAATTGTTTCCAGTTTCCCCATATTTTATCTCAAATAACTGAAGAATCACAGAATAGCTGATCTTGGAAGGGATCACTGAAGGTCACCTGCTCCAACCCCTCCTCCAGCAAGGACACCCAGATTAGGCAGTCCAGGCACATGTCCTGGTTCCTTCTGGCTGTCTCCAAGGAGGAGACTGCACCACTTGTTTTTTTGTTTTGTTTTGTTTTGTTTTTTGTTTTGTTTGTTTGTTTGTTTTTGTTTGTTTTGTTTGTTTGTTTTTTGTTTTTCTGAGCAAACTGTGGCAGTGCTCTGGGACCCACACAGTAAAGAAGTGCTTCCTGGTGTTCAGGGAGAACATCCTGTGTTCCTGTTTGTGCTCACTCCCTCTTGTACTGTTACTGGGCACCACTGAAAAACACCTGACTGCCCTCTTTGCACCCCCCCTCAATGTGTATTTGTATACACTGTTGATGTCATTCCCCTTGAGCCTCCTCCACGCTGAACTCTCCCAGCTCTCTCTTCCTAAGAGAGGTTCTCTAGTCCCTTATTTGTGCTTGTGGTACTCCTTTGGATCCTGCCCAGCAGCTCCATGTTTTTCTTGTTCTAGAGAGCCTTGATCCAAACACAATAAACACTGCTGATATTCAGAGGGGGGGATTACCTCCCCTGACCTGCTGGCAGCACCAAGCCTAATGCAGCCCAGGATTCCATTAGCCTTCATTATGGCAAGGACACAAAGCTGGCTCGTGTTAAAGTGCTCATTCAAAAACTAAATAACGTTTAAAAACACCCAGTCTGGACAAGAAAAACAAGCATGGAAAAATGTACAACTAGGTTCTCATTGTTCTCCCATCAGGAAAGCAACAACATTATAAACCAATTAAAACAGGTGCTCATAGTGGAATATGCTGAGCAGCCTTACTTCAACACCATGGTAATCTCCTCTCTCTCAGTAGCTTAAAACATCAAATAGAGAGATTTCACAACAGTATTGAGAGGCATACCTCTCCCTAAATTTACACCCTAGATTTTCATGCCTTAGCAATTAAGTAAATAAAGTGCAGCAAATAAAATACAACCAGTATCTATTGGATTTAGAGATGTGTAAAACATGTTTTACCTTAGGTATTGCTTGCACATATGAAAACCTGAGATAAATAAGTTTTTTAAAATAAACCAATTAGTCTAAGACAAACCCAACATGGAAAACTTTAGTCCAAGTGGATATTTAGCAGAGTTCGTATGTATAAAAACAGATCCTCTTCTCTTCTCTTCTCTTCTCTTCTCTTCTCTTCTCTTCTCTTCTCTTCTCTTCTCTTCTCTTCTCTTCTCTTCTCTTCTCTTCTCTTCTCTTCTCTTCTCTTCTCTTCTCTTCTCTTCTCTTCTCTTCTCTTCTCTTCTCTTCTCTTCTCTTCTCTTCTCTTCTCTTCTCTTCTCTTCTCTTCTCTTCTCTGCTCTCCTCTCCTCTCCTCTCCTCTCCTCTCCTCTCCTCTCCTCTCCTCTCCTCTCCTCTCCTCTCCTCTCCTCTCCTCTCCTCTCCTCTCCTCTCCTCTCCTCTCCTCTCCTCTCCTCTCCTCTCCTCTCCTCTCCCATTCTGTCCTGTCCTGTCCTTTTTCATTCTGTTCCATTCCATTCTAAATTGCAGTGAGTAAAAACGAAAACAACAACAATAATAATACCAATAATAATGTGTTACTGTTTATATGGAAAGAGAATATATCTGTCCACTTAGGGAGGATAGAAAAGACCTTGAAATCACCAGAGAAGAAAGGGGAAATAAAGTTCATGTGAGTGTCATATGGAAGTTTGCTGTTGTGACCCTGAGATGCAAATAGGAATCACACTCAGAGACAATCCTTAACTACGCAAAGGGGTTTCATTATCTGGACTATAACCACACTCATATGGTTGATTTATGCTAATGGTGGAGAAGTAAAACCATGACAGTACTGTCTCTAGGACCACTGTTACCCTGCTGTTGGGATAATAAATCCTACTGTGACATTGCAGTGACATTACTGCGTCCACGTAGCAGATGAGCTCTGGCATCGTGGAGGGAGATAAGGAGAGGAAAAGTGAGGATACCCACTGCCATTTGGTATCTGGGGAACTGAAGCCTGCTGGAAGCCTCCTCCATTCTTCTCCTGTGAGCTGGTGAAGGAATGAATTTGATTCCCAAGCGGTGAGCTGTGACTCAGCCAACAGCAGCAAAGTCCCATGGGTCTCCGAGCACAAGGGACAGTGCACTTCAAAGATCAGCAGCTTTCTCCTTTTAGGAAATATATGCTAGATCTTCATCTGGTACAAATCAGGCTAGGTCACTGAGGAAAATGGCTTCATCCTGTGTTGGCTGAGAATCTGGCACAATGTTACTTCTAGATCATTAATTTCATTGCATCATTTAATAATAGTTCATTTTTTCTGCCCTACTGCAATGTCGTGAAATGGTTGTCTTAGCAACAGAAATCGCTCTTCACTATTGCTCCCTCTCCATAATATTAAACTCATCAATTGACCACAAGTTGTATCAAATGAAATTACAGTGGTATTACAGTATAGTGTGTGGAAAGCTTTCCTTCAACCTCTTTTCAAAATTTAAGTGGTTCAAAATATGTTGCTTCTGTTGAGAATTCCAGCATGAAGCTCATTCTCTTCTCATATACTTCTCCAATGATTCTCATCAGCCTGAAAGACCTTCAGCTGAATCAAAGGTTGCACAACATGTAATAGCACAGCAAATAATGTTTAATATCAAACCTTCATCTCACTTTACCAGGACACCAATTTTTCCAATAGAGAGCAAGTAAATAGCTTCAGTACAAATTAACTTGGACTGTATTTATACATCCTGCAGACTTGTTTTCTCTGCACATTTTAAACAAACATTTTATTGGCAGGAACATAAAAGGAGTGAGCCAGATCTATGTGAATACTGAAGAACGTACACATTTTAGTGTGAATGGCTGTGAATGGTGAGTGTTTGTTCTACGTTTCTGATTCTGAGAATAAAGTGGAATAGAAGCACGTGGTGTTCCACTTGTGGCCACTCTATGATAACCAGGACTTAATCCTTAACATCAAATACTTGAAATAAGCACTTTTTAACTCAGAAAAGAGCCCAGAAATATAGCAAGTAGTCACAAACAGCAAATCCTAAATAAGAAAATACATATCCATGAAGAATCAAGTGAAAAGAAAAAAAAGTGTTGCTAAAAATTACTTGCACAGCTTTCTTTCTTCACCCATTCCTCTCTGAGAAGGACTACAACATTTTCCTGTAGCAGTGCAACACGTTCAGTAAATATCTGTAAAAACTGAAGATAATGAGAAACTCAAATAAATATCAGTGGTTTAGAAGGTGGTTTGCATTACATAATTTCAGACACTATTTCTGTAATAACAAGACAACTGCACATGCAGATACTGACAAGTCTGTAGTGACTGCTCAGGAAATAAGAGAGAATCTATATTTCTATGAAGAAAGAGGTCAACTTGCTTCTTTTATGCTGACTGGAAGCTTGAAACAGCACTGTGGCAGTCCAGGGGCTGAGTTAACATCCTGTATCTATTCAGTGGTTCTTCTACACATAGAAGTTTCTCTAGGTTCAGTGGTACTTCTACACTGAATTTGGCTCAGAGTATGAACTGAATGAACATGTATCTGTTACATAATACTAGGTAGACTTACTTTTAGAAAAAAATCAAAACATTTCTACAAAATTTTGTTTAAAAGAAAAAAAAAAGGTTTCAAGGGAGTACACATTAAGTACAGTTGCAACCCCACTAAAAAAGTGATGTCAAACTGTCATGTGTCTGTGGGCAGTCTCAAGGCACACATAAGGTCTCAGTATTTGTTCTCCATCCTGGAAGGATGATCTACAATAAGTGATTTTGACCACCATCATCAGCTCCCTTTTTCCACCACAGACTTGCTGATGCTATACAAAGGTGTATTCTAACACTAGGTGTGCCATCACAGGACACGTGAACTGGTTAGAAGAGAAATACCGTATATCTGAACCCTCAGGAGAAGCCATATACCTGCAGTACAGTGATATGAGCATGCTAGAATTTGAGAAATGTTACACGTCAAATTCTCGTAGAATCACAAAATAATTAATGTTGGAAGGAACTCCTGGAGGTCTAACACCAAGGTAAAGCAAGGCCTTCTTCATTGCCTGATCAGACTGCTGGTACCTTGTCCAGACAAGTTTTGTAGGCTGCATGCATGGATTGGCCGCGTTGCTTCTGATTTTTGTCTCAGGGCCACAGAGCACTGAGGTGAAGAAGTTTTTTTCACAGCTCAGCAGCATATGCCCATTGCCTCCTGCCTCTTCAGTCTCACCTCTGAGAAGAACCTGTCTCTTTCCCCTGTGTCATCCTCCAAGACAGAAATTAGATACCTGCTATGTGTTTTGTCTTTCAGGCTTTTCCTGATAGTCATCATGTTCCCCACCACTTCCTCCAACTTATTCCTATATTTTGCTGGACTCAGTACAGTTTCTCAATATTTCCTTTGTACTAAAGAGCCCCAAATTGAACACAAAAATCCAAATAAGACTTCAATCCTACTGGGCACAGCCGAATAATTGCTTTCTTCCATTTGGTGACTACATTTTTCTTAACGTAGCCCAGTATGTGGTTATCCCTAATGGCTGAAAGGGCATCGTACTGCTGATTCATGCTCAGCTTGGTGCTCACCACTTGTACCTTTTTACAAAGGTGTTTTCTATATAGTTAGGTTGTAGTTATTCCACCCCATGGGCAGGACTTTGCATTCCTATTTATTGAATTTCTTGAGGCCCTTCCAGCTCATTTCTCCAGATTAGGAAGGTCTATCTGAATGGCAATTCTGGTCTCAAGTGTATGTATCAATGATATGATGTCATCTTCAATTTATGGCCACCCATAAAACACGGAAAGTGCACTTCATCCCACCATCCATATCACTGACAAAAATGTTTTCGTCTCTTCTATTCTGTTCTATCCCCAGAGGAACATCATTCCATTAAGTCATTAACCAATGGGCCCCAATACATGTGTCTTCCTTTCCTCTCTCCACCACAATGAGTGGGTAGAAGATGTAAAGACACCAATAGTGTTGTCAGATCACTTCAGGTCAGTGAAAGGAGTCAGTAGATTTCAGTTACACTAAATATGACAAGCTGCTTGCATACAGACAACCAAGGGCTGTTAGTGCCAAGATCTGGCTTTGGCATTGCATTAGCTCACAAAGCAAACATCTCTCCTGAGGTTACACACACTTACTGCAGTCAGATTCATGCAATCCCGTACACCTATCTAAGAATAAAATGTGGTCTCATATGACCTGTGTGTGGATAACTATGTTGTTTAATTTTCAGTGAGACAAGCATGGTTTGTGTTTCTGTTGTACACAGAGAAATAAAGGCAAGGTCAACATGAAATGTCATTATCTGGTATTCTGTGGCCATTTTAAGAGTACTTTAGCGCATATGTTTTCTCTGATGAAATGTTCATCACTCAGGGAACGTGCTTGTGATATCTTAACTAAATAGGTGAAAATAGATACTGTTTAAACAGATGCCCTGGGTTCCCTGAGACTTTAATATGGTTTAGCAGTTACCGACACTGGAACTGTGCAGTTGCCTTTCATGACTGCTTCGTTTAAAACTGTAACACTGGAAAAACAATTATACAATTGTCATCTCACAAAGTGCCCCACAATCTGATTATGACAAAGAGACGCCCTGAGTACTTGCTTTGGTGATGGATTTGCTGGGAATGCCAGGTAATATACATGTACTTAGCCCCTCAAAGAGGGAAGAAATAACACTGTGGCAGTATTTTTTACTTAATTGCTACAAACAACAGAGTCTTGACAGAGAATTTCTCATTCATGTGACCCCTTAATCTAACTCAAAACTGTAAAGTCTGTAACCTTAAAACCAAGAAATGTTCCAGAGCATGCAACCTAAAGCATTGGGTCTTTGGTTACAGATTCAGCTTGGATGATTGCCTCAACACCCAATGAAGTTTGGGGCTAGGTAAGAGATGGATGACCACATCTCTGGGCGCAAGGTCAGCATGTCAGTGAGTACCTCTGATAGGACTACGAGAGTAGCTCTCTGACATCACACATCCTTCTCAGGGATCCATGGTGAAGAACCCATGCTTGGATGTCTCATCACAAGCATGCAACTGGACAAGGAACAGCAGAGGCCATGGTAGCCCAAGTATATCTTAGTGAAGGTAGGTTTGAGGCACCCATTGGCCAGGAAACATTGCTTTGACATGTGCCCATGGAAAAAGAGTCTGAGTGATTCAAGTAAAAGTCAGAAAGCACTCAGTGAATGACAGAAATGAGGGGTTGGAAGTGGATCCTGCTGTGCTTATGAAAAAATTTTTTGATCTTTTTTTTTTTAAATCCAAAGTGCCTTGTTTATCATAATGCAGACTAAGACAAAGTGAAAAACAAAAAATCTGAAAGCTATCTTACAGATCCATTTTACACTACAACTATTTATTTCAAAAAGATAATTTTCATACAAACACTATTAAAAACTTTACCTGGCAATTAGTAAAAATTGTTTTTTATCTGCTACTCAGAGATGCTCTAATGACAAATTCTAGCATTCTTTCCAAAAGAAACAGAAAAAAAAAAAAAAAAAGCCTGAACCTGATCCAAGTCTGCATTATTTCTTCACTCCTTTTCAGAGTTACTGACTGTCTCTGCCCTAAGATAAAAGAAAAGTAACAAAGCATTTCTGACAAAAGTGTGAAAAGGACAGACATTTCCTCAGCTCTAACAGCATTTTAGCCATTCTGCAAATGTAGCATGATAATATAAGATTATGTCTTCCAGGAAAAGATAAAAAAAAACCCCAACTTTAAAAGCTAGCAGAAGCTCCTTGAAATAATCATTGCAGCAGCTGTTATGGGGAGTAGAAGATGTGGCTTTTTTATCTCAGAGCAAAGCACGGACACTTCACAATAAAGATGGAAACACAAAACATCTGTTACTGAAGACAGAACTCCTTGAAAATCACACTGCAGAGGTTAAAACTCCCATTGCAAATTCAGTTCTATGTTTATCTTATCCAAATGAGCTGGAACATTAGTAATTCTTACAAAGCATGTTGCAAACACAAGCTTCTTAACACTCATGGCCTCCTCCTGCATGGTGTGTCCACGTTTGTGGTGTTCACAGAAGAGATAAATTAAGCATAGGAGGTGTTTGTTGTATCAAAACTCACAGAGTAAAAATGATGATGCTTTCCTCTAGGGATCTATGTGCAGTGGCAGCTAACATCAACAGGCTTGTACTGTCTGTTGCTAAACATGCAACTTCATGAAGCTTAGTGGCACTTTGGGGAGGTGAGGGACTGTAATGTGAAAATGGTTCAGGAGGAAGAGTACTGTTTTTACCTCTGGACCAATTCCAGGCAACAGAATTCACAGAAAAATTACCTTCTGGAGATTATATAGTGAAATAGCACAAATTTTCCATTCAGGATGAAGGTGAGGAACAATCAGCAGCAATTTTTCTCTTTAAACTGCTGCTTGTGCAAATTGAAAACTTCCCAGGAGAAGTGGAAGAAAAGGAATGAGACAGTCAGTGAGAGTCTTATGAAGGCTGTCTGAACACCCTAGCCACTTGTGTATCTTCAGAGACTTCAGAAACTTTCACTACAAAGTGGAAGAGGTGCAGTCATTCCACTTTTGCAAGTATAATCACCACTGCAGGCTGAGGTCATTAACTGATGAGATTGCAGAGGCACCAGGCACATTTCCTCTCAGTCCTGAAGGAGATCACTAGCCTAAAATACAGTCCAGCTCTGAAGCCATCTGATGCAACTGATGCAACAAGGCTAGACCTTGGATGTTTGGCAAAAGAGACAGCAAGGCCCTGGCTTGTTTTCCTATCAAAACATCACTCACTCTCTATTACACCCAAGAAGATCACTCCAAGTGCTTGTAGAGTAACACAAACCTGAAAAAGCAGCAAGACTGGCAGAAGGCAGGCACACAGGGACCTGTTATTAGTAGTCCAGTCTGTATGGAAAATAAAGGCTTTTGAGACACAACATCCTATATATATCAAAAACCACTGCCGGCATGCAAATCAAAGTCATCAGACTCCTGTGGCTTTGCCCTGAGCTTCCCTGCAGTTCCTGCTGCACCACTGCTATCCCCATGAGCATTTTTTCCCTGATAATCTGGAAAATGTTGGTGGTAGAATACAGACAGGGAAAAAAATGGGAAGAGAACTTTCCATCATACGAGTCTGCATGTCCTCCAAACCACCCAGCCGTGCTGTAATTTGCTGAATGACATGAATTACCTTTGATCTCTATCCATGCCAGCAGCTGGGAAATGAGTCTCCTAAGGCCACTGCTGTCCTGAGAGCCCATTTTTCCCTTTACCTGCAGAAATCACCTCTCTCCCATTGTTCTGTCTTGCAAACTTTTGTGTATAACCTAAGAGATGGGCAGAGACACAGAAGTAAGAGACAAAATATTTGCATCCAAGACCCTGTTACTTTTGTGAAGCCTAGTGTTGTGCGACAGACAGTGTCTGTCACCTCTGGCTCCGCCTTTGGGGCTGGAAGCCTCAGCCCTGGCTACCCCACTGCCACAGCCACGCAGAGACATCATCCTCACCATGACACGAAAAGTTCTACTCCAAGCAGAAAAGACAACAGCAAAAAACCAGACAGACTATCTGGCTTCATCAGGAACTCAGCTACAGCTTCTTCAGCTGCACAAAGCAGATAGATTTGGGGAGTCTTGTTCACATCCACTTCTCCACTGATTTCCTTATTTATCTGTGTGCACATGTCCTTGACCAAGAAAAGGAGGTGGTGAAGGCAGTGAGCAGTACAAAGTTTTCACCTGCTTTTAGCATCCAGATCTGTGAGAGTTTTGCTTCATTGCAGCATAGCAGAGGGAAGGAGAAGGGGGGAAAGGGGTGTGGGGTGAGTGACAGAGGGACTGTGGGACTGGGGGTTGGGTGGGCAGAAGAAAGGGGATTCTATTGAACCAACTTGTTCAGCATTTAGAAGCTAGGTGGTGTGTCTTTTGCAATATGATTTAAATTATCATGTGTTAAAAAGTAGCATATCTGAATATTTACTACTTAATAATTCAGAAGAAAGCGCTGAAACACTTATGTCTAATAATGGAGCCCTCTGCTGCAGTCATTCATTGTCAGTGTACAGATAATTAAAAATATTTCTAAACTTTAAATTAACGCCAGCCATGAACAATCACAATCCAGCTGCTGAATCTGTACATCGAAGCAAAGTGTACTCTGTTGGATCCATCCTGCCTTCTCAATCAACTTATCAGAAATGTGTGGTAAGAAATGTACGCCATACTCTCAGCAAGGGGAGGCTACAGCCATTATCCACCGCCCTCTGTCCAAAGTGAGTACAGTTACCTGCCTTCTTTTCCACCTGTGTGATCTCTGGGATCTCCTGCTTGTAGGAAAGGATGTTCTTAAGAGTCCTACAGTCAGACTGGGAAAGCCAAAGCTAACTCACTTGCCTTGCTGGCCTTTCCTGGGGCCCTCACACCAGGGGAAAGCAAGAGTGTGAGCACTTCTTCAGTCTGCCATAGTAAAGGATCTGTTATAAGAAGGCCACATTTGCCACAAAGATTGTTGCCTTCAGTGGTCAGCACAACTGAGTCTACTGTTCTGTGAAGCTTGGAAAAGTTTCTGACCAACACAAATTGCAACTAGACTTGTATTTTGGAGTATCTTGGCATTAGTGAAAATGTTCCAACTCCTGAAAATGAATTAATTGTTGGATGTAAGCACAGATGAGGAGGATGAGCAGCCAGATGAGCAGAAAGAGAAGACAGAGGAGGAGGAGAAGCAAGAGGAATTCCAGCCACTTAAACCTGTGTAGTTCCATCACTGTAACATAATGTTGTTAAGTCATCAGACTTTAGTTTCCTCCTTTGGAATTACCCATACCCTTACTCATATCCTTTCTAGAACAACAGCACACATCCTCCTGACCTTCTGTCCAACCTGTATTCAGCCTTCACTGATGAAAAGGCTTTATGATGGATGTTTATATCCTGTGTGTATGTGACATTATCTAGATGTAAGACATGCAGTTCACTCACCACATCAAGAGTGACAGGTGGACCTCCCATGAAAAATATGCCAGAAGGAGCCGGTTGCATTTCACACCTTTCAGGACTTTCAAAATGTCATTATGCAGTCATTCAGCAAGAAGAGAAGAGCCATCATACAGCCATTTAGTTGGAATGACAGCTGCTTCCTCAGAACTATTGTTCTCAAAATTCACTTTCACTTCTCAGACGTTAATTTCAGTACTAAGGACAGTGTCTCCATATGTCTCCTATGTGTAGCTGATGGCATTTCTTCCCTGCTTTGCCTCCTTAGCAGACAAAAGCAGAGGATGCATAAGCAGAATTCTCCCAGTGCACTTGGTTCTCCGAGCAACTGGAAGGCAGCAAAGGACATGTTTCAGCCTAAATTCTTCAGTCTTAGTGCCACTCTGCAGCACAGCCACTGGGGAGGTTGAGATAATCCGGCACCACTATTAGGGCTACAAATGCAGTGGTAGTTTTTGTCTCTGCTTCTTGGTAAAGGAATCCTCTAACACTCTCCAGTTTTCCTGTATCTTTCTAATAAACATAGAGGATGGTTGCCGGTGGTGAGAAATGTCTTCCGATTTGCAGAACCATATGTGCAAACGTAGTGACTTGTGAGTGATTATTCCCAGGAGCTCCCACTACCTACTCCCAGTGCAGCTGAGAACTCATAATATGTCTTCCCAGGCAAAAAGGCACACATCCTCTTCCCCACTCTCACATGCATACCAACATGTGTAAAAAAATCATCATATTAACAGTTCCTTTTCCATCCAGAAGGAGAGCTGGGATTGTTTATCATTGTGCATCACTCAACATCTTGCTTATTGGCAAATACACTCTGTCCAATTTGTCTTTTTGTTTTGCATGTACACAGCTCTCAGCCTCTTCTTCTTTTCTTCACTTCTAAACAAACAATAGCTTTTGTAGTTAGAATAACAGCAGTTAAGTGCTTACTTTTAATTATACAAAGGCTATATTCTTACTTAATGTAAAAATACAAGCCATTGTTCTCAAAATCTGTTTCAATTCCCCAAATACTTTAATTATAGTTTACCATATTCATACTAGCAACAGCCATTACTTCTCAGAGGCAGTTTTGAATGCTGATCCTTTTACCCGTCTCTCTTATGAGCAAAGGAAAGTGCCTGCTGTTTTCTTTCCCTTCCTTTTAATTATATATCATGAGAACATATGAAATTGTATGGAAACATTTACCAGCCTTTTCCCACAGAGGTTGCCTGGGTTCTAAGATACACTCCCTGTTTGCTATCTACAAAGGAGGTTTTTATCAAACAAGCTACATCAAAGCTGCAGTAGAATTCATAAGAAGAAAAGTAACTTCACAAATCCCTCCATACTACATTTTACATAGTGATAGGTAGAGGATAAAAGTCTGGACCCGTTGGCTGGGAGCAATCAGGCAACTTGAGCCTAGATGCAGCAAATCCTCATTTATGTGCAAGTTTGGCTTCACTGTCCCTTCTGCTGAAAACCAGAAGTGAGGATAATTTTAGCAGGAATGCTGGTGGCCTAGAGGCCATTTTGCTTTCTGTTACTTTTCTTTGCAGCAGTGACTTAAGTGAGGCAGAGCGCAACCAAACAACTGTATATGACTAGCATGGGGCAGTGTTCCAGCAGCACCATGATCACCCACCGCCCTTCCAACCTTGCTGACTGTGAGCACAGCAGAAGAGCAATGCTCTCCCTCCTTCTCTGTCTCAGACTTCAGTGCTTCTTCCCCTCAAGAGGAGTCTAGTAGCGGAACTTAGCTTCAGTGTGTGGCATAAAGTGACTCATGGCAGCATCATTTACTCTTCACACAGCAGAAAGTGCTCAGGGCTCTGAAGTTGCCAAAATACGTAGGCAGAGCCAGGCAGGACTCTGTCTTGCTGATGCTACAGCAGGCTGGAGGCAGTTCCTGAGTCCTCTACAGCTGCAGAGGAATTGGTAGGGAAGCAAAGTGCACACACAGCATCTTCCAGAGCTGCACATTCTTGTGCTCGAAGGAGCAGTGGCAGAGAGCTGGAACAGTCTCAGCAGAAAAGCTGTAACAGACAGTCAGGCTGCAGGCAGTGCTTGATTTCTGAAGGGTCATAACCACATCCAATTAAAAACAGAAAGTCTTCAAAGGCAGGTCTCCTGAGTCAGGTTGGTCCCCAGCCTTCAAACCTTACCATGCATCCCAGTGACCTATTAACAAGCCCAGGCAGGCTCTTCCTGCACCTGTGAAAGGCAGGTCTTGCGCTCTGCTTGGCCTGGGAGCACGGTGAGCAGTTCTGGATCTTTTAAAGGAGACATACAGGCTCAAAAACTTGTTTGGGGAAGTTACAAAGAGCAGACTGAGTTGCAGAGTGGGCGTGGGGTCAGGGCACCTTCATTAGACCAGGACGGTGTCAGCCCTGCCAGAACACTCCCTCCGCTTTCAAAGAACAAAACACTAGAGCTCTGCTTTAATTGCGAAACAGGCGCTGTTTCAAATAGCAGGTTTTCTCCAAATAAACTGAGAGGTGATGTGTGCTCATTAATTTGCATGTGGATGTAAGTCGAAAAGCTCTGCTGCTTTATACAACAGGATCCAGCAAGAGCCAAACAGAGTCAGACAACAGCCCTTGCCCACAGGCAGTCTGCAGCACTATCACAAGCTCCCACAGCACGACAGAAAGGTACCGTTGCTCTGTGGGGCCCAGTTACAGCTTGCTCAGGGAAAGATGGAGTCTGCACCTATTATTTTTTCTTTTGGTAGTTGCTCATTGTTACAGGACAAAAGCATTGCTACACTAAGACTTGACCTGTTGTGCCCCCCAAAAACTCCAGATGGATGCTGGTGTCCATAAGTTGAGGGCAGCTCTCACCCCTGTTCACTGCCACAGGTACAGGCAGGACCATAAGGAAAGGTGAGGTAGCTGCTCTCCCTCCTGGATAACTGCTCACCCATCTCTCCAGAAGCATTTTAATGCAGTAGAAGACATGTTAAGGAGTCATTATCTCATTTCTTCATTTTCTCCCTCTTAGGAAATGGTGTACTTTCAAAATTTTCTGATTGCAGACTTTCTAACCTTTAATTGCTCTTTTTTCCTTCCCTGGACTCTCCAGCTCGTTTCTGATTTTCCTAAAGGGAGACCTCATCAGTGCTGAGTACAGGACAATAATTGCCTTCTCTGCTGCACACAGAGATCTGATCTTCTGTTAACTGAGCTAAGTTAACTCCTACTTCTACATTAGGAGTGGGAATCAATGCCTTGTGTCTTGCCATCAGCCTCATTGGGGAGTCCAGAGAGTTGGCATCAGAGGAGGAAAGCAGCAGACAATAAAAGGGGCAGCTGTAGAGAGTGGCTGCAGTGCTTTGTGAAGTGGTTAAAAAGGAGTGAGAGCATTAGAAATGAGAGACAGAGAAGTTAGTCACCAGAAGCAGTGTGCCTACAAGAACTGAGGGCAGTGAGGCGGTCCTGCACCGGGATGCAAAAAGAAAATCGGAATGTTGTCATCAAGGAAGGGGTCTGGTGGTAGGGATAAAAGTTTTGCATCTCTCAAGGGAGAAGTGGGACCTCACAGGAGAGCTTAGAGTGAGGGTGCACATCATTAGGGTGGCAAGAAGGGCTAATTGATTCATTGGCAGTATGTTTTGTTGTTATGAGAGAGGAAAGCTGCAGGAAAAAAAAAAAAGCCATAGGAGATTACAGTTCCTAAGAGAATAAGAAGTCAGCTGGCAGGTATGGAGAATAGGTCTGGGACTAGGTGACAGCAAACTGGAAGACATGGCAAGGGGAGTTCATGCAGTAGATGGGTATGATGAAGAAAATTCAAGTGGAAACAGAGCAGGAGAGCAGATATTCTCCAGTGTGTCACAAGGTTAAGGCAAAAACTGTTAAGGATAAAGGAAAGAGCAGATGCATATGTGTAGATAAGGAGCCTCAAAATGGTCAAGGATGACCAAATCCATATTCTTTGGTTTTAAATAATTCTTCAATTACTGAGATCCCACACTTACCTTCTTTGATATTTGAAGCCTGGAATGTGGGGTCTTTTGTTTAACACTTTCCTGTGATGCCACTCTATTAGAGATGCCACACAACTGCTGTACCCAGCATCACTGAGGAAAGGTAAGCATTTTGGAGGGAGATACCTGGAAATCTGTTTTGGTCATGTTTCCTTTTACAATGCAGTTCAATGACACAGATCAAACCAAACCAAAATGTCTACCTGCAGGAAGATGCATGATAAAAAGCAACAGGTTCAAAGTAAAAAAGCCAGAGAGAAAACAAATTGAAAGCCCATATCTTGCTTAACATAAAATCTATGCCAGCTAAGGACTTAAAGAAAGGGGGAAGTCCCATAAACATTCACGGAAAGAGGGGCAGAGAAAGAAAACAAGATGAGGAAAGGATCAGCCTGGGAACACAGGGAGGTTCTTCAGAGCGTGACAGAGTCCCAGGCACCGCCAGGAAATAGAAATCTGTGAGATGGCAATTGCTGGACACTGAGCACATTTGGGTTCCTAAACTCTTCTGCTATGTGCACTACATAGAAGATAAATATATTGAAGAGTCTGGGACTGAAGGGTTAAATCGTGTACTGTGCTTGCACAAGCAGTAGGCTGCTAGTATCAAGAAGCTCCAATTGATGTCATTAGCCTCTGTCAAAAAACAAAACAAACAAACAAAAAAAAAAAACCACAACCATTTCCCTTCCTTTGGGAATGTAATTGTTGAGCAGCAAGGGTGAGGAGAGTTTAACTGAGTACTACCTGTGAATCTCTTCTGCTCTTAGTTTGTGTGGGAGTCTCACAATCACGTCAGTTCCATTTTTAGGGTTTCTATATCTTCTGCATTTCATGCTGTTGCTCAATAATTGTCAGTGTGCAGCTTTGTCAGGAAATAATACTGTTTATTCTCTGAGAGACTTTGCATGTTCTTCTTCATATTTTATAAGCTTCAATTCTGAGTCACTGGTACCTAAGGGACAAAAGCAAAAGGAATAACAAGAGGAAAAAATAAAATAAAGAGAGTTACTTGGCATTATATTTAGTTAGCTGAGGGAATTATTCCTGACAATTTAAGGCTAGTTCCTTATTCTTTGAACCCATTAAATGGCCCTTATTCAGAACTGCAGGAAAAAAATAGAAAACGACATTTTCAAACATATACTTAATATGCCTTTTGTAACAGGAGGCAGTTGAATGCCAAATGGAAATACACCGTCCAGTTGAAAAAGCAGAGCAGGTGTTGGAGAGGCAGTGTGATGCCCAGAAAATATTCATGCATGCTTTACCAGACTTGTGCATAAACTAGTAGGCCTTAGACTAGTGCAGTGTGACAGATACTGTGGGAGGATGAGCTGGAAAATTTCTTGTGATATTTCAGATAAGGCTTCCTGCAGTCCTGCTGTTACTGATCAGGTACAGACATGAGCAAGTAAGCTGCACATAAGGTAGAAGTGATGCCCTCCTGGCAGGTTAATACACCCAAACTATACGGTGAATCTCTGAGCCATGATCAAGTCATGTGTCAAGGTACGACTGAGTAAAAGTAACAGCCAAACATAAGGAAAAGTGTGGCTTTGTCCTTTAATGCCACCTCTTTTAATGTCATGTCTGACTGGGACTTCTACTTTTCCTGCTTCCTATAAGCATGACTGGTCAATAATCTCCTCTTTAGTTACCACATTAAACACTAAACACTGTCTGATGCTGTATCAGGATCTCTTACATATCTCATGCTGTTTAGTATTTCACACTTAAACATCATACTGAGCCCCTTAGACTCTTAACACATCTTCCAGAGAGGCATCCCATCTTTGCTCAAGCATATCACAGAGACAAAGCCTTTTTTTTCTCTGCTTTGTTCCAGCTTGGTTAAAAACACACCTCTCTTCAAGCCTTAAATTCTGATCTGACTTACAACTGTTAACTCCCTCCATGTCTTTCTGTTCTACACCAAAATCACCCTTCTGATACCCATGCTGTAATCATGTCACTTGTGGGGTGGGAACAAATCAGATCTTTTGAATGCTTTCCAAGCTTGCCTGCACAGGGACTATCAAGCACAATGATCTGAATTAATGCTTAAAGTGAAGTAGTACAGCTCTAAGTTCATTTTGGAAATCAGCTGTCAGAGTGAAAGGGACTTCAATTAAGTTTTGATGATTTTTCTGGGGGAAGGAATGATGCTATAAAGAAGTAAGGACACTTTCTGAATGAGGGCCTGTAAAAAGCCACTCAGCAGAGCTCAGCCTTCCTAAAATTCCTACCTGCAGCTAATTCAAACAACATTTGAAAACACAGTCACAAAGGAAAGGTACACTTTCTGCATTTCAAGGCAGGTTTTGTTTGTCCTTCCCTACACGCCTGTCTCCCACGTTAGTATTTCCTTTCTGCCGTATTTTCTGTGGTCATGGGCAAATGCTGTATTTCTGTATTGAATTTTCAGTCTCACATTTCTGCTCTTATTCCTGTCTCAGTTGTGTATATTTCCATACAAAGCATTAAATCTGCCAGCTGTGGCATCAACAGCATGCTCTTATTTTGGCTGTTTTATCCACTCTGATTCCCAAACTATTTGCAGGTGCAATGCCATACACTTCAGGACAGGCCACTGTTACATCCATCCATACATGCATAGCTTGCAGTCAACAGTACCAACCCATTTGTCTCCAAATGCCTTTCTGGATAACCCTGATTGCTGCATCTGTACAGTAGTTTTTGTCCCTGCTTCAGTAGCCATAGCACCAGACATTGTATTAAATAGGTTTTTCATTGAGTTTTTAGTTCCATATCTTGAGAAATCTGTAGGACACATTCTATAGCAAGGCTGGTAGATCCTTACTTATGATAACTTCCCTAGTCTCAGCTAGCCAGTCCTACTGACTGTGTATAGCATTGTCAATAGTATGCATTTCTGTATCAGAAAGAGTAATACACAATCAAAATAATTACAGAGAATCTTCTGTGTTCGCATCTGCCTTCATCATTTCATCAGCCTTATGGTCTCAACTAATGAAATCAGTTCTTTTTGACAAGTCCTATTTTGCATAAAGCTTCATTGACTGACATTAATTATATTTCTGCCCCTTATTTCTTTATGAATGTAATTCTGTTGTTTTTGTTTGGTTGGTTGGTTTGGTTTGGGTTTTTTTTGTTTTGTTTTGTTTTTTTTTTTGCTCAGGACTGATGCTAGGTCATCTTGTCCATAGTTATAGGGTCATCTTTTTTTACTTACCATTAGCCACATTCCAGTCTTTTTTATTTTTCCTCAGTGTTAGTAGCATTTTAAAAGAATTTTTCAACACTATCAATGAAAGACTTTCTTATTCAGTGAGGGAGGAGGAGTTCCTTCTTTCTTTCTTTAAGGAACATGGGAGCAAATTACTTAGAATGCTGATTGAAAATCACAGTGGATATATCTTTGGTTTCCAACAGAGTAGAAAGCACCTCATGCTGTTTCTTCCTAGCACAGAAGATAGAAATTACTGGAATACTTTTATCTCTCCTGTGTTATCAACTTTACTGCTCTCATGTAGGAACATATTGGCCTTATTTCCTTCAAACTGGTTTGGTCCAGACAGATATGAATTCTCACCCTGGCCTTCAACAACTCACTCGCAGAGCTGTCTGTTTACCCCTCCCGCGCCCCCATCCCCATCAATTTGATGTCTTTTATTTTATCTTCATCTGTAGCCCTCTATTGCTGATATTTAGAAAGACTCTTACGTGAACCGTCTTAGATTCATAACTTTCTAGGCCCACAAACACCTTTTATTTAGTTCACCCCACAATCATTAACGCTTCCCTCTCTCATGTCCATCTCCAGCTCTGGACGGTTCTTGGATTTGTTTTGTTCTTTCCTCTCATAATCACTAGCAAGAACAAGCTTGTCTCTCAGAGCTATTGCATGTGCTTTTCTTAGTTTTTCTCCCCTCACTCACAAAAAGCCACAGTCTCCCTTGACACAGACAAGGGCTGCTCCGAAAGTAATACCTCCTATTTCAGCACACACTGACAGAGGTGGATGTTTGTTGTATGGCAGTAGAGAGTGAACCTTCCCATCAGAATCCCATTATGTGTTGTTGCTGTATGACAGATGGTAACAGAGAGGCAGTCTGATAGAATGGTATCTGACCTGGAAGTGCATAAGATGCAAAGGTGTGTCACTGAATTCCTCCATGCAAAAAAAAAAAAAAAAAAGGAACCCACTGACATTCACTGACACTTGCTGAATGTTTACAGAGACCAACCAGTGGATGTGAGCACAGTAGGGTGGTGGGTAGTGTGTTTCGGTGGTGGCAACAGTGACGTGAAAGACAAGCTACATTCCAGATGTCCATGCACAGCTGTCACATCACAAAATGAAGAGTGTCTCAATCAGCTCACCTGCACAAATCAGAGGACTGCAACCAGGGAAGTTTGTGTGGAGCAGGATATAAGTTTCAGTGCATGTGAAAGCAGTGGTGCAACACTGGAATACTGCAAAGTTTGTGCAAAGGGGGTTCCACAAATCCTCACACAGGAACAGAAAGAATACTATATGCAAGTCTGCCAGGACCTATTGAACCAATATGAGGTTGAAGGTGACAGTTTCCTGGATCACATCATTACCAGTGAAGGGATGTGGCATCACCACTATGGGCTGGAGTCAAAACAGCAGTTCATGAAGCGGTGACATGAATTCCTCATCAAAGAAAATGTTCAAGACACAGCCCTCAGTGGCTACAGTGATGTGCACTTTATTTTGGGTTAGAAAAGGGATGATCATTCTGGATTTCCTGGAACCTGGACAAACCACTATATCTGACCACTACAGCACAGTGCTGGCTAAGCTGAATGTTCAGCATCCAAAGTCAGGTCAGAGAAGACAACCTTTCTCTTGCAGCATGATAACACCAGGCCCCATATCAGTTTGGAGACCATGGAGTACATGCCAATCTTGGGTGGACTATCCACCTGCACTCACTGTACAGTAGGAATTTAGCGGCTTCTGACTTCTGGTGCAGATTTTTGGGAGTGTGGCAAGCAGGCTCTTTTTTGTCGCTGGTAAAAATACAGAGCTAATGGTTGTAACTACATTGAAAAATAGTGTTTTTCAGCTGAGAATTTACTCTATCAAATAGTGATATTGTGCTCTTTGTATCTGTTGTAGTTTCCATGGAAATAAATAGGAAGTATTTCTTTCAGAGGAATCTACAAACATAGCTGCAGCGCCTTCCTTATGTTTCCCCTCTGTGTCTCCATCCCCAGACTCAGCATCAGCCCTACAATTTTTTTCAGACTCTCCATTACTCTCTCTTCCTTTTTGCTCACCCTGCCACCCCACAGAGATACTGTGATGCAGATGGACACTATTTATGTAGCAAATCCTAAGAGTGGTGCAACCCTCTGCTCATCTCATATAAAACAGTAAGACTGGTAACATGCTGTTTGCAAGCTCTTTGCAGCTGATATGAAAGAGCTGTACTAAAAGTGTTTTTGAGGAAGCACAAGATGGCTCAATTTTACTGGCATTGATGTTACTGCTCTATGAAATGAATGAAAATGGTTTTAGGAGCTTTAAGTGTTTTCCCAAAGTTTGAGAACGAGGTGTGGAATATTGATGTTTCAGAAAGAGGAGGTTTGGGAGACACTGTGCAAGAACATGACAAATGGCACCTAAAGATAGTCTGTGAAGATATAAATACCACATTTGGAGTTTTTTTCTTTAAATGATTCCCAACATTAACTTACAGATATATCTCCCAAGGCTTTGATTGCTCCTGTGGAGACACATTTTGGTGATGAAACTGGTATAAAATATGTATGTATAATTTTTAAATCTAGATTTTAAACTTCCTAGTATAGAAAATTCATGTTCTCAGAGGATTCCACATTGAGCCTTATGACTGGTTTGATGTAACTCATCTGAATTCTCAGTTGATTTTGAGCTCTCTTTCAGTTCTGTAATGACCATGAAAACCATCCATGAAAGTTCATGCCCAAGTACATAATGAAAGGACACTGCTACATCTGTGAGAGAGCATTAAGTAATTAAAGAGCAGTAAGTAATTAAAAATCATAACCATGTATTTCTGCTTTTCTTGCAGATTGCCAGACTGACTCACTTCTAAACCTCATGCTCCCAAGATCCCATTTCTAGCATCTGGGTTTTACTAACTCTTCGTTTCTGTACCTTACCATCTCTGCATGTACAATATTACTGGTTCTGGAACAAGCCAACTGTGATTAATTTCTCAGCACAGCTCTTGCAGACTCTGCATTGGCAGTGGCTGCATCCTGGGATGGAAATGCAATTGCTCCAGCCAGAGTAAAGTAGTAAGAAGTAGTTCACACCAGAACCCAGATCCTTTCTGAGTTCCTCCAGGAAAGGGCTTGTTGCACTGTATGATAGTTTCAGAGTTTCTTCACTCAATGATCTAATTCTTCTAAAAAGAAAAAGTAATAATTTGGCTTCCAAAGGGAAGAGCATGAACTGCCAGGCCCCATCAGATTCAATTATTGGTGAACAGGACAGATCAGCTATGAGCCTGTGTCAGGGAAAAAAACATTAGGGACCACAGCTCATAGTAAAGGGCCAAAAGGCTTTTAGCTGAGACCATGAGAACACCTAGATCTGGAACATGGGTGAGAATGAAATGAAAATACTGGCAGTGACTTGAAAAAGCAGGCTGTGGTACTTAACCCTCTGAAGCTGTATTAGAGCCTGGCTAATAGGTGACACCCATCACCACACAAACCACCTTTCCAGGGGTTACTCAGCCCTTGCAGGGTGCCCCACAGGGAGTACCACACCATGACAGCTGGCCTGCTTGAACCTACTCAGCCGCAGAAGCAGGCACAGCTTTTGCAGTGTCAGTAATGCCATGGCCCTAAAGAATCTTTTTAGTGAAGTCTAATTATCTTGGGTGCATGCTGTGCTGATGTGACCCATGCTCACCAGAAGCCGTGGGACCTCACACCACCCACAGACTGCATGCTGCCTGCAGATAGCTCCTGTGGAGACCTTCATGCAAGGCTGTGAGGCCTGGACCGACCAGCCAGCCTCAGGTGGGGGCATTTAGGGGAGAACAGAATGAAGAGTGAGGCCCTATCCTGTCACTGGTGTCACACTGCGGTAAAGGCATCACCAGGGCCTTGGGTGTACCTACAGGGCCCCACTCCTTTGGGAACTTCCATGCCATCTCACATCCCCTTTTTTTGCTGTTATGAGAACCTTTTCAGCAGGAATCTCTCAGGCCAGTTTCCAAACAAGCATCATTCTAGTCGGATGCTGTGGCAGAAAGAGAATTAGAAGGTGACCCCACCCTCACAGTTCTCCACTTTATTTCAGCTGAGCGGCTCGGCTATATCTCAGCCTTTCTCATGGGCCAGCTGCTATTTCTAACCTGTCCAGAGCTGCATTATGTCAAAGGCCATTATTTATTCAGAACCAGAGGGTGAGATAGCATCCCAGTTCTGTGACAGGGATCAATAGGTGCCTTTTCTATAATGACAGCCACTCTTCTTTTCTTTTTTAGGCCTCAGTTCTGAGCACTTAGGGAATCATTTCTAATGCTGCACCATTAGAGATTGTTAAAAACATCAAAGCACTACGAAATGATCTATTAAAAAACACTATTGTTGCAATTGCTATTATGCTAATCTATGTATGATCTTGTTATTTTACACAGTCACAAACTCCCAAAGCTAAGGAAAGCTAACTGATATAAGCCAAGGAAAATAGAGTTTCATGGAAAACTAGTTACCTGTTAGTATAAATCCTTTGATTTCCTTTATCTTACTTTTGCAGTCCAATGGCTTCTTTCTCTTAGCTGCTTCTGGGAGCCAAAAAAACAGGATGCAGCATAGTTAATTATACACACAGGAGTGAAAACTGCAGGCATAATGAATTTTTATTGCTCCTCTGGTTTTTTGTTGTTTTTGTTGTTGTTTTGTACAGCTGTACAGTAGAAACAGCTGAATACTGAAGCTGATCATTGAAACCATTCTCAAGTAACTTGCTTTGTCAGAGGAAAACCACTCTCACCTCAAAGCCATAGCAAAGCTTTCATGACCACAGATGCTGTCAGGTGGGAAAAAAAAACCTGTGTGAGTTCTTACCAGCTGCAGTGAATGGTTTGGCTAATCTTCAACCCACACCAGCATAACATGACTGCTGGCTTTCAGGTTCCTTGCCTTGCTGAAGGATTCAGGGAGGACAGGAAGGAGAGCCTCTAAAACAAATCTTTAAATTGAAGAAGTCTGAGTCAAAGACCTAAGCCTTCTGTCAAGGGAAATGATGCAAAACTGACACAAAGAATGCACATGAAAGAGGACTAAGTACAGACTGAGGCAGAGGAAAAGGGATCAGTTTGTGGAACAGTGAGTCTAAAGAACCAAATCAGGAACTGAGGGAAAATTCCCTGATCTCCCAAGGGAGCAAGGAGAAGCCACTCTGCTCACAACAGCCAGGATCTTCAGTGCTGACGTTTCCTGAGCATGTGCTGGCAGGCAGCAGTTGGAGTGTCCTTCTCAGAGCATCTCATAAAATAAACACAGCTGCAGCTCTCACCCTCCCTGTGGGAAGAGCAACCACCACAAAATCATTCTGTGCAAAACAGCCCCCTTGTTCCATGGCCAAATACAACAAAACTTTGGAACCTACTACTGCTATGGATCTGGTTAGAGTGCCTTGTACTGGTGGGATCAGGCAAGAAGGAGGAAGGTTGAGTTTATTTCTGGAAACAAAAATCAAATAAAAAAAATACCAAAGGAAGAGTAATAATATTTCATTTCAGGAACCAGGTGTAATACAAATCCAATCAAATCATTCAGCATCCCTAGGAAAAATAGTGCTATCCTTGGATCTCCTTGAACATTGCAAGGGCTCTCAAATATGACTAAGAAAGCTCAGAAGTTGGAGCATCATCTGCTGCACAAAAGGTATATACTTTACTCTCCTTACAGAAGGAAAACAATGGGGAAAAAGTAACTGGATCACATTCAGTTCTGTATTTATCCTACAATAATTGTACTGAGATGGGAGGAAGAGATGACCACCACAAGGGCAAGGGAGTAAGTGTTTACCCACTGCTAACTGAGTTTTTTCTATTAGGTATTTTCCAGCAGACTACGTATCAAAAATCCCTACAAGCACTACAAAAATAAGGATGGCTCTTTTAGTGCCAAGGGTAAGGATGCACTCCAGAGAAAGGTCAGCTGCCCCTGAAACAGCCTGCTATCTGTACCCACAAGAGGGAGAAAGAGACAGAGCCAACAAATGTGGTGAAAGTGGGAAATCAGGAGTGCACAATTTCTCTTGAACCAGGACCCATAGCAGAGCTGGCAGCAGAACCTAGGAATAAAGCAGCAAATTAAAGAAGCTTCAAGTCAGTGCCTGCTTCTCTTTGACCTGGGAGAAGACTGCCTGTAATTGAAGGTGAATGAAAGCTATCCAGTCACTACCAGTCTCACTGGGGTATGAACCTGCAAACTGAAGAGCGTGAGAGTTGTTTTGTCTCCATTACATAATGAAAATAAGGATAAACTTGAACACAAATGTGCATGAAATGGCACTTTGAGGGTGGGAAGAAGAAAAGGAGGAGGAGGAAGAGAAAGAAGAAGAGGAGGAGGGAAATAGGCACTTACTTCTGTGTGCTACAGAGTTGCCTGTAGCATTGCTCAGATAGTGAGAAGATTTGTTCCCCTAGGAATAGACAACTCCATTTAGAAAGGGCTGGAATGGACGGGCAATATCCTACATTGCGCAATAGGAAAAACAACTAAAACTGCTCATGGGGAAAAGAAGGAGAACAGAGTTGCTCCCAAGGAAACAAGCAAGCCAGAAAACAAAATCCCAGCTCCTTTTAGAAATGCAAACCTTACCAGAGTAAGAACAGAGAGTACGAATCTCTGCAGACCCCATACATCCATATACACACTGGGGAGAAGTGCTGCTCTCCCAGGAAGCTGGGGGTGCAGAACGGCCAGGCTTTATGAGCAGAAAACCATGACACAGGTACTGCTCAGAGAGCTATGCTGGCATTGGATATACTACCCACATGTAGGCAGACACCACTCATGGAGCTGCTGCCCGGTATGCTGATGGGACAGGTTCCTTTCCAGCCACCGAATGGCAGCTTGGTCTTGGCCCATCCCACACCATCAATGCCTGGTGCTGTCATCATTCAGGTGGGAGTAGGGCTGTAAAATGACACTCTGATTGGGAATTAAAGCCTGAGATTATTGTTACAGTTATCTGAGACGCAACCTGTGTTCCTTCAATTAAAACAAGAGTTATTTATTATATGGAGATTACTGGACATGATTGTTAAGGGTCATAATTTGCTTTTTCTCAGCCCTTAGAGTAACACTGAATTAGTGCATGTTGGCATTTAATTGCAAAACTTATTTTGTTTCTATACTAATGATACTGTATTTTTACTAATTTATTTTACAATGAAAAGCAATCATTTTTCTGTAATATTCCTCCCACTACTTAACCTACTTAACAAATTTCAACTCCCTGCAACATAGTGCACATAAAATTGATTTTAATTTCAAAAGCAGTGAAAGCATTTTTATTCTTTGCATTTTTATCACAGACATTTTAGATATTTTTCACATACCAGAAATCAATAATGCATGGTCTGAGATCAAATAAAAAGCTATGGTCCTCCAGACTGAGCAGTTTTGCTTTTAAATTCTTAAAATGTAATATCAAGGGAGATAATCAGTTTTTTAAAAAAGATACAGAAGGAGAAGGTCTTTTGTTCAGTCATGTTATTTGATCCAAATCTTCATTTAAAAAACAAACTGGCCAGGTGCAGTACCTATTCTTAAGCATTATGCACCAAATGTCCAGCGATATTTAATGATTAAGAAAACATACTTCACCTGCAATATGCAGGTTTGCAGGGGGAAAAAAATGAAGTACCTTACTTCCTACAGCTGAGGATAAATATTGCAGTACCCTATAGTTGAAATGAAGCCAACACTGGAATTGTAATAGCATATGGTAGGCTGAATAGGGAATAAGATCTACTATTCAGTATGCACTTACCTATTTCTGCAACAAATACATGGACTGGATGGAAGGTAAAGAAGAGAACAACAACAACAAAGGAATGATGAATTCAGGGATCTATGGTGTCCAGTAGCAAAGTCAGGTAACACACCCAGGTTGCTGAACACCCTGGCCTGTGTCTAGTCTTCTGCATAAAATCAGCAATAAAATATGAGTGCCTCTGCATGACACCAGACTGTAGTACAAGGGAAAAATATCTTGCAGTTTTGCTCTTAATACCTGTGCACTTGTCAGTCATGCTCTTGTTACACGTAAAGCTGCTACTGGCAAAAGTGCTCAGCTTAGTCCTGCTCCAGATTTTTTTCCTATCTGAATTAAATCAGCATCCTCAGACACATGATTACACCTATCCTTGCCCCAGCCTTCAAAGAAGGAAGGACACATCACTTTCAGCAGCAGGCAACACCCACCTGATACGTATTTCCAGAGGTGACACCCGCCAGCATCTTGTTCTAGGGAGGAACTTAGCCTAATGTGTCTTGAGTATATGGAAAGGGCTCCAAAAACAAATGAAGTGCCACCTGGAGCACTGTTGGGTTCTTGGGCCCACAGCAGAGGAGCTTTCCAAACATGTTTGGAAAATGTCTTTGAAAATACAGCAGGCCCAAAATTTGCTACTGCTTCACTTACTGTTTTTAAGTTTAAATGCAGCATGGAGGAAAACAAAACAAAACAAAACAAACAAACAAACAAAACATCTGGGCCTGCACCAGTGCCTGAAATCTGGGATGCTTTGCACTGCTGTGGTGAAGAGAGGTGAAACAGAAGAGAGTCAGCACTTGGGAGAGAAATTCTCTTCCTGCCCAAACCCAAGTTCATTACTTTTAACCCAGTGCTATGAGTGAGGTGAGACATACCCATGAATTCTGAAAAATAGAGGTATAAAACTGACAACCTTCAGCCCACATCTAATCTCAGAATGGGAAGCCACTGAGCTGGTTAAATTACTATCACTGAGTCCTTAAGCTGTTCTACTATAACCCTATTTTCTTGAGTTTTCTAAAGTTTCCTGGTTTTGTTCATTTCTGCTTTACAGTTTACCTGGCTGTCTGTAAAAAATAAAATAATCCTTCCCTACTAAAAGCTAGCAAGAGAGCTCTGTGCAAATATTTAACAACTCAGGGTAGGTTCAGATTGGATATTAGGAAAAATGTCTTCTCAGGAGTGGTGCTGCACTGGAACGGGCTGTCTGGGGAGGTGGTGGGGTCAGTGCCCCTGGACACGTTCAAGATGTGGCACTAAGGGATGTAGTTAGCAGGCATGGTGGGGTGGGCTGATGGTTGGGCTAGTGGTCTTTTCCAGCCTTAATGATTCTGTGATTCTATGAAATAATTGTATTACCACCATCCCAAACTTCAGAAGTTAAAGCTAATGCTCTCTTTTTTTTCTTTTTGTAAATCTTTACCTTCACTCTAATTTATTTCCTCAGCAATTTTTTAATTAGTTCTGTATTTGAGTTATACAATGAAACGGTGAAGACTGCAGTCCTGTAAGTTCTTCATGAGCTGAATTCTAGGAAAGAATGTCTTTACTGGCACCCTCTTAGCACTTAGAGGAGACCATGAAGCAAGCATGTTAGTGAGCTGGAGGAGGCATCACACAAAAGGAACATACACCAATTCGTATGCAAGGAAATGGCAGGGAGTCATCTTTAGGGATGCATAGGCTTTTGTAAACTAAACAAAGAAAGAAACATCTTATTAAATGCCTTGAATTTTTTTCCAACAAATCATGCAGAAACCAAGAGCATGCAGTGTTCCTGCGAGTTCATTGTATACCATACTTGATGAAAGCTAGGCTTTGGTGAATTATACAGGAATAGCAGATATTTTTTCCTAATATGCTTTGCAAAGCTAGCAGCTGGATGAAAACAAAACCCGCTTAATTGGAAGTGTTCATGTAACAGCAGTGAGAACATTTCCCAAGTCCCTGAGCCACAAGCTGACAGTCAGAGAAGAAAACATGCTTTTTCCTTGCAGGGCTCTGCAGTCCCACGGAGGGTCCAGCACCTACAGGGCACACACAGTACACAGCTGCCCTTTCTTTTCGCTAGGGCCACACTCTGGCAGGCAGTACTGGTGTCCCCGCTGTTCCCCAGGGATCTGAGTCTGCTCACCCTCCCTCAGCACCACTGCCCCTTGCTCCCTGGCACCAGTCCCACCTGGGTTGGGCACTACCAGTCCCTTCCATCTCCCGCATCCCTCCTCTGATGAACTCACTTCCCCAGTGACTCACTGCTGCAGAGCTCAGGGTCACTCATAAAGCCGGCTGGAAATTACTTTTGGGTTGGAATCTCTATAGCTTGGGGTTTAATAGTTCTCATGATTTTTTCTTTGATGAAACCTCCAAATTCTAAATAAATCAATAAAATGACAGTGTAAACTGTTCCTGCGAAGGGCTCCAGTTCTCCCTTGACATTTTTAATATCTAAAATTGGAATATTTCTTAAATCTTTTCTCCCTTTTTCTTTTTTTCTTTAACCAAAACTGCTTACCCAACGTTGGAAGGGACCTCTGTTTCATAAGAAACGAAGATACCATGGCAACCATAACAGTTGCTTGCATTTTGGCTACACAATCCATTTCCCACTGAACAAAGCAAGTCTTCGTGGAGGGTTTTCACCACATTTGGAAGAGGAAAGGACTTTCTGCCTTGGGCAGTAGGAAGCACGTTATAAACTGCAACATATGTCTCAGCCAACTGGATGGGCAAATAAGCATCAGAACTAGAGGTCTGTACAACTGACAGAAAAACAGGTGCAGGATTTCTTTGCCCCCCAGATGCTGGAGGATGACAAAGCAAGGTGCACACCAAACTGCTGCTGTTACTCAGCCTCACTTCTCCAAAAGGCAGTCACTTCTCATGTTTTGTATTATGAATGGAAAATAATAAAATAGGGCTTGCTGTATGCAACTGCTGGGTGGTATTTATTTATAGCTCCGCTGGGGATAGTGTGACTGGCTGGGCAATGCAGTATTAATCGTCTTTCCAGTGAGGAGCTGGAAAGTATTCTCAGAATAAGAATTAGCCATTAAGAACCGTATTGTATCTATCTGGGAAAATCATATGCTGGGCAGGAAGGAGCAGAGAAAGGACTGTGTCCAGCGCATTCTAGAGGAGCTATGCTGCAGAGAAGAGGACATAGCTCCTCTCGGACAGTCCTGCAGGGCACCGCAGGGGCACAGGAATTGCTCAGCTCTTCTTTCTCCCTTGTCCTGCCAAGAAAAGGTCTGCAGAGCACAAGGGAAGCAGCATCTCTGCCTTCCAGCAGCCAAAGGAAGCCTCAGCTCCTTAGAAGAGTTACACGTGGTGTTGGCATGCACGAGAGTGCTGCCTGGTCACCAGGGGTTGGAACACATGTCAGCGAAGAAGAGGGAGGTAAAGAATTAATTACACCCACAAAAGGTTGTTAAAGCACAAGGAGCTGTGCAGCACAAAAATAAATTAAAAAAGAAAAAAAAAAAAAAGGCACCCACATAAACCTGAACTGAAAAGCAAGCAACAAGAATACAGCTCAGAAAGACAAGAGCTGGCCAGGGAAAAACAGCAGGTCAGCTTGCAGCCTGATGAGCCCAGTGCTCTGCAACCACGCTGCCTGGAAAAACAGTACAAAGCAGCAGGGGTAACAGAAACCGGGAGTCTGAAGCATCAGCAGCCAGACGGTGAGGCACAGCTGAGGTGAGGAGAGAAATGATCACATCTCCTGCATGGAGAACCTGCTTGTAGTGAGCACTGGAGTGCTAACTGGAGCTGGTGGCAGCTCTGTGAGGATGGGGCATGAGAGGGCCAAAGCACCTGTAAAATTGGCTGCAAGTGATGTCCAAGCAGCACCCAGGAACACCGTTATGAGCACCACAGGCTCAGCAATCAAGTGGTGGAATGCAGGCTGGGCATGTACATCAGATCACAGCCATAGTGCTCAATGACTTAGTTCCCTAGCCATCGTCCCTGCAAACTGGCATGCTAGCACTTAGCTGCCAAAATGTTAATTAAGCTGACTAACTTTTAAACTCCTCATGAGCACATTTTGGGCTGGCGTTTCTTTGAAGTGAGTAAATTTCCAGGCTGGCTTTTCATTTCAGTATCTTAGCACCACTGAAAGAAACGCCCATTGCGCATGTCTGATTTTTTCTTTAGGAACTACAAAGCAAACAGGGTGCTGGCTGAGTGCACCTCCACAAAGCAAACCAGCGTTACATCTCAGCTCTTCCTTGCATCAAGCCAGCCCCGTGCCAAGTTTCCAAAAACAGATACTGCTCATTCTCCAACAAGACATTCCCTTGTGTGAAAACAAATGTGTGATTTTACAGATAATATGTATATTTATGTGATTTGAAAGATATTGTGCTTCCTCATGGTGGAGTGAGATGTGCCTGGAATACAAAGAGATGGCAGGTGCCACCTCCACAGAAGCCAGGAAGGAGAAGGTATAGGGCTTATATGTCAAAACTGCATAGGGGGATGGCTCTTTTAAACACCATGACAAAAATATGCTTGTAGAAATGCAGAGCAGCACCTCTAAACTGCTGGTTTGTGCCACTATGGCTCTAGGAACTTGTCTACAGTGTCACACCGTTACTGGTGTACAAATAGCTGCTGGGAAGGCTGTGCAACTATTGTAAGCTACAGTCCCCAAACCTTGCAGGTTAATAGTGTCTCACAGAAACAGGGCTGTGCCCTTAATGAGTCATGTCAGCTTACAGTGTGGATACCTGGGTCATTAAATTGAAAAGAAACCAGAAGAGAGTGTTTAGACCATAGGTAAGTGTTACAACACACCAAAAAAGAAGAGCTGGGTCAGGATGGAAGGTGCAAAACATGAGGCCAGCAGCAAGGTGTCCCTGCAGCTTTCATAGTCTCATGAAGATTGCAGTTGCACAATGCAGCTCCTCATGCCTATATACAGGGGGAATGAGAACATGGTTGATGACCAGTCTCTGCAGTTGGGACCTTTGGCAGAAGACATGCAAACTGGGCATTCAGCCATGCAGGCTTCTGGTGCAGTTGGTGACCCTCTGGTCAGTAGAGAGAGAAGCTGACAGCCAAGCCCTTAGCCTTTGTGTGTATCCGGGCCTGACATCTTCATTTCTCAAACCAGATAAGCTTTCTCAGTGAAGATCCTAGATTATGCTCATGTAAAGTCTTCTGTCACATGCTTATTGTCCTCCTGGGGAGCAGCAGGGAAGGACCATTTCCTAGCCCAGGAGACATGGTGGTGCACCTGCCGTGATGGGCCTAAGACCCTACTCTCTTTGTCCAGTGCTCTCCAATATACTAGCTGTTGCCCTACCACAGGTTGCCTAAGGGGAGAGTCCAGCCAAAAGCATCACTAGCATGCAGAAGAAGGGGGTGGAAAGGCAAGAAAGTAAAGCTTGCCTCGGCTCCCATCCTCCCCTCAGCCCACCGTGACAAGACTCCCACCACCATCATTGTCCTGGAATGCCAAGAACTCTCTGCCTCATGATGAGCCTGCTTCTGGGACCGAAACATGGACTGAAGGTTTTCAAGCTTCCCTAGGAAGAAGGTCTTTCCTGACTCTCCCGAGCCTCAGCAGAGGACCAGCTTCACACATTAGGCTCAGTCGGCAAGTGAGCACAAAGCAAGCGGAAAGGGAGAGCCAACGGAAGGATACCAGCAATAGGAATGCAATTATGCAGTGACTCATCTTGCGCATGCTTGCACAATGGGAGGAGGGGGGCAGGAAAATAGGGGGAACTGAGCTGTTTTGGGGTGGGTTTTTTTGGACGAGAGAGGAATACTGAAGAAGATAACTCAGAGGAGTGATTCAAAGCGGACATAGGTGGGTATATTGCAAGGATCAAGGGGAGTGAAACAACTCCCTGATTCTGCATGAACGATACAGATCTGTGCTTTTACAGTGTGCGGCAAAGGCATTACTGAGATCACAGATTAAGGGAGTTAGCAGGAATTTACAATCCCATCTTGAGCAGCTGGTTCTCTCTCTGTGTAGCATTAAACTTCATGAAACACAGAAGCATTCACCAACCTGAAGGAAAAAGTGTGGGACGAGAATTTTCATAGGCAGCCCACCAGTAGCCTATAAATATATTTGAGTAGTGGCAGAGGCAGATTTTAAGCACATACAAAAGATTGCATTTGGGACATCTTTAAAGCATTGCAAGTGCAGGTGAACTGCTTTGAAACATTAAATTGTCATTTTGAATTAAATGCTCATACCTACTGTATTTATCAAGGCAAATTACAGGCAATCATTACTGGCAGCTGGGGAAAGTGATACAGAGAATACTCCCTGTGAACTGAATGCAGTCATCCTGGTGGAACAGGAGTGATCAAGGCTCAGGAGCAGTGTGGCTTTTCTACAAGTCCATCATTCAGCTCTAGCAACAGCGCTGCCGTTGGGCCAGAAAGCAGGATTGTCTCCTTTGCTTTCACTCCAAGACAGCCAAGCCTCTCTGTCCACCCCTCCCTGTCTGGCAGCATTTCCTGCCCCACTCAGTGCAGGTGATCCTCAAGAGCTTTCAGGGGACACAGGTATGCCCCCAAGACAGCAGCCTTTCCCTTTCAGCTCTCTCCGTCAGGGCCCACTTGGCACAACAGGAGATGTCACATCCTCAGACACTTCAGCGGCTCTACACTGGGGGTCTTCACGTATGTGCAGATGCCCTACGACTCCCCTTACTTCTTTGGAAAATACAGATAAAGTTTACATCCCAATCTGATGATAACATGTCTTGAACCATGCAGGTGTTGGCCAGTTGCGTATGACATGGCTCCTACATTTTTTGCTTTAAGCCTCCTAAAAAACAGTCACAGTGAATAGTCAGCGAATGAATAAATGTTGATTTTTTTATGCCCATGCCAAATTAATTATAAATGGGCAGAAAAATAAATCCAGAGGACTATCATCCCATCTACCAATCAATAAGTCGAAAGTATAAATATACTAGAAGGATATAAAGTGCCTGTGACACACACACAAACCCAGTGAGCTAAAAAAGGAAGGAAAACATTTCCAGTCTTCATTTGGAGAGGTGCCACAGATTTCATCAGGCTAAGCTGAAGGGGAAGAGTTTTTGTAATTACATGATTTTTACAGAGACAGAGCCCCTGTCTTGTGTCTTGTCAGCAGTCTTCCTAGAGGGAATTATTTTCTTGTAGCCACTGAGCAACATTGCTAGTCATGTGTATGCACACATATATCAAAACTAATAACCCAACCAGTCCTAATGACTTCAGCAAGGGTAGGAGGCTTATCTTCAAATACACAGCGAAGGGTTTCTTGGATCAGTGCCTAACTTAACAGCGGCAGGCAATCCCAAAGATGAGATGTTGCATACATTAGTTTACAGCAAAATCTTAATGCACGGAGGTTGAAACAGGTTGTGCAAAGAAAGACAACCAGGTAAACATCTTTTGCACTGTGATACAGCAAGTGCTACAGTCTGTAAACAAATTTTGCATAACAAAATCCAGCTCAAGATATATTTGTGAAGTGTGAAGGAAAAGAGTCAAAGACATCAACACCATTCCTTGTCAGTGCCGAACTACCACACTTCTCTCCTGGCAAAAAAATTGCCAGATCAGGAACAATCTCAATCTGCTGCAGCCTCTCCCTGTGGTGTCCATACTCCCCCTGAAATGTCTGGGCAGCTCTCAAGTGCACTCCCACAAGCAGGTCAGTGCAACTGCATGAAGGCTGCCCACAGAATCGATGCTGCTCAGGTCAGTCTCTTTGACACATGCTGAGTGGCAGCTCCTCGTAAAATCACCTGACAAATCTGCCACAATCTATCTGGGAACCTCCCAGATGGAGACAAACAGAAGAGATTTCAGATTGTGCCTGTGTTTGCTAATGAGCTGCACAGAAAAGATAGGTTTACCACATCATCCACTACAGTCACTTGCAAAGTGCCGAGTTTGTGGATGTTTTCAGCAGCCCCAGAAGGCTCAGCTCTGCTTTGTTTAAATTTTTGTGTCCGTTTATTGTATGCTCCACCTCTAAGGAGCTCTCTTTTTTTATAGATCAGTTTTTCCTACTGAAAGCCCAGCAGGCCTTTAGCAGACCAAGTGTGAACACACATTTTAGTGTTTTCCATAATAAATGCAGAAAATTCATGAGCTGAGAGCTGTCTGTGGTAAACCTGAAGTCTGTAACTCAGCCAGGGGCTCCTCCACCTCTGCCTTGAAGACAGACAAGATGCAGTCGCACCTCCGTACTTAGCCAGGCTCTCAGCCTTCACGGTTTCATGGGTTCCCTATCAGCCAGTCCTCACAGACCCACAGCACTTGGCTGTTCCTTCCAGCCTCCAGGGTTTTTAGAAGTTTGTTGCCAAGTCCGGAATGCTGCAGCTGAACTGGAGTTGGTACAGACAGTGCCTACTTTCTCCTCTCTCCACGATCCAGAGCTTTTTCTCAGGCAGTGCAGGGAATACAGCATAGTCATTGCTAATGCAACATTAACAACGGTGCCTTGCTCACTCCTCCAGCTCCATGCTTCCCACATTGTTCTCACCCACAGAGAATGTGTGTGTGCTCCATTTCAAACAACTTCTCCCTCTTTCAGCGTCATTCTCTAATGCTTTACTCCCTTGTTCCAGATTTTACAACATCCACATGATGCTGTATTGCTGTCCTCATTGCTCTTCAGATCTTCGTTCTACACTGGACAAGCCATTAACATCATGCAAATAAAGAGCTGTGCTCCCTTTCCACTTAGGAAAGCAGCATCAGCTATGAAGAACATGAGGTGCACTTATATTGCTCATTCAAGAGCCATAAGTTGGTCATGAAAGAGAAATGCAGATTGCAGTTGTATAAGGGAACCCCAGAATTCATTCCTCCCTTCCTCCCTCTCTTGCCTTCTCCTTCTCTCCTTTCTTCCTTCCTCTTTCTCATTGCTTCCTTTCCTTTGTCCCTCATGTACATTTTATTTTTAACTTTGGATTTGTACATCATTGCATTGCTGTTATGGGATCACACTTCCATTTCCCCTCCTACACACAGCTCAGAACCCATTTGTTGCAGTCCCAGGAACATCTCATTTTCCAGGATGCAAAACAAGCAAACAAATAAGAAAGTGATAGGCCAGAGCTTTAGCTGCTGTGGACCACCACAGAACTCCTTTAATTTCAATGGGACTGTGCTTGTTTACGGAAGCTGGGATTCTGACTTACTGCTATTTATTTCATGGCTACATTCTTCATCCCTCCACAGTGATCATTTGGGTCAATTTACCTGGCAAACTGCTATCTCCACACAACTAGCTTACTGTATCAAAAAATATTTGATTACTTCATGGGTCAGAAACCCCAAACAGACCTGCTATTCTTGAAGATCTCTGTGGGCTTAAGCCCAGCTGCTTCCAGCCATTTTCCTTAGCACCTTTGTGAGGGAATGAAACAATTTAGCTGGGGTCTTTAAATAACGTTGACATGGAAATATGGCCATCACATTATTATAACACTAAAAAGCAGTAACATGCAAATGGTTAAATAATGTACCAGTTGGAGAAAACAAAGGCATTTTTTTCTGTTACAGGAGGAACAGATACAGAAGTATATAGAACATAAAAAGAAATTATGCAATTTTAATGTTGTGTCTTTATTTGCACATGTGCATTCACACACTCCTATATCCTCTTTGAAGCATAAAACTCATCATCTTTGCCAAGAAAATCACCCAGCAATATCAATTCCCTAAAAGCTTTGCTTTCACATCAAACAGTGATTTATGACGTCAGACAACTAATAGGATGCAAAAGAACTATGTGACAAAATAGAAAGAGAGCATCTATTGATAGTACTTGGCTGGAGGAGTGAATCTTGTGTCACCTCATTGTCAAGAGGACACTAAAAGAAAAGAAGAAAGATTCAAGACACTTAAGGATCAGATTACCTTAATAGGTGACAAATGCTTCCCTCCCTTTGTTCATGTTCCAAGTATTACTAGTGTTCACAGTTAAAACTAACCATCACGCTTTATTTTAGCTGCTTAATCCTACATTTTATTATATACTGAGCAGTGGAACACCAGAAGTTAGGTCTGTTTTTTTTTTTATCTTGAACAGATCTGTGTATTACTCATGTTTTTAAATTGCCCTGTTAGGAAAAATAAGATCCCTGTATGTTTTATAAGCAGGGACTGTTTAGGGAGAAGATAACAATTAGAGAAAAGACGGCAGAGTATACACAGAAAGAGCATATTGATCATCCCCCAGTGCTCAGCTCCGGTGAGGCCATGCCTTGAGTACTGTGGTTTGGGCCCCTCACTCCAAGGAAGACATTGAGGCCACAGGGAGTGTTCAGAGAAGGGCAATGGAGCTGAGAGGGGTCTGGAGCACAAGTCTTATGGGGAGCAGCTGAGGGAGCTGGGATTGTTCAGTCTGGAGAAGAGGATGCTTGGGGGAGGCTTTATCGCCCTCTGCAACTCCCTGAAAGGAAGTTGTGGTGATGTGGGGGTCGGCCTGTCTCCCAGGTAACAGTGGTAAGATAAGAGGGAATAGCCTGTAGTTGATCCAGAGGAGGTTCAGGTTGGATATTAGAAAAAACTTCTTCTACAAAACAGTTGTGAGTCACTGGAACAGGCTGCCCAAGGAGTTGATGGAGTCACTGTCCCTGGAGGTGTCCAAGAACCATACAGATGTGGTATTAAGGAACATGATTTAGTGGTTAACACTAGTGGTAGGTGGGCAGCTAGACTAGAACATCTTAGAGGTCTTTTCCAACTTCAGTGATTCTATGATTCTATAATACTAAGAAATACTACTACTCATAAAAGTATGCTAAGAATGAACAGGGAAAATAAGTCATCCATGTCTTTTCCTTTCTCTCTCTGAGCAGAAGATCAATATAGCATTCAATGAAACTACATTTGAAATTCAAAATTAATAGGAGGAAATATTTGTTCACTTCCCATGCAATCGCATTAGAGCAGTTCTCAAGGTAGCTACTAGTCAGATTTAGACTAATTAACGTTAGGATTTCCTTGGGGCATGGAGATGAGCTTCTATATTAATGAGCTGGAGAAAGATGATGGACACTCTTGTCAAGTTTCCAGGTGGCATACCACAGCCCGACAACTTCCTGATTGTACGGCAAGAAATGGGACCAGCCCCTTCATAGCTTGGCAGAACATGAGACAACAGGCAGAAGTTGAACAAGAGTCATTTAAAGTGGAGATAAGGGTAAGCTTTTCCCCACAAGGACAGCCCAACTGTAGAGGGAGGACACGAAGAAGATATGCATCTTTCCAGTAAGTTTTCAAGTTTTCTCCACCCCTGTAAGTTTTCAAGAACTTTCAAGACAAATCCCTGAGCACCCTGATTTGTTGGGTCTTTTTCAGCTTGAATTATCTTTCAATCTTGAATTCTTAAGATTGTTGAGTCATGCGTGAAAGGCAGATTGAGGCTGTTCACAGAAGGACTCAAGGGCTGGGTGTTGAGGGATGTCTGCATGGCCTGTGGCACTCTAGCTCATCTGCTGCTGAGGGTCTCTGTGGAACACTGCAAAGGCAAGCATCCATGTACAGTTGCCAGACCTCACTCAGGTGTGCTGTTTCTCCAATTACAACATTGAGTACCCACTGCTGGACCCTTGTGGTCCCAAAACCATGACCAGTGCTCCCTACATCCGGTGAGCCTAAGCACTTTCAGCACCATGCTGCACTCTTGGAGCAAGACATACACAAAAACCTTTTGAACACCGCAGTCGCATTCTTGGATACAGGAACAAAGCGCTGTGTTTCTTCGCTCTCTAATTAAGCCACAGACGTATGTTCTACTGCCTGGTAATTGACAGAAATTGTGCTTGCTGAGCTGAAAGGCAAGGAGAACAATGGGTGGCAAGGTCAATTTCCAGGTAAGAGACCTCATCACATACATGCACAAAGAAAGTCACTCTTGCTTTTACAGCCTGTTTGTTCATTGTGTGTGAGAGTAGGTGTTTTAAAATAATAGCTGCGTGCTAAAGCACATTCAATGTTCCAACAGTGTGAATGCACCTGAAATGAGAAAAATAGCCATTGAGAGGCAAACATGAATGCAGCAGGCATCTGCAAACTCTGCACTGACTGGGTACTGACCTGGCAGGTTCCAGTAGTCAAAATGTTTTCTCATAACATCACAGTGCTCTAAGTCCATCCCAGAACTCTTTAGCAGTTCCATAACATATTCAGATTCCTTCCTTCCTTCTTCCTTCTTTTCTTTCCTTCTTCCTTCTTTTCCTTCCTTCCTTCTTCCTTCTTTTCCTTCCTTCCTTCTTTTCCTTCCTTCTTTTCTTTCCTTCTTCCTTCTTTTCCTTCCTTCCTTCTTTTCCTTCCTTCCTTCCTTCCTTCCTTCCTTCCTTCCTTCCTTCCTTCCTTCCTTCCTTCCTTCCTTCCTTCCTTCCTTCCTTCCTTCCTTCCTTCCTTCCTTCCTTCCTTCCTTCCTTCTTTCTTCTTCCTTCTTTTCCTTCCTTCCTTCCTTCTTTCCTTCCTTCCTTCCTTCCTTCCTTCCTTCCTTCCTTCCTTCCTTCCTTCCTTCCTTCCTTCCTTCCTTCCTTCCTTCCTTCCTTCCTTCCTTCCTTCCTTCCTTCCTTCCTTCCTTCCTTCCTTCTTCTTCCTTCTTTTCCTTCCTTCCTTCCTTCCTTCCTTCCTTCCTTCCTTCCTTCCTTCCTTCCTTCCTTCCTTCCTTCCTTCCTTCCTTCCTTCCTTCCTTCCTTCCTTCCTTCCTTCCTTCCTTCCTTCCTTCCTTCCTTCCTTCCTTCCTTCTTTCTTTAGGTAAGCCTTGCTTCTGCTTGGTACTGGGACTTCACATAAAATTGAAGATCACTCACATAGATCTAAAATATTAAAATACCTTAGAATGATTTAATCCTACTGTGGAAGGCTTCAAAATCTTTTGTCAAGGCCTTTGTCAGGTTACAGGTACTGCTCTGAGGTTCAAGTGAGTTTCTGTTCCCAAAAACACTGGCCACCTTCAGCCATATTCTTCGAGATTACAGTGTCTAGTGGGATTATTCAGCCTGTCTTCTGCTGTCTTCTGCTTCACAGACTGTGTTTGGGATTACTGTTATCACTGAGTTTATTTTACCTCCCTCCAGCTCCACAACTTCTCTGGGCAACTTTTGCCTATGTTCATCAACCCTCATATTAAACAAGCAAATAAGCAAGCAAGCAAACAAATACTGATGTTTAAGTGGAATATTGCTCATTTCACATTGCATCTATTGCCTCTTGTCTTTTCATTGGGACCCACTGAAAAGAATCTGCCTCCCTAGCAGGTATTCGTTTAGATTGATGAGATCCCCCTGAGACTCCTCTTCTCCACACTGAACAGCCTCAGCTCTTTCAGCCTATTCTCTGAGAAGAGGTGCTCTAGTCCCTTTGTAGTCTTGGTCGTTCTTCATTGGACTCTCCTGTGAGTCCATGCCTCTTTGGGGATCTCAGAACTGGAGTCCAATACTGTAGATGAATCTCACCACCAGTACAGACCTGAGTTAGAAGAATCACCTCCTTGAATCTGATGACAATGCTTCTCCAAATTCAGTCTAGGATATTGTTGGCCTTCTTTGCCACAAGAGCACTCATGATAAAGAACTAGAACTCCATTCAGCATTTATTCCAGCTTCATGCCAGTGTTAAAACCATTGATTTCAAAGTAACTATGCCAGTCTAATCCTGGAGACACTGACTAGTGAACCACAGCCCTAAAGCCTGAACAGCTACTTCATTAAATATAGCTTCACAATGTACATAGTCACTACATTTCAACCTTGTGCCAGACTGCTGAAATGGGAGATTTCCAAATGGAAATATGTCCCAGTGTTTCTCATGGAAGCATATGTTGAAAACCATGTATCAGAAACAGTTCAACTGGCACTCATTCAAGCTTGCATCTGTCACAGAACTGGTCTTCAGTCTTGATCAGCACTGACACGAGAGGTGCAGGTTCACAGTGACTCTCTTTCTCATCCTCTGGGATTGTAGTGGGATAGCATGGAAAACTGATCAGAACCTAACACTTCTTTTAAGTGGATTTGTTGGGTCAGACTGCTTTTGTAGGAAAAAGCTTCAACAATTTAAATCAGTTATTGAACTCCAAAGTGGATGGATATTTCTATTTCATGGTAGGATCTGTTCCATTCAGCTAAATAAACCCACCAAATATAATCTAATCTAATTATACTATGCAGGTTGAAATATAATATTTGTCTCAAAGAGACAAATCCTTTGTTAGTGATACCAATTATCCTGTGTGAGAAGGAAACTGTACTTTCTCATTTTCAGAAGATTTAAAGGAGGTTGTCTAACATTCATGTGCTGAGGGGGCATATGAAGCTTTTGAAGGGTAGCAGCCCCAAAAGTGACAGCTTCCAAGCCATAGCACTCACCCTGATGAGAAATAGGGTGTGAAAATGTCCCTTCTTTCCACAGCTTCCTGCTGCAGTAATAGATGCACCTGCTCTTCTCTCTTCAAACAAGTGTAAATCAGAGTTCTACCAGATGTTTTCACTGAATAGACTGCAAGAGCTGCACTGAGTCAGCACTCCCAGCACACCCCACAAAAAACCTCCCTGAAAGTTTTATCTGGGTGCTGAGCTAGAAAACACATGTAACCACTTAGCAGAAAGAAGAAAAGATCATTGGGGATTTGGCTTGGCTTCATTCCTTTTGTTGAACATACTTTTCCAGTTTCTTCCTCAAATAACTTCAACAAAGTTCTGCCAAAATGTCCCCTTATGACACACCCAGAACTAATGTGGTGAAAAGACAATGATTTTAATTGAGTTTTTAGCTAAGGCTGTCATTAGCACTACTCTTGTGCGTGGCTGCTATCAGGAATAAGACCTACCAACTAAAGGAGCAGTTGGAGCAGCCTGTGATGAACCATATCCAGCAAGCAGTGAGGAGCCACTGCCACTCCAACAGTACAAAAGTACATCAGTCCTTAACTCAGCTACACAAGAGCAGGAGGAGGAGGAGGTTCTGCCATTGTTTGTCTTGAAACACATACTGTGAGTCAGACTCTGCCATGATGCTTCAGCATAAATAGATGGGAGAAAGAACCCATTGCTTCCATATCCATAACAGAAATCAAACCCCATCCAAAGTCATGCAGGGAATCTGAAGCAAAGACAGGAAATAAAGACAGACCCACTCATAGATCCAGGAGAGCTGCCTGAACTACTCCTCAGTTCACCTGTTTTTTGCCAACACCCAAAAGGATATTTATATAGCTTTTAGAATTGTATCCTTCAGAGTAGGTTTCACAGGATAGTGAAAGGGAGGCAAGTCACTGATGAAAATGCACAGTTACAAGCAAATGGCATGAAAAAAGTGAACAAACAGTAATCTTTCACAATTCCTATTCTTCCACAGCATCTGGGACACATCTTGCATACTGTTAGCTTTAAAGATAAATAAATAACTATTCCCTACAGAAAGATAAAACCTTCTATTTTCAAACCTGATTGTCTTCCAGACAAATTCAATTTTCGTGCATCAAGTTACATATTCTCATTGAGGTAAGTTTGTAGTTGAGGGGTTTGATTTTCTGTCTTTATAAAGCTTAGTACCAGTAAAAATCTCTTGCTCCCTAATGAGCACATTTTTTTTAGACAACGAAAATTCAGTACTTCTTTTTTTCTGTTGGTCAAAAAGTCTGTAATTATCACGACATTCTGAAAAAAAATGCAGTTCTAATATCTCTTTGACAAGATTCTCAGTCTGGCCTTTAAGTCAGAGGAAAGTGTTGATTTTGTCAGTTGACAATGCAGGTTGTGCATTTTGGGAAAAGCTGAGGTCTGGGTAAGTTAAAGAAGGTTCATGATTTGCCACTAAACTCACAGCAATCCTTCTATTCTCTTTCTTTCTTTCACTGACAAAAATAACAGCAACACAAACTTGCATTGATTGAATAAAAGATACTTTCCCCATTTCCTTACAATGAAATTGTTGTGCAAAGTAGCTCTTAAGAGAGCTGTCAGATCCTGAGAGACTAGCAAGTGTAATGAACTTTTTGTGTTTTTAAACCAACTGCATTTGTAATGGCATCTTAAAATCCAGCATATGTGATTACATTTTCCTTGTCTTCTGACATCTTCTGCTCCTGAAAAAAAAAAAATACCAAGCTCAACCACCTTTCACAGGGCAAAAGATGGAAAAACTCTAATTTTCAAGAAGAGAGACAGGAGATAGAGATCTATCTGAAGAGAAAAATACACCAGGAGTTTAGTGCTTTTCAGGCACTGAAGAATCAAGGCAGAAGCTCATGTTTGGTAGGACTGTGTCCCACCAAACACCACAGAGTACAAGCCATTCTCTGTCTCCATAGATCCTGTGACGGCAAATGAGGCAGAAAGGAAAATCTTTTCCCATATTTGGGGCGGCCAAAATCACCCAGTTACATGTGGCTTCCCACTGTGCAGTAAGGAGCAAGACTGAGCTTATACTAAGGATGATTTAGATTTTTTTTTTTTTAAAGTGGACCAATCACCCACAAGAACTATTTGCCATTCATTTTGCAACATTTATTTCTGTTTCACTTTCTGTACCTCATATAATGTCCAAAATACAGGATAAATAAGATCTAGCAATCCGTCTGAAAGTGACCAGCTTAAATTAACACCATAATCAACTCTGACATAGAGTAGCAATGATTCAGAAAGTAAGAGATGCACCTGTGAAGTAAAGAAACTATTTCATGTGGATGTCCTCGGCCATGGCTGGATGACTCCTGTGGCTTTATGACATATATGGCTTCCAAGAGAAAAGAAAAATGAAAAAGTAAATTCTGTGATGAAAACACATTCTCCATTGCAGTGGACCTTGCAATGGATATTTCTGCAAGAACTCGTCCTTGATGGCAATGAAGGCATCTGTCTTCCAGCTGCTCCTAAGACTGTGGTAGCTGGTGAGGATCCACAGGAGAACATTGTGCAGTAGGCTTGTGAAAGAAAGGGCGTGTGCAAGGCACTGGATGTTCTCAAGTATTGTATGAAGCAAATACAATACTTTTATATAAAATATAAAATGGTCATTGAAATAGTAACCTATTCATTAGCAATACTCTCAGGAGAAGAACAGTCAGTTATATGTAAGTACATACTTGTAAATAGAAAAAAAAATGTCATGGCCATGTAAAGATACTTGTAACTTTCCCCTAGTCATCCCTTCTACTCTCACTCAACGTGGGCTGTAACGTGCCCCGAGACAGCCAGTGAAACCACCAGGGAACTGACACCCACATGTATGAAAGGTCTGCAATGTAATTAAGCACTAGTGAAAACCAAGTATCAGCGGAAACCTGTCAAAGCATAAAGCAAGCAATTAGGCCAAATCAGTATCACAACATGGCTGCCGCTGGCAGGCACTTCCACAGGTCACCTAGGCCAAACCCTGCTCCTCAAAGCAGGATCCACTAGAGACGGTTGCTCAGGGTTGCATCCAGCCAGGCTCCTTCTGGTCAGCAGGACAGCTCCCTCATGTGTCAGACACTCTTCCCAGTTCTGCATGGTTAGAGCTTGCTGAGGATGAACTCTGTCCATCCTCCAAAGTATTAATGGAAAGACGCATCAGCACGGGCCCCAGTATTCACACTGGGGCACTGCTCTTCTCACTGGACTTTGTGCCATTGAGCGTAGCCCTTAGAGTCTTCAGCTTGTTTTAAATAGGCAATTGCATGTAAAACACCCTCATGGCTCCTACTCTTCAAGCTAAACCAACACACACAGCTTGAGATGCTTACTAAGCAGCAAAAGGGAGTCAGGATAATGAAAGAGAGGTAACTGGCGGATGAGGTGCATATTTTAGATGAGTTGAGGGAGACTTTCCACACACCAGTACAGAAAGGCTGTGCAGTCATGTAGACATCTTCATCAATTGGTCAGCTGTCCTCAAAGGCAGCATCCTTCCCATTGGAGGGACAGGCCTGTGTCTCCTAAAGGTAAAATCAGTTGATGCTAATTTTCTGACATTAAAACAGATTTTATTTGGATGTCAAAAGACACACAGTGGACACAACAGCTTAAATTCTAATCAACATCATAGATCATAGAGAGGTATGACAGAAAGAGAAGAGTGACAAGTCAAGGAACTTTCAAAAGCCCCTCAATTTTCTAGCTTTCAATAGACCTTTAAAACCTGACTGTTGAAAAAACAAGCAATATGGTCTATCCTTAAAAACAATTTTTCTCCTCAAAGTGTTTTCTTTTTTTGTTTTCTGACGCTGATTCGCCTACATCAAAGAAGTATTTCTTGTTTCCAAAGATTGATGGAGAAGTAAGGAAAAGTTTGCTTCAAAATATCAGAATAAAAATGGACAGTTTTATTGGAAAAGCTGACAGAAACAGTGAAAGAAAGAGTTGAAGAGTCTTCTGGGAATTCACATGACCTAAAGAATTACCCGAGAATTAGACTTAAAAAAAAATAAATAAATAGGAGAGACAGTTTCCGTAGTGAAATCATCAGGTAGCTAGCATTGGGAATTTATAACTATGATTGAGAATTCTAGTATGTAACAGAATGATGTTAAATACTGGGCCCAAATCCAGCCATCTGGGAAAAATCATTGGATGATGAAGTGAAAACATACATTTCAGGGAAAGACCATTCAGATTCTGAGTCATGAAGATACACACTGAACCACTGAGTATTAAGTAATTTAGTTGAAATGCCTCTTGTTCAACTTGTACAGATTAGATACCCATATAATACAAGAACTGTCTCAGAAAAAATAGCAGACAAACAGAAGTATATTTGAAGAAATCATAGGTAATAAAATTAACCCAAATCACTGAGCACCACTTACTGTACTCTGCAAAAAGGCAGACCTCAATGTGTTTCCAGAGCACATGACTATGCTACAGAAGGCTTCTGCTAACTAAGTTTTTCTTAAAGTCAACTTCTAGGGTGGATAAGGGGAACAGAAGCGTGGCCAGAAGGGGAGGAAGGTGATCCTGCCTTTCTAATCTTCATGGGTGAGGCCTCACCTGTAGTGCTGCATCCAGATGTGCAGTCCTCAGTAGAGGAGAGACCTGGACCTGTTGGAGCACACCCAGAGGGGGGGACACAAAAATGACCCAAGAGATGGAACACCTCCCCTTTGAGGACAGGCTGAGAGAGCTGGGGCTTTTCGGCCTTGAGAAGGCTGCGAGGTGATCTGATAGTGGCTGTTCAGTATCTAAAGGGGGCTATAAGAAAGAAGGGTACAGACTCTTTAGCAGGGTCTGTTGTGATAGGACAAGGGGAAATGGTTTCAAGCTTAAAGAGGGGAGCTTTAGGTTAGATACAAGGAAGAAGTTTTTTATAATAAGGGTAGTGAGGCACTGGAACAGATTGTCCAGAGAGCTAGTGGGTGCCCCATCTCCAAAGACTTTCAAGGCCAGGTTGACTGGGGCTCTGAGCCAACTGTAGGTGTCCCTGTTCAGTGCAGGGGGGTTGGACTAGATGACCTTTAAAGGTCCCTTCCAACTAAGGATTCCATTCCAACCAGGATTCAATGATTCTATGATAATATTTTGGGGCAGTAAATATCAAAAAGTTTATTTAAAGTGAAAATTTACACACAGAATTAGTCATGACAAAAAGGTCATGGTGAAAAACAAGGAACAACCTATCAACCAGTAAACCCTACCTAACATAACCTGCTTAAAATGAGATTAATTTCAATAAAATATTTTATTTGGTTTTTTTTCACTATTTTTGTAGTTCATATTCAAAATTCTACTACTTTCAAGTTCCAGAAAGGAAAACTGAATTTTGTGCCTCCTCCAGTTGTTGCTGTGCCCAAAGAAGCCATGTATGTTGTGAAAAAAACACCACACACAATCTCTCTCCATTGTTGTTGCAGCTCTCAGATGCCAGCTGCTAATCACATTAGCTGTAACTCAAAACCCATTGAGTGAATGGGAACCTCTCACCAAATAGTGGAACCAGGCTGAGCTCATAGACCACTGAATCATGCACACGGCTTATGCTGTTGTATCTCAAAAAATGAACCACACAAAAATTGCTCCAAATTTTCTTATCCCATTTATTCTCAAACAATATTTTACCTTAAACCCAATTTTGTAACCATAAATCAATACTAATAGTCCATTTGTAGATTTTCTCCATAATAGCAACATCTGACGGTGGTAGGAAGAACAGTCCTTTTATGATAATATGCATTTGCATAAGAACCTGAAATTTCAGATCTGATAAAAGAAGTGGTTTTTCAAGACAATAGTTTCTTTCACATGATTGATTCATGTCCTTTTTTTTTTTAAACTGGAGATTTGTTAAAACAAAAACCCATGGAAGAAAAAAAAGGCAACACAAACCATAATCTATTAGACAAGTACAATGCAGCCACAGAGCCAATTTGATTTGGCCCCCATACTGTACTCAGCTGCTGGAGTTACACTGTTCTTGCACAGCTTCACAACTTTCAAGTAAAAACTGCTTGCATTTTGCTTACTTTTGTTCCCTCCTCTACGGGGATTAAGGGAGACATTTCATTTCAGCGCAGAGAAAACATACACTTCTTAACTACAGCAACCACATTTTATAACAGTCTCTTGTTCTCAGTACTATAAATTTTCCTCATAGAAATCACATGAAAACAGCATCAACAACAACAACAAAAAACACCCAAGAAAAATTCATTAACTCATCTAGAAGCATGCAAAAATGTAAACATATCCTCAAGACAAATAAAAGTGGGACGATACATCAGGCATTAATAATTTATTTCTTTCTGAATAATTCTAGTTATTTATTTTAGTCCACAGATAAAAATGAGTGCTAGAATATATTCCAGCTGTACAAGAACACTCAGTAATATTGCAGGGAGATGACAGGCGAGTAATGTCTAAATCACTTACACAAAATATTATGTGCAAATATTCATTGCTGTTAAGGTGACATTGAAATAACAGCCTCATGCCAGCCCAAGCAATGTAACAGGAAATAGCACTGAGCAATTATACAGAAATCTGACCAGAACCCCATCATGAAAGATCAAGCTCCCTTCCATACCATGTAGGTGATTACTTACTACAAGCACATAACAAACAGGAAAGGTAATTATTTAGCTCTTCTTTTATCCATCTGCACAGATTGGATGACATCTATGACAGCAGGGCAGAATGTGCCCTTATCCATGCATGCAGACTCTTTCAAATTGATCAATTAAGGACATTAGGAAACCCAGGGAAGTATTTCAAAAATTCTGTTTAACGAAGTCTGCACACCTCATTTGTTAAAATATATCATGTGGTAATGTAAAATGCATGGCTGGCTTTTAAGAATGCACCTCTGAGTTTATCCTCTGTCAAATAACTTCCTAAAATACATGCACTCTTCTCAAACTTTGCATATTTTATTAAACCCTTAAAACTCCTCTCCTCTGCTGTTTAGATAGCAATAATGACTTCAGGAGGTTCATTTCAAGTGGCTGTGGTCTTGTAGGTCAATCTTCAGACACACAGCCTGTATAGAACAGTACTTTGGTCAGTTAAGCAGGCAAAACAGAGATATCTAAAATTTGAAATCTTCACCTATTTATTTCAGCACTCAACTGATTTCAGTGCTTCAGAAGTGTATTCAGATGCTTTAGAAATGTACTCTGTATGGCTGAGTATGCACAAAATAAAACAGCAGAACACACCGTGTGTATGAGGGGGGCGGGGGGGGATGACGACAATGTGTGTGTGTGTGAAAGCAGTTTTGTACCTCTGTCATCTTTGTCTCCACAGTGACACTAGCAGCAATATAATCCTTAATCCCTTCTATGAGCACTGAAAAGGCAGCATTGTAGGACATACCTACATTGCAGGACTTTGCAGCATACATTGTAGTTTGGTAATGCAAAAACTGCCAAGGCAGATGAATATTGGACAAAATCCTCAGAGGTAGGCTGTGGTGTGCAAGTAGAAGTTGTATGCTGCTCTTAGGATCCCTAGGAAGACCTTTGCTCTTGTTCAATATTTTGTATAGATTGTTCTCCCAAGAATTAGCCTTGAGTAGTTCCCATGAATTACAAATGCAGAAAGGTTCTTCACCAAGAGCGTTGTCAGTCACTGGAACAGACTCCCCAGGGCAGTTGCCATGGCACCAAGCTGTCAGAATTCAAGTGTTTGAACAATGCTCTTAGTCACAGAGCTTGGATTTTGGGTGCTCTTGATGACAAGCGATGCCCCCTGGGGTCAGTCTTGGGACAGTAGTGGTCAATGGCTCTATGTCCAGATGTAGATCTGGGGTGACCGTTGTCCCTCAGTGATCTGCTCAGGGACTGATGCACTTCAATATCTTCATCAATGATATAGATGGTGGTACTGAGTGCACCCTCAACAAGTTTGCAGATCACACCAAGGTAACTGGTGAAGTTGATATAACAGAAGGAAGGGATGTCATCCAAAGAGACCCAAACATGGCTGAGAGGCAGGCCCACATGAACTGAATGAGGTTCAACAGGCCAAGTGCAAGGTGCTGCGCTTGGCTTGGGGCAGTCCCACATATACATAAAGACTGGGAGAAGAACTCACTGAGAGCACCCCTGTGAAGAAGGGCTTAGGGGTTCTGATGGACAAAAAGCTAGACATGAGCCAGCAGTGTGCACTTGCAGCCCACAAAGCTAACAGTATGCTGGGCTGCATCAACAGAGGGGTGGCAGCAGGGAGAGGGAGGGGATCATCCCCCTCTGCTCTGCCATTGTGAGGACTCATCTGTAGTCCTGTGTCCAGGTCAGGGGCCCCCAGCGCAAGAAGGATGTGAAGCTGTTGGAGTAGGTCCAGAGGAGGGCCACGAAGATGATCAGGGGGCTGGAGCACCTTTCCTGTGAAAGCAGTTTGAGGGAGCTAGGCTTGTTCAGCAGGGAAAAGACTTTGAGGAAACCTCATTGTGACCTTCCAGTACTTAGAAGGGAGCTTATAAATAAGGTGGACATCAACCTTTTACAAGGTCTGATAGTGAACAAAGTGGAATGACTTTAAACTAGATTTAGGTTAGATGTTAGGAGGAAATTCTTAACTCAGAGAGTGGTGAGGCCCTGACACAGCTGCCCAGAGAAGCTGTGGGTGCCCCATGCCTGGAGATGCTCAGGGCCAAGTTGGATGGGGCACTGGGAGGCCTGGTGTGGTGGAAGGTTTGCCTGCCCAGAGAAGGGGGGTTGGAACCAGGTAATCTTTAAGGTCTCCTCAAACCCAAGCCATTCTGTGGTTCTGTGATTCTATGATTCTATGATCCTTGTGGATTCCTTCCAACTTGGGATATTCTGTGATTCTCTGTTTGTATAATTTCATGAATAGCTTACAGATTTTTTTTCCCCAGAGATCTCTGCCATATAAACATTCTCTTCCTTTCTACAAAATCTTGATCACTTCAAGGAATATATTTAATTTCTTTTTGTAAATCTTTTCTCATAAAATCTCCCTTTTTGTTGATATCCTAAGATTTCATATTATACTGAGTTCTCAGGTTTATCTGCTTATCCCTCCAGTAAATGCTCTGATTTTGCAGTTGACAAGGCAGTAATGCAGGCCCCACTTGGTGACTCACTATTTACCTGACCAAAAAAAGTATTTATTTAAAGACATCATACTTTCTGGCCCAAGTGATTCTTACAAAACTTCCAGGAGATCTTCTGAGCCACCATGCTCCCCAGAGCGTCAAGGTCTGCTTGGAAACTATTACATATGCTTTTGCCAAGCCACTGTGATTTCTTTCAGTTCCAGGTGTTTAAACAAACCTGCCTGCTCAGTGGCACTAACATTAGACACAGCAAAAAGTCACGAGACTTTTCTGAGAAAGCAGGTATGTTATAGGCTTTTTATCAATTGCAAACTAATGAAGGCAGTGGGAGCACTCTGAGACACTGTCCTAAGCAAGTTCAAGAGATATGGATGGAAAAAGTCCATCATTCACCCAAACAATTAAGCACAATGATGCAAATACAAGGGCTGTGTTGTGGAGTTTCTAAGTTCCAGTTAACCAGTAGGTTCCAATGGTACAGCACTGCTCAAGGGCCTGAGGGTATTCCAACCGCACTTCCCCTAGGTACTATTTCTCTCGCACATGTTTGATGCCTGTTCAAATCAAGATACCATATTAGAAAAACCCCAGATGAGCCTATGTGCTTAAAAATCAGTGGCCAAATAAAAATGATCCTATTTTGTAGGATTTGTGGCTGCCATCCAAGGGAGCATCAAGTCCTTGATGCCTCTGAAGGGTACGTAACTGAAATGATGACAGCTTCCAATTAGCCAGCAGCTTTTGAAACATTTGTGTGTAATGTGATCCTTATGCCTCACACAACCTAACCTTTAGCTTGAATGGAACAGTTGCAGGTCACCACTGGAACATCTGTGAGACTTTCAGCAAGAAACTAAATGAGAAAAGGAGCAACAGCTTTCCTTGCTTAGGACACTCAGACAGGAGATGAAAAGGTCCTTGTGAGACTGGATATTTATCTTTCACTGGCACATAAAACTGCAGAAGAAAAACTGAATGTAAATGCCAAAAATGAGAGAAGACAGTGGTCAAGCTGCTGTAACTGTATGTACTTCTACCAGTAAGGGCACTGAAGTGACAACATTCGTCCCCAGTATGCAGGCATAAAATGTCATCTGGAAAAACAAATAAAGGCTCCTGGAGGAGTAATCATGCTGGTATTTGGTGGAGGTGGGTTATGCCATCAGTACAAACAGCACACCCTGAACAGGGAATCTGACTGTTTCCAAGGAATTCTTCCAGTCCCCTGGAAACTCACGCAGGTGTCACAACCCCCAGTAGATTTGCTTTTGTTAGACAGTTCTTTGGAGGAACTTCATCTAGGCTGCTTTTCACTATTTTCCATAGTAAGATGAACAGCACCATGGATAAGACAGTGGTTGTTTCACACCTTGACTATATACTGCCTTTGACACAGTCTCCCATAGTCTTCTTATCACCAAATTCTGAGATACGGAATAGATAAACTGAAAATGCAGTGGGTAGAATCTCTCTGGACAGCTGGTGACCAGTAACCAGTGACATCCCAGCGGTCCTTCTCTTTATTTCTCTTACTATGTAAGAAATCTCAAAATTCATGAATTTTAGCATTATCACTGCCACAAATCCTTGCTAAGAATAACAGTATCTGCAAATAGCATCTGCAGTCCTGGTTAATGTGAACCTACGTCTTGTTCGTGGAAATGACATAACAAAAAGGAACTTTTGTTTCTTTTGAACAGGCATTTAAGATTTATATGATTCTGTCTGTTTGTGTTATCTCCTTAATAAATAGGATGGCTCTTCCACTCATAAATTATCCATCAGATGCTTTAGCTTTGCAGTAACTCTAATATGTGAATGATAAAATAATAATGTTTTGAATAATAATGGTAACAATGTGTGTGTAATAAAAACCTTCTCTAAAGACTTTGGAAAGCATTCCTCTCCATTAATATTCAGAAACACTTTTTTAATATCGTGATTTGCAATCATCACATGAATAAAATAATCTTTTACTTTGGTGTTAGAGAAGAGTTGGTCGGTGGTAGAAGAACTGAAACTGAAAGAGGCCAATTCCAGCAACCACATCCATTCTTGCCAGAACAGTGCTATGCTGCTTTGGAGGAAAAGCAATCATATACATGTAACATACACAGGATGCAAGTACTATTATTACAAAGCTGCAGTCTATAGTAGAAATTATACTACTTAACTCTTGCATTTTGAGGCTTACCTAGCCCACAGTTATAGCTGCAGCATCAGTGAAATTCTAGTGATGTGTCCGGGGGCAAAGATTGGCTCAAACCTTTCAGTTGTCTTTTATTTCTGCTTCATGACTCAAGGATAAATGATAATGTTTTGTTTCATGTTATGACTTCCATTCATGTAGAAGATGATTTGAAGGTTATTAATTTTTAGTTTTATCACCAGCAGTAAAATTATATTTCACTCTTGTTTTTATAAACTAAATATTTGTGATTGCATCCCAATAATTTAGCTGTTGGTTTTGGGTACACCTATTTCAGCATATATAATGACATTTTTAATGTTTAGATCATCTCTTTAAAGTACCTGACAGCCTTCTTTTTTCCTCTTCTCAGGGTTCAGATTCAAAATTTTCCCACGTACTGTTCTTAAAACATTTTCATGCTTCAAGAGAATGCATCAAATGGGAGCATTAAAAGAATATCTGCAATGCATTTGTTATTCGCCCTCTTCTTAAACTCTTCAGAGACTTCTGATTTTTGTCCTTGTTTCTTTTCTTCTCAAATGGAATAAGGTATTAACAGAGTTGTTGCCATTGTCACATACACACATCCACTGCAAATGATCTGGGTGGAAAACAAAAGAAAAGATGTTATAGTTTCTGTTAAGAAAAATTAGGCACTAGAAACCCTCCTGGTTTTCATATTTGCAGGCAACTCTGTAAACACAATTTCCAACGTTTTTGCAGAAATTTTTTAAGGAAGAAGAATTTGGAAGAAAATAATTGCTTTAGGGCTAATTCAGTAGCGACACAGCAGAACACTCAATATGAGAAAGATGACACCAGGTAGACCTTTGCATGAAATTTATCCTTACAGTATAGGGGAAATTTTATTAATGGACAGAAAATAGGCAGTATGAAGTAGGCTTCTGCAGAGTTAGCTCTTCTCACAGTACTCTATGAGGCATCAGCAGAAAAAAAATTGCTTAGCTTTCTCTGGGACTTCTTTCAGACTGTTTCCACTATGCCTTTCTCTCATCTCTTGTGATGCAGTGATGCTCCAAGCACATTCTTTCATTGTCACCTGGCATATAGTTCTTGCTATTTCTCCATGCATGATCCCTACTCCACTCTGTTCCACAGAATACATCCTTCTCAAACTATTTTCTTCTGCTGGTTTGGGGTTTTTATTGATTGGTTGGTTGGTTTTCTTTTTGTGTGCTGGGTTTTTGTTTCAATGTTTTTTAGTTTGTTTGTTTGTTTGTTTGTTTTTTGGTGGGGCAGGGGGGGGATTGGTAGTTTTTTGTTTGGTTTGCCTTTTGTCTCCCAGCTGTTAGGTTTTTAACTCATTTTTTTAGCACAGCTATATGTGTATGACAATTCTTAACTCCCTTGGCCCATACGCTTGATGATCTTTGGCATTTCCACAAGCACATCAGAAAGATGAGTCCCATCAGGATGCCTGTGCTACCACAGGACAAAGCAGGAGCACACTCCTGTCTCCCAGGCCTGCTCTGATCACATGAGGAAGCCTCACTGCTGCACCACATGGTGGGGTGGGTAGCAGTGATCCTTGCAAGCACAGAGGGACAAACAGAATAACGCGCCCCAGCCTTGCTCTCAGCCCATCTGTGCCAGGAGCAAACTCAGCATGTGACACGCCAGTTCAGACTAGCTAGAGGGCATGTCTGCTCAGCTAATCAGACCAATTCATGGTGTAAATTCCAGCTCCAAACATTAGGCAGACCCAGGCTCAGGAAGAGCACATACTGGCAGCTGGGTATATGCTAAAAAAACTCATCTTAAATCTGTCTTTCTCCTAGATATTCACCAGTGACTTGCTGGCAAGTTGAAGGAACTTCTAGTACAGAAAGAGTTGTACTTTTCCAAGTCTCTGGATGTTCAACATCCTATTTCCATCCTAGAATAAGCTAAGACAAGCAGTGGGTGACAAAAGCACAGGGGCAAAATATCTGAAATCTATTTCCACCCCAATGCACACAACAGTCCTAGCACATCAGCACTCCTGGCACAAGGCTTCCACATGACATTTGTTTCAGTGTGGTGTATGTCTCAGGGTGTGATTTAGATTTCTGGTATTATAAATGAGAAATACCATTAGGATGGAGCTGTTTAGAATGGAAAATTGAACAAATGTGCCTTTTGAGCAGAGCTCCCATTTTGCCAGCATTCCCCTTTGGATAAAAAGTTGATGTGATGCCTCTTTGCTTGGATTCCTCCCACAGTTTTTGATTCTTATCTTGCATTGAGCCCCTCAAAAACTAATCAGAGAGGTCTGAAAGGCACAGAACCAGCTGGAGAAGTTCAGGGTGTGTAGGCACAGGACTTCTTTCTCAGTTTACTGATCTAACTCTAGGAAACCGGCATGGCTCGTCAAGGACCTGTTGGGCATACTGAGGGCAAAGAAAGGTGCGTACAAGCTCTGGAAACAAGAGCGTGTCACCTGGGAAGAGTACAGGGATGCCGTTCGGACTTGCAGACATAGGATCAGGAAAGCCAAGGCACAGGTAGAACTGAATTTGGCGAGGGATGTGAAAAACAGTAAGAAGGCATTCTACAGATACATTGGCCAGAAGAGACAGGCCAAAATGTGTGTACCTTCTTTAGTATATTTAAAAGGAGAACTGGCTTCAATGGACGAAGAGAAAGCTGAGGGACTGAATGAGTTCTTTACCTCGGTCTTCACTGGTGGCCAGGATTCTAGTCTTACTCACGTCCCTGAGCCCTGCATCCCCAAACCTCCAGGTGGGGACCCGGGGGGTAAATCCCCCCCCACTGTAAGGGCAGAGCAAGTCCAAAACCGCCTCATGAGACTGAATGAGTACAAGTCTTTGGGGCCGGATAGCGTGTATCCCAGGGTTCTGAAGGAGCTGGCTGAGGTGGTTGCCGAGCTGCTCTCCATCATATTTGAGAAGTCGTGGCTGTCAGGCGAGGTCCCAGATGACTGGAGGAAGGGTTACGTCACTCCCATTTACAAGAAGGGGAGCAAGGAGGACCCAGGGAACTACAGGCTGGTGAGTCTCACCTCTGTGCCTGGGAAGATCATGGAACAGATCCTCCTGGACGACATGCTTGATCACATGAGAAATGAGCGTGTGATCTGAGACAGCCAGCATGGCTTCATCAGGGGGAGGTCACGCCTAACCAATCTTGTGGCCTTCTGTGATGGAGTGACGGCATTGGTGGATGAGGGGAAGGCGACCGATATCATTTACCTGGACTTGACAAAGGCCTTTGACATGGTCCTCCACCACATCCTTATCTCCAAATTGGAGGAATGTGGATTTGATGGGTGGACCACTCATTGGATAAGAAATTGGTTGAAAGGCTGCAGACAGAGGGTGGTGATCAATGGCTCTATGTCCAGATGGAGGCCGGTAACGAGCGGAGACCCCAGGGGTCTGTCTTGGGACTCGTGCTCTTTAACATCTTTATCAATGACATCGATGACAGAATCGAGTGCACCCTCAGCAAGTTTGCTCATGACACCAAGCTGAGTGGTGTGGTTGACACGGAGGAAGGAAGGAATGCCATTCAGAGGGACCTTGACAGACTTGAAAGGTGGGCCCGGGTGAACCTAATGAGGTTCAACATGGAAAAGTGCAGGGTTTTGCACTTGGGCCGGAGGAACCCCAGGCATCTATACAGACTGGAAGGAGCAGTCCTTGAGAACAGCTCTGCAGAGAAGGACCTGGGGGTCCTGATGGATGACAAACTTAACATGACCCAGCAGTGTGGCCTTGCAGCTCGGAAAGCAAATGGTATCCTGGGCTCCATCATGAGAGAGGTGGCCAGCAGGGACAGGGAAGTGATTGTCCCTCTCTACTCTGCTCTTGTGAGGAGTACTGTGTCCAGGTATGGAGCCCCCAGTACAAGAAAGACAGAGAGCTGTTGGAGAGGGTCCAGAGGAGGGTCACATAGATGATCAGGGGGCTGGAGCACCTCCCCTATGAAGACAGGCTGAGGGAGCTGGGCTTATTCAGCCTGGAGAAGAGAAGACTGCGGGGTGACCTCATTGCAGCCTTTCAGTACCTGAAGGGAGTCTATAAACAGGGAGTAAACTCTTTGAAAGGGTAGATAACAGCAGGACAAGGGGGAACGGTTTTAAGTTGAAAGAGGGAAGATTTAGGTTGGATGTTAGGGGGAAGTTCTTTACCAGGAGAGTGGTGAGGTGCTGGAACGGGCTGCCCAGAGAGGTTGTGGATGCCCCGTCCCTGGAGGTGTTCAAGGCCAGGTTGGATGGGGCCCTGGGCAGCCTGGTCTAGTAAATGGGAGGTTGGTGGCCCTGCCTGGCAGGGGGGTTGGAGATTCATGATGCTTGATGTCCCTTTCAACCCAGGCCATCCTGTGATTCTGTGTGATTCTGTGATGACCCCACTTAGTTGGATCTGGAGAAACCAATGAGAAACATTCCTGAAGTCATGGAAGAGGAGAAAGCAATGCAACCACACAGCTGTACATTCAGTACAAACATTTCTAGCTGAAAAATTAACACACGGACTACTCCAAAGGTGTGAACACCAGCAATGTTCACATGCATATGGAGACAGTAAGCAAGTGGTGGCAATCTCCTACTAGCCTTCCAAGACAGAGATGGTGAGCTGTTATATAGCAGTCTTCAGGTGACTTATCTCCAGTAGTTTTTCCCAGGTGTTCTATGGGACTGTGTAAAATTTACCACATGCACAACATCCTCCGACATAAATCTAACATGAGAGTGAACACTCTGGAAACACATATTTTTCAGTTTGGTCTGAGATGCTACTAGTTAAAATAGTCCTTCAAATGCATATTATTCCATTACATTTGCATATGCAGAATTTCAGCTGCTGGTTTATTCTCTACTCAGTCTCATGAGATCTGCCTTTGGTAGAGGCTTTAAGTCTGAATGAAGTTAGTAGAATCAGCAAACTTTTCTCCTCACTATTCACTTCCTTTGCCATAGCATTTACAAATACATTTAACAGTACATGCTCTCATCTGGATCCATTGGTGATCTCCTTCTACACTGAAATCCCAAAACTAACCATTTATTCTTCTTCGTTATTACCTACTGCAGTTACAGACCCACAGAGTGCATTAGAAAAAAGTGTTACACTCATCACTTATGCTTTAAAATTTCTGACTTCTCTACTGACTTGCATGGGGTTTTTTTGTTTGTTTGGTGTTTCTTTTTTTTTGTTTTTGTTTTTTGCTTTTTACTACAACTAATATTAAAGGAAAGATATGATGATATATATAGCCACTAGCTAAGACAGTAGTTAGGATGCACTAACTCAGGTTGAAAATAAGGCCAGTCTCAGCTCCGGAATTTGAAGTAAATGTCATTTTGTGTTGTCCTCTTGAAAACATTCATTATTACTAAAGAATTCTTAATGCCTGAGCTGGCAGAATTGTTGCAGTCACTTAAGTGAACAACACACATTTTTCTGTATAAAAATAACCTGGTTTTTTTGTTGTTGTTGTTTTTGTTTTTTTTCAAAATGAAATGCCGAAGTTGCATACAGATACCTAAATAAAACCCCTCAGTCTTCATCTCATGTGCCTCCCACTATAAAGCAGAAAGCTCATCTACATAAAATTGCAGAGGGCTCTACTGCTCAGGAAAGCAGAGCAATCACTAGGTCCACTTTAAAGAACAGTTTGAAAAGTGATTCAGCCACCAAGAATGACCATCTGACATTTCTATTATTAATATCTTGTGTGCATGAATTCACATAGGACAACACCTGCTTGGCATGAACTGCCACTCTTGGTGAAGATTAAGACTTCTAGAGAAGATCAAGAAAAAAAAACATAGCAAAAACAAACAAAAAAACAAGCACAGAAAACAAATGGAAAACATCTTGCAGAAGAGCAATTAAACTGTTTGCAATCATTGCTAAGCAAGGCTGGAAAAGATCCATAAGTTTCTAGAGTGGACCTGAGGAAAAGCCAGGCATCTAAAAGTTCACACAGCACCCAGGTATGTACTTTGCATCACCATTACATCAGACTTAGTATTTCACCGTAAAAAACTTGCCTTGTGCCCTCACAGCTACAACATTAGGAAAAAAAGAAGCAGCTCATCCGGTGATTTCAGCCCAGTGAAACAGGATGGCACAAGGCAGCCTTGCCCTCACCACATGGGGTCAGACAGTTTTATATCCAAGTCCGAAGAATGAAAATTGCATTGCTAGAAAATAAACAAAGAGCTTGCATGATTTAAAATCTTTTTAAAACCAAGCAAGATCAGTTTGATTAGCAGACAAGCAAATACAGTTTCTAATAAGTGTGTGAAAACATCCCTCTAGCAAATGTGTGTCATAAGCTGTGTTAAAGTCTAGCCAGCCTTTCTTTAACTAATGGGAACTTTTAGACCACTAACTTCCTGTACAGTTACTATATTTCCATTCCAAATCCCCTGATTTCTGATGTCAAAACCTTGCACATTACCTAGTCCTATAAAGAAAATCTTCAAAATTCAGGGAAGTAATCTCTTCTTCCCAAAGGACACAACTCCATTACTGCAACCAGAACCTGAGTTGTCTGCACCTGACCTATTCGCACTCCTCCTGACCAACCCTGCCAGTTCCCTCTGGCAAGCACCCACACAACCCACACAGTCCTCCTTCATCAACAGTCTCACTTTGAGGGCACTGGGGATACATCTTCATCAGTTCCAAACAAAGGCACAGCATAACAAATCTTCACTTCATCTCTATTTTCCCCAGCTTCATTACAAATCCAGAATCAGCAGGATTTTCCCCACACGTCTGAAAAAAGGTGAGAGCTACAGGCTCAAAAATGACTGTGCAGCACATGTGAAGACTTTTGATACGATACTGGGTTTTATATATAGCTCAAACAACAACAGCAAAATAGAGTAAGTGTCTCACGTGGGAGAAATCTGATTGATTATATAGTGACTTAGTAATTAGGAGACCTGAACAGATAACCTTTCCAGCTGTCACACTGATGAAATGGATGGTATTTACAAACTCAAGTTGCTTTAGCATAGGAAGACAAGTTTCTGGTGGTGCTTGACAAAGATGTTTACAAAGTGTGAAAACAGAGTGTAATATTACTGAAATTACCACCACAATACAGTGGGAAAGGGATTCCAAGCAGCTACAAACCAACACATCCCTTATTGCTTTCTTCCACTACAATAAATTAATAGGCAAAGCATAATTCTCTCACCCTACCACACCGTAGGGAACTAAATGGAAGTGCCTACTTCCCTCCACCCACCAGGACCACTTCAGCCTTCTGACGAACTTCGGGTATCACAGTTTGCTTGGGGCTCCATGCCCAAAACAAAGCTCCTTCCCACGAAATACAGCCACCACCCCACTTCCTGCTCACTGTTGCTTCAGTACTGCTGAGGTCCAGCAGGTGACTTCCTCTACACTCCACTCCAAAAATGCACTTCAGATTGCTAGGACTGGCTCCTAGTTTTTTAGAACCATGCCTGGCTTCAACCTTGGATCCCTTTTCTTGTCACACAAGTTTTGCTCATCCTTACCAGTTGCTTTAGTGTAAAATGAGGGAATTTGTTTTCAAGTTTTTATCAATATGAGTGTAACTGCACACAGAAATGGGTGAAGTTGTTTTCTGAGAAAATAGGAACCTTCCAGCCTGGCAGAAGAAGCACTGGGGAGAAGAGGTGGCAGTGGTGCTAAAATCAACATCATTGCAGCCTTCCAGGAGCCTACAATAAGGAGGGAAGCCAGCTCTTTACAAGGGTAGATAATAGCAGGACACAGGGAAATGGATTTAAGTTGAGGGAGGGAAGATTTAGGTTGGATATCAGGGGGAAGTTCTTTACCAAGAGAGTGGTGAGGTGCTGAACAGGCTGCCCAGAGAGGTTGTGGATGCCCCATCCCTGGAGGTGTTCAAGGCCAGGTTGGATGGGGTCCTGGGTAGCCTGGTCTAGTATTAGATATGGAGGTTGGTGACCCTGCCTGTGGCAGGGGGGTTGGAACTTGATGATACTTGAGGTCCCTTCCAACCCAAGCCACGCTATAATTCTATGATTCTATGAAAACAGTGATGCTTAACATACTCTATAATCACATCACATCGTAGAATCATGTCATAAAACAAAGAGAATGTGAACATTAACCTGACGGGAAGTGAAGTTTCTCATTGAGCAGGAAAATCAAAATGGACATAAATGGAAGGTACTGGGCAGGAAAAATCAGTTGGGCTCATGATGATGCATCCTTATTAGGGCTTCCCAAACAGGTACTTGTTCTCTTGCACCCACTGCCATTGCTTAGAGGCTCATGCATTATGACACCACACAATTCCAACAAAAGTCCCAAATCATGCATTTTTCTCAAGACTTCTGCCTCTTCCGCTTGAGATGTGTGTGCTTTCCCCTGCACTTTCATGACTTTGTCATCCACAAACAGATAACAACACAACTGACTGTCCAGAGCAGCACAAACACACATTTGGGTGTGACTGGCTCAGAGGGTGCACAGTGCACAAAGGCTGCAGATGAGGTTCTTCTGCCCAGACTGTACAGAAAGGTATCAGGATGGCATCCTATTTGCACCCCAAAATGCCATATCTTCCTGCATTTCCTGCAAGGGTGATTCACAGTGAAGGAAGAGCAAACCTTCATGGCTTTAGGATAGAAAGCGAAGGAAAGATTACTGGTGAACATGGACACAAAAATACACGCTACAGAAGCAGTGCAGTAAACCAACGTGGCAGTGATCAGTATCCTGAATAGTGACACTGGGAGGGCTGCCCGTGAAATGTATCCTGATTCCTTTCAGTAGCTCTGACAATCGTGCTTCATAAAACCACATGAAAGCAAATCCTGCAGTTCATGCTTAGCTTTTGTGGAAGCAAACTTCCCATTGACGTCAAAGACCACGTTACCATAAAGGACTGCAGGGCTACTTACAGAGACATCACTCATTACTCACTGTGACTGCACGCTTGCTGTAGGACTAACACATCTTCATTCTCCTCTCACGCTCTTATGAGGAAATTAAGATCAGGCTCTGCCGATGTAAGACCAATTGCAAAACCAGTCCAGAGGTCAGGCTGTGGCACACTGCTCTGATAGATTTTACAGACAAATACAAATAAGCACTGCTTACCCTGTGATGCAGGGAGAAATACATTTAATTTCCAGTTACTCTGCAGGTCTCTCCTCCAGACGCGTTTAGGCTTCCTGCAGATTCAATAAACTGTTCTGAATTGTTCAGCAAGCTCTGCCCACATTCTCAGTGCATCTGGTGTGGGGTGATAGTGGCTGCAGGTTGCAGGTTCTGCTTCCTTCCCTGCGAGCTGACAAGGGTGGCTGAATGGCATATGAATGTGTTTGCCAGCTGCCAGGTCTTACAGCTAGCATGACAAAAGGAGTGCCTGCTGGGAGCCTGCAGTAGGCATGTCCTCCATGCAGCACCCCTGCGCTGGGGTGAAAACTGCTGGCAGCGAGCAGAGGTAGAAAGCAGGGGAGAAAATAACCTTGGACCGCATGAACACAAGAAGCATAATGCTAAACAGGATAATTTGCCAGATTCAACAAATTAGTTGTCAGCAAAACACTCCAAGAGGTCACGCAGGAAAGAAATTTCAAGTACAAGACCAAGGTCTTAAACAAATAAACAAAGAACATATTAAAATGGTCTTATGCATCCAGTTTGACATGTGAGCAGGACTAACTTAATACTGAAGAATAAATTACAATGCAGGCAAAAAGTGAAGGCAGGGTGAGGGTCAGGAATAATACAAAGCAGGCTATTATCTTTCCACAATATTTGGCCAGGCCACTACACACTAATCTGTTTCTTAGCAAGCAAACAGATTTCCGTAAGCCAAAAATTTGTTATTGTATATAAGAAAGAAAGATAGAATCTGCCTTGAAACTCGGTTCAGTAGAGACAAACTCAGCTTACGTCGTTGTCTGGGTTCAATATTGCAGCATTTTGTCACAGAATGTGCTGCAGAAGTTACTAAAATGAATAAGTGGGGATGAACTGAATCTTTTATTCAGATTTACTAATTCCAGCTGGCTCTCACTGTTGATGTTCTTTGGTTGGCTAGAATTAGCATTCATAAAGCAGGAGCCAACCAGATACATCCTGAGGTATTACACCTTGGTTTGGTAATTCAAGTCAATTTGCCTTCACAAGTTGGGCACTGTTATTTCTCTGTGTTCACGGGTGTGTGAGGACCAAGTGCAGAGGCTCAGGCACAGCACCAAACACTGGAGTCTGGTGTGAAATCCGAGAGCTTAATGCATTGCCATTCCCTCCATGACTTGGCTGCTGGCTTTGGCATCTCTGGTAAAAGTGCTGGCCAGCCAAAAGTGCCTGCAGCTGACTCCATTTTCACTCCTCACATTCCTTGACTTATCTACAGTACACCGTGGTGACACACACAGTGCACATCCATGCAGAGTAACGAGCTATACACTGAAAACACGTATTGCCACGTTTCCTATTATTTTCAGACTCCACTGGCAAAATCAGAAGCAATACTGGCCTATTCCAAAAGAGCCTTTCCATTGCTGCAGCGGCAACTCCTTCCCCTGGTGAGTCAGGGGTTGAGGGCTGGGGTCCGCCCGGATCCACATGAGGACAGCATCCCTTCAGCCATAGCACAGCTCGGCCCTTCCTCGTGGGCCCTGACTTGCTCTATGGCTGTGCTGAGCTCTGCTGCCAGTGGGACTCGGGGTCACACCACTGATCCCGTGCTGAAGCCCATCCTCCTGCTTCAAGAGAACAAACCTCTGCCAGTGATTTTCCTTGCTGGCTCTCAAAACACATTATTCTTTGAATAGTCCTTGCCAATGTCTGAGAATAATTGGTCTAACTCTTTTATCTTCACAGCAGCCTTTCATGTAGGTAAATATTGCTGCCTTGTCTTCTCCCCTGACTGAGCACCACCCCCACACAGGCACGGCTTATTTCACAACCTCTCTCATTTCCACAGCTGAAGGACCTCCAGCCCACTGCCCTCTGCGAGCAACAGGGCTGAAACCCATGCCAGGAGTCAGCCCGATGGCAGACCTGCCTCTGCCACTCTTTCGTGCCCACGGCAGCAATCTCGGTACCACTGCTTCCCTTTCCCTCCTGCAAAACACCACTGTCTATTGCATGCCACAGATTTGGCACATAGTGCAAGGAACCACCAAATGTGGAGGGGGGAAGAAGAAGATTGCTGGCATTTCCAGTTTTTCAAATAGTCTCCAATCAAAGAAAGACTTAACATGACCTGTGGCACTTCCTGCCTGACTTCTCTCACCTTATATTCCTTCCTTGATTCCTCTCTTGATTCTTCTCTTTCCACCACATCCCCTGTAGATGTCTTATTTCAGTTCCCAAGGCTACCTGTGGTCATGACAAAATCCAAGACCTAAAAATCACAGCGCCCATCCCTCATGCAGATAGCTCTGAGCAATGTGGGATGCTGCCCAGCCATCACCCAGGCCAGACAGATATGGGGATCTGGGCAAAAAGGGCTGATGTGATCAATGAAAAAATTCCTTTCATCGTTTCTCCACACTTGTGCTGGCCTCTAGATGGACAGCATTCCCCTTGCAAGCTAAGCACACTTATCATTCAGAGCATTTAACTCAGCGACTGCTCTCACAGCGCCTGCATGAATGAGCAAAATGAACAAAGAAAAGAAGCGAGCTTCAGATTGCCAGGAGTGTATCCGCTTTCTGGAAGGGAAACAAAACTGAAAAATGTTCTTGGGAATGTCTGCTCTGCTCCATAGAGCTGCTCATCAGCCCAGATTTTGAGGAGAGGCAGTTCTGGAGATGAGATATCACCACTCTGCTCATCACCACTGCTTTGGCAGAAAGGCTTTTGCAAGCAGAGAGAGCAAGTGTGAGGCTTTGACATTTGTTTGACTGTGGGATTTCATCTGAGGGAAAATAATGGCACATCTGTAGTGCCTGACAATGCTAAATACTTACAAATGGACACAGTGTGAGACAAACAACAGGGGAAAAGATGCTATCTCATTTATAAACTCCATCTCCATTGTTGGAGTTCACTGAGGTGGAAACAGCATGCAGAACATCAGCTGTTGAATACAGCACCACAGAGATCTCTCTACTAGGGACCACAGCAAGGGAAGATACACATGCACAAATGTTAGCTCCACTCTTGGGTAGATGCGATCTGGTGCTGCGGTGGCAGACACACTAACAGTTTGTTCCTTCTTGCTCTGGGAATAAACACAAGTTGCAAAGCAGCACCCAAGCAGCAGAGGCAGCAGCCCAACAGCCAACCATCACTTTTTGGAGTGGCAAAAGGGAAATGGCAAAAGGGAAGTACACAACCAAAGAATTACAAAACCATAGAATCGTTTGGGTTGGAAGGGCCCCTTAAAGGCCATCTAGCCCAACTCCCCTGCATTGAGCAGTGACACCGACAGCTCGACGAGGTGCTCAGAGCCCCATCCAGCCTGACCTTGAGTGTCTCCAGGGATGGGGGATCCACCACCTCTCTGGGCAACCTGTGCCAGTGCTTCACTACCTATACTGTAAAAAATTTCTTCCTTATATTCAGTCTACCTCTGTTTGCACTGTGGAGCTCAGATGCCCCCCTGCAGGAAAATGAGGCCCTGAGTGTTTTCTTCACCTGCACATAGATGCTGCATCTCCACCAGTCACTGAACCACTGGGCTGCATTACTGAGATGGGAGCAGTTGACTGATGGGCACTCAGGCTAGTTGAGGTAGTGCTACTGGTCCATTCTGTACCACTTCCACCAGTGTCACCGGCACACGAATGCCTTTTATCTTCACGACCCAGTAATGGTGACTTGTGCCCTCGGTTCCCTCTTCTTCTCTCCCAAACTTAGACTCTGGCCAGTGGGTATGATATATACAGTGGGTATGTGCCCAGTGCAGAACCCAGCAGGGCACACAGACCATCAGCCCCACGGTGTCTGCTGTCATCCACAGGCACGTCACCATCAGAAAGCCAGGGCTCGGCATGCTACTGGCTGCAAACTCTACTCAGCCTGGCAGGGGGACAAGGAGCAAGGACCAGGATCTGATTCAGGCACTTCTCACAGGAAAGGACTCTGTTGTATCCCTTTACCTTCTGCACATGCAAGTGGCACACAAGGACACCCGTACCTCCTGCTCCCATACCGAATGCCATCAAAGCAAATTAAAACAATAAACATGGGATGATGAAATGGCTAATTTCAAGAATTCTATTAGAGAGCATGATGTTAATCTTGAGCCCTCTTTTTCCAAAACCTTTTTTCCTGTCCCCTGCACCAAGTGCACGGTGTCCCCGACAGAGCCACGGGAGAAATTATTTGACTTCTGCAGGGTGCATTGCTAATGAGAAAATTGTTTGTTTTTACTGCAACTTGATCTATATAAATATTCACAGCAGGATAAAATTCCTGGAAAAAAAAAAAAAGAGTCTCATTTTCAGAGTGTCCTGGAAGACAGCGGGGAGCAACGAACAGAGCGATTCATAAAAACGTGACGTTTGGAAAACACTGTTTCAAGAAGGCATCTCCAGTAGAAATTCCATCTGGGAAAAAAAAAAATAATCCGAGACCACGCAGGCACTCCTGCTTCTCCGCTGAGGAAATGATGCACAGAAAAAAATAAGAGGAGGTACAAAGCTCCTTCCCAGCATAAAAGGATTTTGCACGTTAAGGTGAGGCACCGAGGAAAGGAAAGGAGGGAGGAAAAGCTTCGATCATCCTGCAGCCCTCCCTACATAAGTATGCACAGGGAAACTGAGTCAGGCCTAGGAATTTCCACAGGAAAAAATACAAATAAAAACCAGGGGGACTGATGAACTGACAAATCAGAACCAAGAATCAAAGCACAGAAAAATGGACAACGGCATAAAGTGAGATAGAGGATGAAGAAGAGACAGCAGAGATATGTACAGCTTTAGTTCTGCGTAATAGCAAAGATAAGACTGAACACACTCACACCACAAGGGTTTTAAGGGACTGCACTCTGCAAGGATCTGCCTTAGTCTGTTTCAATACACTCTAAATCCATGCAGCATTTCCTGTGTTAGACTTTGTCCATATCTTCGGTAACTTCCAGAAAGTGGCAATTACACCATGCACAAGTCAGCAGCTTTCCCCCTGAGACTCAGACACACCAGGCAATGGGGCTGCATTCACTGAGCACTCTGCACTCCCTGAAAACCACAGAAGGATTTTGATGCTCTCTCCCTGGACAAAGAGAAGTGGTGAATTTGGCAAACAGAGTGTGCATGAAGTTCAGCAAGTCTAAAAATGTACAGCGATGCACTTGAACAAAAATAGTTCAAACCTTTACGTAAGCTGATGGACTGCAAAATGAACTTTCATGTTCCACCAAGGGAAAGCCCTCTGAGTCACCACACAAAGCTCAACACAGTCGAATGCCCAGAAGCAGGTAAAGCAGCTGTGTCGTGCACATGTGCTACAAAGCATGCCTTCAAAAACATTCTAGGCAACTGGGTATTCTCTTCTATCTGCAGCCTCCGAGGCAATCCCCTTAGCACTTCTCCCTCCACAAAGCAACATGGAGCTTTCCCAGAGGAAGCTGGAGCAGCACTTGGGGGCTGCTCATCCCAGTTCAGCTTTCCTGCTCTCCAATCAGAAGCAGTGCACTGACAACTGCAATAAGCTGCAAGCGCCAACTCTGCACCGCCTCAACTGCAACCCCTCCCAGACTGCCTTCAAAATGGGGTGAGGAGGAAAGGGTTACATTTCTCCCCTCTTTTCTGAAAGCCTACATCTGGTGGGAAAGGGATGAGGCTGTGGGAATGCAGAGCACCTTGTGGCATCCCACCCTGCCCTGACATCTCAAACGTGCAAGTCCCATGCAGACCCCAAGGCACAACAGGTCCAAGCAACATGTTCCAGAAACACCAGCCCAAAGCAGCTCCTGGGCTTTCCCATGCCACTGTGGCTTTAGCATCCAGATTTGCAGTATACCTGTGCAATTTGTTGTCTCCATCCTGCTTGACAGCTGAGACACTTTTAACACTGCCTCTGTCTGTGTTCTGTTTTTAGACAAAGAAAGAAGTTTTGCTGCCCTACAGAAATAACTCAGTGAGTTCCTACAAGTTACAAGGCACAAACATCCCTCCAGTCTTCCTTCCTTACTTGCTCCCATATTGTTGAGAGGCGAATCTAAAGATGCATACCACACAAACCCCACTGCCTCCAATTTAAATCTAGCAGCTACTTCAGGAGCTTCATTTTTCTGTCCCGGAGCTGTTGGTTTTATCCAAAGCCACGCATATCAAGGACATTAGAGGGGTTTTAAGCTTCACTTCCTCAAACTGCAACTGAAGGCGAAGTCTTATGCTGTTCCCGCCCGTCTACATTAAGCAGCATGGGAATCTTCCCAGGTAACAGGCAGATCCCAGAGGCTGAGGATGCCCATGGTCAGCAGGATTTCTTTTCCATCCCTGCCACGATCACAGCAGAGTGGACCCATCGTTCCTTGAAATATCAAACACCAGAGATTTTCAAAGTACAGCAAATTCAAAAATCAGGCTAAAGAGGTATCACGGCAGGATCAGCTCTATCTGAACCACCCAAACCAGATACTTGCCTGATTTATTAGACGCTTACAGTAATGTCATTTCTGTATCCTCTCAAGCTATCCACTCTCCAGTTCAGTTTCCACACCACTAGATTCTTTTACCTACATCCCACGTAGAGTGATCTTGCTATGGCTACTGACCTTCCCAGCAGATACTCCAACTCTGTTCTACAATATGATAGCCTCTGCCACATAAAGTGTAAGTCCCAGTGACTCTTTGAGTCATTTCTCCAAAGCAGATAGGAATTCAGCATGCTTCCAAGGGGACTAATATCTACACATCTTATGGCAGACAGTGAGTCTTTCCAACAGCAGGCTCCACCAAGGTCAGCAGGGACACCAAACTCCCTTTCCAACACTGCACAGATTCTTCCACATCAGGCAAAAGCACAGTGAGTGCAGTGGTAAGAGCACGTAATTCCCCAAACATTCGGTAAGATGTTCATCAACAGCTCTAAATTATCCTCTCTTAGAAGCCACTATAAAAATCCTATCCTGCCTTCCACACAGACACGCACACACCCATACAGAGATCAGTTCTGCTTATTTGCTGTTTTAGCATTTTGGGGGGGGAAAAAATTGCATGAGGTAACAACACTGTTGCTAGCATCACCAAGAGGCAGGGCTTTCCATCAGCGTTGGCTGTGGCAGACATCAAGATATCACACAGTCTTGATCAGGAAGAATGCAACTAAGCCAGCACGAGGTTCTTTGAAAACCCTGCTTTACAAAATCAATATGTAACACACTGGATTCCCACCAAGTCTTCAGAAACAAGCGTCTGACATTAGAGTAGTCCTGGGTCAATATTAATTGCGCATAACTTCTCATCTGCATTTATTGCTGTGTTTCTGCAATTAAATTATAAAAACTAAATGAAATCTCTTAAGCTTCACTGCTAAATCTGCATACTAAGTTAATTAGCAGTGTAATGGAAACCGTACAAAAACTGAGGCCTGTCTGATCCAAGGCCTATTAAAATCAGTGACAGCTTGATTACAACCTGAAGCAAATTAATAACCATGCAGCCTTGGAAAACTGGAGAACGATGAACTGTTTCATAGATGTCAGGAAGCAGAAGCCAGCTAGGATACCTTCTATGCCACTGCCAGCATTCCTGTGCTCACTGCGAGCACGCTTTCTGTTTTTCATGAACAGGACACAGAGTAAACATTGCAATATACACCAGCAATCCGGCTGTATCCAGCTGTTCTTTGGAGGATGATGCACTAAAAAACATGCTCTCCAGTCTCTGAAGGACCGAGAGCCACCGCCGTCAGACACCAGACCCAGCTGCAGAGGAAGACTGAGAATTTCTTTCACCAGAAAGAGAGGTGCTGGGCACTGGGGTGCCTCGGTAGGCCAGGGTTATGGTCAGCAGATCCCCAGTTCTGCTATGCAAAGAGCACCAAGGGTGAACTGTGAGGATCCTGCCTTCAGAGGGGAGGAATTCTGCAGGCTGCAAGTTAATTATGCAGACAACCAAATGACAAATGATTGGATTCAGTGGCACAGTGCGGGAATGGTAAAGGGGAACACCTGGAATACAAATGAATCTGTAGAACTTGAACCTGTGAATGTGTGTTTGTTAGTCACAAAACCCATTAAAGCCAGCTTCAGAATATGGCAGGAGGAGTGTTGCTAAACTTAATGTGGTTAATTTGAGTTAATTATGCCTAATTACGTATGTGCCGTACTGCAAAGAGTTATCTCGAAACAAGTATATTTAATAGCTACAAATAGCACATATTATATGGAGCAGTATGGGGAAGATTTACAGTAAAAAAAAAGACATACTAAACATGCACAAAAGCAAAAACAAACAGTGCCAACTGCTGAAAAGGCATATAGCAGCTCTTGGGAACACCTGCCCCAGTCTACAGTGAATTCCCTCCATTCCTGCACTGCCTCAATAAAGACCTCTGCACCTTCCTCCTCTCATCCCTGCTCCCACGGAGCTCAGGTGGGGCAGAGAACAGGCTTGTGATTTAGTGAGTGCCTTGTCAGGAGGTAAGGGAATCAGCCCACACCATCAGTAAAGAGACTGAGATCACAGTGCTGAGAGGTGGGTAGGGCTGGAGGCTATTTCAGAGCCCCTTAACAGGAATCTGTACCCACATAGTATCAACACCTCCTATGTTTAGGTGCTTAGCCACCTGTGAATCCAATAGGAATTGGTTTTCATGGTGGGTTGCATGTAGCATTCCTTTTCCTCCAAGGTAAAGTCTGTGTATGCAGTGGACTCATATCAGTTCATCTTCCCTGTCTCTCAGCTCCAATTCAGCAGCTGGGTTTTCTCCTGCAAAGGAAAGCAGAATTACCTGGACAGCATTCCTCAGAGGCCATCTCTGAAACCTGCAGCTTGGTGCGGGGCTGTTCTCATCAGGAAACACCGCTGCCTACCAAAGGAATCAGCAAGGACTTCCCTGCTGTTGGTTCACGTACAACACAGCCCAGGACTGAACAGCAGCAGGAGAAAATCTAGAGAACAAACAGACATTCTATTACACTGCAATTTTGTCTAACCAGTTTCTGCTGATCTATATGGGCTTCTTTCCCCATTCTAGTTCAAAGTCTAATATCACTGTCTTGCCAAGAATAAACCGCTTGAGCATCCTTCAAATAACAGGAAATGGCAAATCCATACTTTCTTTCTGAAGGCTGACAGCACACAGCTACAAAGCTTTTCCCATAAACATTGATGTCCTGAGCTGTGGCACAGGACAGCCAATAAAAATAACCCAGTGTTATTAACAGAAAAAAAAAAAAAAACAGGCAAGTTTTCATTGGCTTTCACACTCTTCTGATCCCATAAGACACAGGACAAAAGAGGTCCTGAAATATAGGTACCACTGTGAGACAGCAACAAAATCAAATATATACATATGTACACTAGCTTGACAAGGGGGAAAGGAATTCATATGCTCAATAGGCAGCAGTGAAAGAATCGAGCAAACAGAAAATAAGTTGCATATATAGTGGGAGGTACCTCCATGCTTTTGAAGATGAAGGCAAGAAAGATAAGTCTGAAACGATGACAGTGATGAGAAGACCTGAAAAAATTGCAGACATCAACAGCAGATGAGAAGGATGAGGCATGCTGAGCATCCTTTACAGCTTTCTTGTGAAAAAAAAAAAAATCCCTAAGACACCTCAGACTCAAATACGAATATTCAGCCACAGCAGAAGAAAAATAAGAAAAGAGGGTGCATGTATATAGGATAGATCTTTAGTCATCATCAACGCACGACAAAGATGTAGCAAAGGAAAAGTCACACTAGACAAACAAAACTAGAGCTGAGGAACTATTTGTAAATAGAGAATGGAAGGGAAACTAAGGAGAGAGAGATGATGTGGTCAAAAAGAAATGGACAGAAGGTCTGATAAGCAAAAGAAGAAAGAGAGGCTACATAAGTGGTAAAACAATACATGAAAGACTGATAAACTGATAAAGGAGAGGACTGGAAATCCACCTCTAAGCCAGGAAAGGGCAGATAAATGTGAGAGGAAGCATTTAAAATATGGAAAAACTTTCATCACCAAAAAAAATCCTTAAGAGTGCTGGCAGTCAGCCACCAGCAAGCCAGGATGCAAAGATGGAGATGAAACAAATCATGTGGAAGGATAAGAGAAAGAATGGCTGAAAACCTCACTCACAAGTATGGTGAAGAGTTGGAGAGCAAAGAGGGAATTAGCAAGCTGAGCAGATCTACACTGCACAAAAGGAGGTAAAAAGAGCTTGCCAGTTATGTAAATAAGAAGATAAGGAAAGAAAAACTCGAGCTGCTAGACAGTAAGCAAGAGAAAAGGAAATAGCAATAATAATAATAAAAAGTAGTAATTTAAGGAGTAGTTTATCTTCATGGCTTTCAATAAAGATGGCACTGAGTCTGGACAAAATAAAGGACCTGCCATGGAACTGAAAGCACTGAAGACAAGGAAGCTGCCGCACTGAAAGTGGATCCTAAACTCACAAATCTTCACAGGCTGAAACTGAGAGGAATGGACAGGCTCAACCTAATGTTACAGGAGGGGCAAAGGATGCAACCTACTGGCTGGAAACAACCACTGTAAAGTAAAAAAAATTGGAAAATAGTGGAGAAAAACAAATTTAGGCTTATGTTTCCCCTTCCTGAAGTACAGTAAGATGTCTGTGTATGCTATATAGACCCTTACCAGGCACCAGAACAAGTGTTTTGGGGATGAAAAAAAAAGTAATAAAAGACACACTTTAAAATGAGCAGAGATAAAACACAGTATGGGCTTGCCAGAGTTTGAACACACCTATCTCCTTTGGTGGTATCACTGATTTTCTGCTTCTCCAGGCTTCAGTAAAGTTTGTGAAATTGCATTACATGGGAAGCTGACTGATAAGCTGGCAGAAACAGGTACTAGAACTGAAAAGCAAGGCAGCAGCTTGCTAAGAGGGAGACCACAGCAGGGTGTACTGTGAAAGCAACCATTAAACTGACTGAAGGTAGCAAATAGAGCACCATGAGGTCCAGGAGGCACAAGGGCAATGCCAACACAGAAGATGTTCAAAATATCTGAAAGGCAAAAGCTGGATTACCTTGAAGACTGGAATAAGCGGAGGGGAGAGATCAGTAAAACAAGGGTAAACGTCCTCAGTGAAAGGCTGCTCTCAACTGGGAGCCCCGCATCGTGGAGCTACACTGCTGACAAACAACCAGATGTGAGAGATACGGATGTAGCATCCCACAGAAAGAACTTGGGCAAAAAGCAATTACAAATTCCAGGACGATTACACAAGGACTCACTGCTAGGAGTGGGAAAGCTGCAATATCACCATCCAAGGCCTCGGTAAGACAGCGAAAGGTGTGTTATATTGCCCTGTTTAATGGATGATGATGAACTCGAACTGTAGAGCATGCAGAGCTTCTAACTAAAATGAAATAAAATTAAATATACATATATAAATATATATTTGGCTTCTTTAGTCTAGAAAAATGAAAGCCCAGAGGGGTATGTTTGCTGCCTATAAATACATCTGAAGAGTAAACATCAGAGGAGAAGAGCCATTTAAGATAAAGGACAATGTTGGCACAGAATAAATGAGAGCAACCTGGCCACAAAACACATTTAGTGCTGAAATAGTAGAGAGGTTTCCAATCATCAGAGCAGACAGGGTCAGCACAGCTTTCCAACAGGCAGTTGAAGAGGAAAGTGGGTGATGTTTATGAGGGCTCTGATAAGGACATGACGCACACAGGTTCAACAGGCTGCATGGGCTGACCATATTATGAAGCCCCTTGAATTTCCTTAAGCCGTCTACTAGGTACTCTAGGTACTTAAATTTTGAGACTTTTAAAAATTAAAAATATTTCCAGTGTTGTTGCAGATCCTTATACAGTGAATTTCAGCCAAGAGGTTACTCTTCACCCTCCACTCCTTAGAAACAGGCTACAGATTGTCCTAGGGACTAAAGAAAATCTCTGCACTGCCCTTTCATCATAGAATCATAGAATCGCAGAATCATTAAGGTTGGAAAATCCACTAAAAGAGTCAAGTAGAACCATCAGTACACTACCACCATGGTCACCAACCATGTACCTCAGTGTCACATCCACACAGTTCTTGAACACCTCCGGGGACAATGACTCCACCACCTCCCTGGGCATCCTGTTCCAACCATCTCATGATACTTCTAACACACAGGCCATGCAAGCGAGTATGCAAAACACAGGATGCCAATCTGCAATGCTGGCTAAAGGCCAGTGAGGAATGCAACTCCGGCAGCAGCTAAGTGAAGTCAGTGTGAAGATGTTGGTTTGCGGCAGCCACGTTGTTTGGGCAAGGGGCTGAGCAGGGAGCTGAGCAGGAGGCAACCTGGCAGCAAAGAAATGGCAAGGGCTGGGCAAAGAGGCTGGCACTCCCTGGGCTTCCTGATGTCAGCTCCAACCAGCAGCTGCTCCCATGGGTGAGAAGGACTTTGTGTCCCCTGTCCCATCAACTGCAGCTCCTTCAGCTCTTCCGGCTTCACTACCCTCCACTTGCCAACCCACGCCTCTAAGTGATTTTGACTGACATGGAGAAGGATGCACTTTGATCAGGATCACTCACAGTAACTGCCTTGGGAAAGATCAGACAAGCAGCACAGAAAGGGACAGAGCCCTCTCCAAGGGACGAGGTACGATAGGAAACTAGGACAGCAGTTTTGTTATCAGGCCAGAGCAGGAACCGCAGTTCACCACAGCAAGGCTCCCAGGCAGCAGGCAGACAAGTCCCAGGCTGTAGATATGAATGGGAGACATCTTCAGTCTGAAGGCAGGCTCACTGCAGCCTCTGCTTTCAAGGACCAAGCAAGGTTACTCCTCTTTCCAATACACAGGCAAAAGGAGAAGTCATGGTGGAAGGGAGTTATACCTTCCACCAAATCCTATGGGTTAGCTTTGCTACAGGCCAGCCCTTGGCAGGAGAATGATTTTCATATTATTGGGATCAGAGGAGGTCCCAAAACACACCTTCCCTGTATTACAGCTCTGGCCTGAGTGGGAACCTGCTCTCTGCCCTTCTTCTCCTTGTCTTGTAGTTTCATTCTGTACAGAAGCTAAGGTTGCTGTGGCTAAAAGAAGAACACACAAAGCGGGATAAGAGTTCAGCAGGGCCTCATCTAAGACAGAGCAGCACCAGTGCAGGGAGTTTTCAAGACTCCCATGCCAACCCAGCAGCTAAATTTGGATCAGGGCAGGTGAGACTGATCAGATGCTTCATTCAATAGCTGAACAGGAAAAGATGACATCTGATCCATCCCTGCTTCCTTGGGACACCACCTTTCTTCCACTCAGATGCAGAGCAGCTTTGTGTCCAGTTCACTGCAGTGTACAATGTCAAACAAGAGGACATGGCTAGGCAGCACACTTTCTACTACACAAGGAAATAGCTTCCACTTACCTGGGCCTGGAGGGAACACTGCTAACCTCCTGAAGCTCCTAGAAGAGCTCTGTTGCAGCTCACCACTCAGCAGGTGGCAGGTACAAAGCAGAAGTTTATGACCGCTGCTCAGGTCCTACACTGAAGGCCTGACATGAACCTAAGACATGCATCAGCCTTCAGCCTTTGCTGAGGTAATACCTCAAACACTGCCTGAACTGAAACACACTTTGAACTATTCAGTGAGCCCACAGAGCAGGGTTTTGAGGTAACCAGGTAGTCAGCAATCTTTTAGCACTAACTTAGCAGTTTCTCAGAACCCACAGAGCCAAATGCCATCCAAGTCCCACCATTAGGATGGCAGATAGGAAAGCAACAGGTATTTTCTGCAATGTTGTAATTGAACAACTCTGTGAAATAAGCGACAGAAAGAGGTCCTTAAGTAATCTGACAAATAATAGCAAATAACTGATTTTACAAATGCGACAGCAAACAACAGACTAGCCTGTGTCCCATTTTACAGCCCTGTAAACATAGACTGCTCCTCACATAATGACCACTTTACTGTAAAAAGACAAGATCCCTCTGCACACAGGATCCACCCTTTTTTCATTCCAGTCCGGGAGCATTCCAACTAGAACAGTAGTAAAGACTGCTCACAGGGCCTGGGCAGATCTTCTTGGGCCCCTCACTGTGACTGGAAGCACACATTTCAGCCAGGACAAAGGAACAAAGCCAAGAAACAAGGGTGTTCTGAAAAACTTGTGGGAGTGCTCAGATTAACCAAGCACAGGCAAACTCTGCTGATGCAGGCTCCATTAATTCTTCCCATGCTTTGTCCTTACTTTCCCGGGAAGGCTAGATAGAAACAGTGGGATGGCAGACATGGGGTAGATACCAACCTCAATTGTGACTGCAGGCTGATGATCACAGAACCACACTATCAGGCCTCATCTGTGTGCCACCTGGGGCCATGGGTGGGAGAAATATTGACAAACCAGGCAGGGACATGTAGTGGTGGGGCGGGACTGGAGCACTGCCTCACTAAGAAGGGCAGTAGGGCCACAGCTGGTTCGGCATGGGGCTGACATGGCTCTGGGCTTCTAACCCATAGCCTATGGGAGGGCTTCAAGGAGGTGGGGAAGGTGTTTATAGCAGTGCATGTCGGGAGGTAATGGACAGCATGTGCAATGAGAGATTCAGACAGAATAAAAGGAACGGATTTTCCCACATGAGAACGGTCAGGCTGTGGAGCAGGTTGTCCAGAGAGGCTGTGTCATCTCCACTCTCAGAGGTCTTCAAGACCCGACCAAACAAAGACCTCAGCAACCTAACCTGACCTCAGAGAGGGCCCTGCTTTGAGCAGGTCAGACTAGGCACCTCTCAAGGTCCCTTCCAACCTGAATTATCCCCTGGTCCTATTCTGCAAATGACCTTGAGTCAATATCCTTGATTTCTCAAACCCTGCTTCCCTTGATCCCAAATTCCTATGACTAACAGCTGCCCAAGCAACCACGCAACTCCAGCTTCAAGCATACTGTCTGCTTTCTCTTAGAATTATAGAATCAAAGAATCGTTTGAACAGGAAAGAACCTGCAAGGATCATCTAGTCTAACTCCTCTGCAGTGAACAGGGACACCTACAGCTACATCAGGTGTTCAGAGCCCCATCCAGCCTGACCTGGAGTGTCTTGAAGGCGGGACATCCACAATCTCTCTACATGTTAACTCCTATTTTCTTCCCAAATCTCTCTGCTCCTTAGTATAAATGTATCTCATAATAATCTCTTTATCTCTGTCTTTCATCACTGTCCAGCCAGCAGCCAGCTCCAAGACTGTAGCATGATTTACTGTCTTTCCCAAGGTGTGCTCCTTATTTTCCATAAACTTCCCTCAAAGATGAGACTTCCACGTAGAAGAACTGTGAAAGTGGAAGAGCAGGCCTCAAATACTTGGAAACATGCTGGCAGGACTTGCAAATGAAAAAGAACAAGGACCAGAACAAAATGTGATATGTGCTGTGTTCAGAGTTTCAAATATCTAATTTCTAATGTACTCCTAATAATGGGGCATAAAGAAATTTTTGTAAAAAGATTTTACAGTCCACAATGCCTTCTGTAGAACCAGGAAAAAAAGAAGAAGAAAAAAAAAGCAACAGTAAGCAACAGAATAAGTTATGGGAGGTTACACAGCCATCATGAATGAATAGTCAAAGCTATGACACCCATTTATCAAACTGGCATTGAAATAACAACACATACATCTTACCATAAATGCAGTGTAGGAGGAGAAGTAGACAATAAAATAATGCAATGCTTTGCACTTTGGTGGTGTAAGCTGAAGATCTCCATCCATTTTACAAACACGCAGTTTAGCTTCCCAGCCTGGAGAGCAAATAATTAATAGCTCTGTCGTCCTTCGTGCCACTGAGTCACCACAAAAAGTGGAGAGGCTGAACTGCACCCCAGTGCCAACACCCAGCTCCACTCACACAGAGCGAAGCAAGCCTGCTTTGCTGTCATGGCAGTGCCCACCTGGCACCCAGCGCAGCACTTCACCTCTCCCCCCCGAGCTAAACAAAATCTGTGCCCAAGCCCCACTGCTCCTCCCTGGGGGCAGGACCTGGCCGTAAGTGACCTCTCCTGTACCTGTGGTCCTCTCTACTACCGGCACGTGTGGCCCGGGCTGCTCTCCCACCAAACTTGACACGCATGTTCCGAAGCCCGACAGAAGTACTCTTGAAAACAACTGTGATAAATTTTGATTTGGACATTTAAGAAGAAGGTGTCTAGCAAAGCCTGAGGACAAAACTAACACCCAGAGTATCAAAACACGTGCCATTGACAATACTTCATGCTTAGCAACCGTAGCACAGTCCCATCAGATCCTAACTGTGCTATTAACTGTGGCTGTCAGACCGACTCGCCAGCAGTGACTGATTTAGGTGACAAACGTTGCCAAGTGACTCAGAAATCTCTCTCCTTGTGTTGCAGGAACCCACATGCAACCCAGCAGTCAGACCAGGCCAACCAATGAGACCTACAAACACACAAGTGGACATCCTAACCTCAACCCAAATGGGCTATCAGCTGTGATCAGTTGCATGCTTTGGGATCCAGAACCTTCATGTAGGCTGCTGGTAGGCCAGCCACTTTTTAGTCGCTCCAGCAAATTTTTTAATGCAAGATATATAACATATGATGGAGTATTTATGGAGTCTTGTGTCTGTTATTACCAACTTAAGAGCCTTGTTACTGTGTTTTCTGATAGTTTTTTCAAAGAGAGTTGAATTTGAATGAGCAGGATATGCTAATAACCTTATTCTGTATGTGTGTGTGCTCATAGAGTCTCCTCTTACTGAGCATGTGCCACAGTGCAAAGTGCTAAACAGCCCTATGACAAATTGTACTAACTCGGAGTGACACTGAAACCCAGGAGGTTGTGAATAATAAATAACACATGGGGGAGCATGATGGTAGTGTAACTTCCAGCCCTGCATATTGAACATGGTCTTCGGAAGCCAGAAAGTGCTTCTGGGGAGGAACAGGCAAGAAAAGATTTGGAAAAGGTCAACAGGAGCAAGTTGCCCCAGAGGAGAAACAAAAATATGCAGCAGAATTATTAATTACCTTATTAAACTTGCCCACCAGCACAGTCTCTCACCATGCACAGCTGTTAGGAACGCTAACCAAGATCAGCCTCCTGCTGCAAACACAGGGCTCTTCTCTGGAACGTGTCCAGAGAAGAGCAATGAAGCTGGTGAGGGGTCTGGAGTACAAATCTTATGAGGAGCGGCTGAGGGAGCTGGGATTGTTCAGACTGGAGAAGAGGAGGCTCGGCCTCATTACACCCTACAGCTTCCTGAAGGGGGTTGTGACGAGGAGGGGTTTGGTCTCTTCTCCCAGGCGACAAACAGGACCCGAGGAAATGGCCACAAGTTGTACCAGAGGAGGTTTAGATTAGACATAAGGAAAAGCTTTTTCTCTCAGAGAGTGGCCAGGAGCTGGAATGGCTGCCCAGGGAGGTGGTGGAGTTGCCGTCCCTGGCAGTGTTCAAGAGGCGTCTGGATGAGGAGCTATGAGAGATGGTTTAGTGGCTTGTGGTAGCAGTGGTGATGGGAGGATGGTTGGACTACATGATCCTGTAGGTCCTTTCCAACCTTGTGATTCTACGATTCTATGAAAGAAATGTCTCTTCCATACAAGATCATAGAATCGTGGAATCACAGAATGGCTCAGGTTGGAAAGGATCTCAAAGCCCATCCAGCTCCAACCCACTGCCTTGAGCAGGGTTACCATCCGCCAGACCAGGCTCCCCAGGGCCCCATCTAACCCAGGGATGGGGCACCCACAGGATGATATTCAAGATAAGGAAGACAAAAAAGCCAAGAGCATAGGAAGTGGTGAAGGACTGCATTGGAGAAGCCCACCTGCCCCCTTCTGACAGTTACCGAAGCGCCAGGCAGGCAGCTCTACACAAGAAGGAAATGAGCTGACCCCTGTCAAGGGCTTGCTTTTTCTCCCCTAGCTATTGCCCGTGGAGGGCTGACTAATAAGGTGACACATAAGGTTGAGATCCCTTCTTAATCTTTGTCCCATTTCATGTTAAGTGAATGTTCTTTCTATTCGTAATAGCTAATCCTTCTCTGAAGCCCATTAAGCTCATGACAGTAAGAATGAAATGATGCAGATCACATCGTATTTCCTTCACAGGTAAGCACCCTTATGCTGTGTGTCAGGGATTAAGGTACTTTGCCCGCTCCATGCATAAGGTCATTATGTGCTTCCTTCGCAGGAGCTACAGCTCCTTTCCCAGCACACCCACACAGGCACTGTGTCCCTGGAGCCCTCAGAACTGACAGCGGGACTCAGTCCATGTTTGTTGTGCTTCTCAAGGCAACGTTTAGAGTTCAACAAAGACCTCGGGAGGCAACATCACCTCCTCCTCTTGGCCCCAAGGGACACCACATCCCTTTGGGACAGCGCCAGTGGAGACGGCAGAGCCACCGAGAGCAGGGCCCAGAGAACCCCATGGGGAGGGGTGGCTCAGGGAGCAAAGCCCCGCGCCCGCGGCTGCCCCGATGGGGTGCAGAAGGTCCCCACGCAGGGGGAGAAGGCGTGGGGCCCCGGGGGACGCAGAACATCGGATCGCAGCCCGTAGCTCCCCTCGCAAACAGGTGCACTGCCCCTGTTGGAAAGCGAAGAGAAAGCGGCTTAGAAATCGTTTTCTCTCCTTCGCTTGCTCCCCTGAATGCTAATCAGCGGCGCCGGCTAAAAATACCCAGCAAGGCGCTGGAGTGTGCGTGGCAGAGGGGGAAAATGGGGGAGCGGGAGGCTGCAGCTTCCCGGAAGGAGAACGGACGGGCAAGGAAGAGTCCTCCGGAACCCGCAGCCCCCGTCTCGGTCCCCTCGCTCCCGGCCAAAGTCCCAGCGGGAGGCGATGCCCAAACGCCGCGGCCGGATAGGGAGCGGTGCTCTCCCCTCTCGGCACGTACAGCGGCTTCCATCTGCCCGGACGAGGCGCCCCGAGGGTGCCGTCCCGGCCGCCGCCCCCGAGCAGCAGCGGTCCCGCCGGGGCCGGCCGGCCGAGCGCAAATAAAGGGAGGGAGGCGGGGGGGGGGGGGGGGGCTGCGGCGGGCAGCGCGGTGCGGGGTACTCGGTCCGCCGCCGCCACACTGCAGCGCGGTCACAGGGGGGCACCACGGGCCGTGGGTCTCCTGCAGGAGCAAGCGAGAAAAATAAATACATAGATAAATGCATGGATAAGTAAATAAAAATATATTAATTCGAGTTAAAACATTTCCACCGGAGATAGACAGCAGGCGGATAAGCCCTCCGCGCAGGGTTTGAGCCCCCGCCGCCCGCGTACCCCTCATCGTGCGCCCCGACCCCAGGAGCCCACAGCCCCGGTCCGGCCGGGGGTCGCCCACCCCGCCGCCCCCCCGCCGGGCCGTCGGGCCGCCCCCCTCCGGCAGCCGCGGCTCCCATCCATAATTAATCGCCTCCCCGCAGCCGCCGCGATAAGAGAGGGCGGGCGGGGACGAGGAGGCGGCGGCGGCCGGGAGGCGGGGGGGGGGAGCGTGTGCGCTCGCCGCGCCCGGCTCACTGCGGCCGGCGGCTGCCTGCCGTGCGGAGCCGAGCGGAGCCGAACCGCCCCGTCGGGGAGCGCCGCGCCCGCATGGCCGCGCCGCGCCGCGCCGCCGCCGCCGCCGCGGGGCCGGGGGTGGCCGCGGGAGGAGGATGAGGCGGGCGGCGGGGCGGCGGCGGCGGCGGCGGCGCGGAGGATGAAGTGGAGCGTGCGGGGAGCCTGCGCCGCGCTCTCCAGCTGCCTCCTGCTCGCCTGCGCCCTCAGCGCCGCCGCCGTGGGCCTGAAGTGCTTCTCGCTGGGCTCCGAGCTGAAGGGAGAGCCCTTCCGGCTGGGCACCGCCGCCGGCGCCTTCTACTCGGGGCTGCTGCTGGCCGCCGGCCTCTCGCTGCTCGCCGCCGCGCTACTCTGCTGCCGCCCGCCCGACGAGGCGCCCGCAGCCCCGGCCCCGGCCCCGGCCCCGGCCCCCGACCCCGGTGGCGGTGGCCCCGGCCCCAGCTCCGGCTCGGGCTCCGGCTCGGGCTCCGGCTCCGGCCCCGGCTCCTGCCCCGGCGCCGGTCCCGGTCCCGGCCCCGGCGGGAGCGAGGCTGCGGCGGCCGCACCGTCGGGGCCGGTGGAGAAGGCGTCGCCCGGGGGGCGGCAGAACTTCCTGCTGCTGGGGGTGCTGGTGTTCATGCTGGGCGTGCTGAGCGCTTTCGCCGGCGCCGTCATCGACGGCGACACCGTGTCGCTGGTGGAGAGGAAGTACTCGCACTACTGCCTGCTGCAGCCCGGCGGCGCGGCCCGCCCGCGGAGCGGCCCCGCGGCGCCCGACGGCTCGGCGGCGGCGCTCCGCTGCCAGAAGCTGCGGGACTACCAGCGCGGCTTGGTGCTCTCCACCGTCTTCAACGCGCTGGAGTGCCTGCTGGGCCTGCTGAACCTGCTCCTCGTCAAGAACTACAAGGCCTCGCAGCAGCGCGGGCGCCGGCGGCGGCGGCGGAGAGCGGCCCCGGCGGCGGCGGCCCCGGCGGGCGGGCGGCGGCGGCGGCGGAGGGGCGGCGGCGGGCGGCGGGCGCCTCGCCACAGCCAGGGCTCCCTCTTCTCGGGCGGCGAGCCCGAGCTCAGCCCCGGGGACTGCCCCTTCCAGGCCGTCTCCTACATCAACGTGGGCGTCTTCCACGTCTTCGACGAGGCCGGCGTGGAGGTGCACTGCGGCGGGCACCCGTCCGTCGAGCTGCCCGGCTACTCGCCCATGGATCCCGAGCTGAACGCCTCCTACCCGTACTGCTACCCGCTGCCCAGCGAGCAGCCCCCCGCCTACGAGGAGATCTACCCGGGGGAGCCCTGCGCCCACGGCACCTAGCGCCGCGCCCCGACGGCACCGCCAGCGGCAGCGGCTCCGGGGGCAAAGCGCTGCGGGGCTCGGGGCGGCCGCCGGCCCCCGACTGGACGGCCCCGCGCCGCGCGTCTGTCTCTGCGGAAGCTCTCCCTCCCTGCCCTCCTCCCGCCGCCCCTCCGTCCGTCTGTCCGCCGGCGGCTGGGTTCTCCGAAGGCTGCGCAAGAAACGCCGAAGGGTTCGTTCCTCCTGCCGCCTCTCCTCCGTAGCCAAGTTTAGTTCCCTTCAAGTGATTCATCAGTCTCCAGCTTTAGCAGTCCAGAGTTACCCATTTATGATAACCAGCCAGTGTAAGGAAAAGGTGTCATGAAGCTTCTTTACCTCTCAAAAGAGCTAAATTCCTGAACAACGCAGAGACATTCGTGTCACGTTTACTAGAGATGTATTGGGGATCTTTAACGTTTACACTACTCCTCGGGAGAATTGAGTTCTGTTCTAAGATTTAGTGAGTTAAAACATTTGTCAGTCTTGTAAGATGCACATCGAGAAAAACCTGCACTTTGAAAAAGAAACAGGAAAAAAATCAACAACGTTTTTGTACACTAACGTGCCTGCTTTTGTTGATAACTTCTTACTGTAAAAGCTTTCAGAAGTCTATAGTGAAAATGTTTGGTAAATTCACTGCAGTTTAAAATCGACGATTAGTTCCTTTACTAAAACAGCTGAGATGTTGCTAGGATATGGCAGTTACAAGGGAGTCCAAATGTCATACACATTCCTTTTTGTAAACAGGTTCTGTGTTTTTATGCGAGGCAGGATTTCTTTTCGGTTTACACAGGTGAAGGTTTAATTCTATTTTGTACAACTACATGGTTTACCTTGTAAAGAGTTCCATTTTACCTGTTACGATCCATCAATCTGGTAAGCTTGAATATTAAAGTTTTATTTGAAATATATATATTGTAAAACAGCCTTAACCGGTGCAGTGGTCACAGTTTTAAAGGGAAAAAAGGAAAAAAAAAAAAAAAGAAAAAGAAAAAAGATAACCATCCTGGAAGGCATCTTCCGAATGTGTTTTCAGAGCAGTATTTATACTCCTGTTAACAGAGGTTTATTTCATTTTATTTTATTTTATTTTTCCTTTCAAAGAGGCCACTTCAATTCCGCAGGAGGAAGGAAAAATTCATAATAATAGGATTGTATGCTATTAACTCTTTCTGAGCTCGGAGGTGTGAAAAAGGCAAAGAGAGAAACTGCTAAGTGCTGTTCCTGGATTCTGCCGTGGAGTGCCAGAGCCAAGGCGGTGTCAGAAAGTACCAGCTAAGGAAGTAGGTACCGCATGTTGTCTTTACGTCTGTCCAGGACAGGTGAAAGCTTAATTTCACTCTCCACAAAGAACCCAAAAGCAGCTCTCCAGACTGCTTTCGGTTCAGCACCCCCAGGCACCCTATGCTGAAATTGAGCTTTACTAAACGACCTTTCTGTTCCTCCTGCTTGGAATCTGCTGCATAGCGCCCGCATCTCAGACACCAGAGAGAGAGAGTTAAGGGAACGCAAAGTTACAGTGCATTTCTGTGGTCGTGGAACATTGTTCTGAAACCTTTAGACGCAGAGAGACTGACGTAATTTACAGCCTTAGATTTGGAGGGAGACAGTTTTAGCCTAAAAATAACCAAATCTTTCCGCATTGTTTTGTTTCCTGAAGTGTTTTCATTTGCACGCTTTGTATAACCTAAAATTCAGAATGCCTTAGAAGTCTTGAAATTGCGAACTGTGGTCTGCGAAGCTCATAGTGACAGCTTTCACCTGGAGAAGACAGTCAGAAGCAGCATGGCCAGGCTGCCAAGGGCTGCAGAAATCTAAGCTCCTTTTGGGCAGCAGATTTCCTTGTGCAGAGGTCCAGCCAGAGACATCTGCCCTGGGGCATGTCTCACATTGGCACCGGAGATGGGCTCTATGCTGGCTGTGTGCTGGCTGTATGGTTGGTTGTGTGCTGGCTGTATGGCTGCCTGCGTGCTGGCTGTGTGCTGCCTCTGCAGATCACCTCCTTAACCCCTTACAGAGAAGTCAGTGTGAAGTCTTTACCTACAATACCAGCTGAGGCACAGAACCGAATTGGCAGCATACCGTCTTGCTTACATACCCAGAATATCTCGCAAAAAGATGAGTTACAAAAGTAAGGAGGCTAAATCCTTACATAGGTCTCTGCGCAGATGAGTTTATAGCACAGCACAGCACCCTGTACTGAGTTAAATAGGAATTGCCCAGCTGCAGAGTGAGTTTGGTAGACAGACCAGCAAGGTGCCTACATACAGATTGAGAAGTGATAGTTGTCGGCTTTAAAAATAAAAGTTAAAAAATTGGCTGTTCATGGAAGTTATATCTTAGTTTTACTTAAGGAATTGATTTTTGACATAAAAAAGACAGTATTTTACATAACTCTTCTAGGGATTGTGAACTAGACAATTCTGAAACTCCAGATGTTCCAAAGATCAGTGCTCAGGGAAATAAATGGGAAGTCGAGAAAGCTACCTATTATACTCAATTGTTTAATGTGAACAATTTTAATCTATGAATTTGTAAGATTGTGAAATTCAAAACTTTCTTTTGTGTGTGCGTGTGCACGCGTGCGTGTATGGGTGCTTGCGTTTTATTTGGATCTGTTCAGGATGCCATTGAGTCAGAATATTTCTTTGTGGCTCAGTTTCAGTTCCTGGATTTCTATTTTCCCTCATTTAGGTTTTGACCCCTGCAGGAGCTCAGTTTAGTGGTGGACAGCTTGCCAGAACGATGTCCAAGTCGGGCTCCCACAGAAGCCAGTAGGCATCATTTCTTTGACTTCGGTGGGTCTGGGCACAAATGATACTTAACACCTATTCTAATCTCCAAAGGAATATCGATCTTCTGGCACGATGGGATGCGGCAGAGGCATATTATTTCTCAGTTACTTATTAGTTGTATGGACAGCAGTATTAAGGGAGGTCACTTATGGTATTATACACATTTATTTAAAAAAGAAAAGAAAAGAAAAAACAGGGAAAAATTAATTGGCAGACAAATTGACCAAACAAGCCATGTTTTCTTAAAGATGGTATACAAGTGTTTCAGGTATCTGGTGAGTAACTTTTCGGATAAAACACCACACGTATTTATTTCTCAGTGAGAAGAAGCTTATAACTACAGGATTCAAGACGAAGCTTCACGAGCATGATTGCAGTATGGTGAAGCCATTTTTAGCAAACCTGAATCATCACTCTATCTTCTGAGCAATAATGTTAGAGTGTATAAACTGTACTGTGCCGAAATTGAAAATAGGCTGGTGTGGGAAGCATTGGAGCGTAGGTTAATTACCTGAGAGGACTCATCCCGTCCCTCTGTTTTCCATTCTCTGTCACATGATTGTCAAGGCGAATGCAAACCTGATCGATTCATGTCACCGGAGGATGCTAATTACCAGGCTTTTGCCTTAAATAGCAAAATCGGGGAGAGCGGAAGAGAGATGTTGTGTGCGTGCTATCAAATCTCCATTTTGCTCAGCTGAAGTAATGACAGGACCGCTTTTTGCCCCACGGCTTGTGTTTTTAATTTGCTGACAGCTTTACTCACATCTGTTCAAAGGGAGGGGGGAATAGATGCAGCACTGCTGGTTTGGTGGCATGGAGCACTGATTGGGTCGCAGGCTGCTCCCAGCCTTCCGGTCCCTCTCAGAGGTAGCAGCGGTGAGTCAAGGGATGAAACGGTGGAAAATCAAGTCTGCCTTCTTTGAAGCGACAGGATTTGCCTTCATCTGGAAAAAAAAATAATAAAAAAAAATTTATTCCCACCAGCCTATTAGCAATTCACATGAATTCTTTTCACACTCCAACATCCTTGCTTAAATCTGTTACTTACACTTTGCATTGTAATTGACAGAATATATGTGAATCTAAAAACAGGGGGAAAAAAAGGATGCTTGAGGGAATTTGTATCTAAGTAGTACAGATATTACTCAAAAGTTTGATTTCACTGTAGGACTTCTTTGGTTCACCAAAAAGCGCTATAGTGGCTGGTATAACTTAGATATATTTCAGACATAATGTTTAATCATCAGAAAAAGTTTCTGAATGTTCACATGAGGAGGGCAATCTGTTTCTGCTTTTGGACATAGTACATATGACAAACTTTTCCTCATTTTGCCATTTAATCCAAGATTGATCCTCAACAAAAATGTCGATAATTGATCTTGTAATTTTAGGATCAATAAAATACATTTTAAAGCACAGCATATCCTATAAGAAAAGCCTAATGCTCTTCATTTAATAATCTCCGCTGTCTTAGACTGATGCCTGATATTACAACTGAAATTAGAGATTTAGTGACCCTTTTCATTACAAAACACATTTTCCAGGCACTTGCAACACGTACAAGTGGAACCCTGGCAAAAAACAAACAAACAAACAAACAAACAAAATCCTTGGTTTTGCTGTGAAGTCCATTCTGTTTCATTAAGTTACCTATTTCCTGGTGACAGGATGCTCCATTGCTCTAGATACATTCATTTGGTAGAAATCTACATCTGTCGATTTTACATGATGGCAGTCCTTCCGTGCGCTAACATTACCGCTCCTTCATTGCAGGCTCCTTTCTCCAATTAAAGTGTGCAGGGGTAAGACTGAATTCCTCACGGTCACTTCTTAAATCTCTTCATTACCTCGCAGTGGCGTGTGACTAGTGCTTACTATACATTCCAGAGTCAGTAACACTGATCTAAGAGCAGTTTAGCAGATCAAAGGTTGTGTCCAGGAAGCCCACGGCCTGGTGCAGTGCTGTGAGTAAATCCAGGCTGCGGCAGCCCAGCATTCAGTGTGTTCTGCCCAAAAGGAGGCACTGCCTACGCAAAGCAACAGCAGGAGATCTGAGCGCCGAAGTTGCATGCAGGTGTTTCATATTTACCTTCTACCACAGTATCAGTGCTGAAGCTCTTCCCCGAGATAGCCTTCTAGGAGTGAATCCTCACCGGTGTGGATGTCTCACAGAACAGCTGCACATAAACTGCTGTTCCCCAAACTTGGTTCAAATCACAACCGCTCTCTCTGCTGTGCAGCTGTGCTATGGACTTCCTACTCAGCGTTTCAGGATGTGGTGAAGTTTTCCCAAAGTCACCCTGATGTTATCCTAGATAACCTGAGCTTGAAGATTAAGTCCCTTAAGAAGCCATGACTCTCCCCATAACAGCATATTTTCCCACACAGAGGAAAACAAAACTAAAAACTGATGTCCCCTTCCTTCCTTCCTTCAGACGCAGCCGCCTCTGATTCCAGTGAGTTTATCCTGAGGTAAGGAGTGGAGATGACATTGCAGACTGCTACTCCTTCACTCACTGAGCTTTAGCTATCTGGAAGACCCCCGCAAGCTTTATGGAAATAATGCTTTTAGTGAAAAATGCATTAAACATGTCCCTGACTCATCAACTGACCGCAGAAAAGTCAATGTCCTGAGCAAAACTATACAGTAGATGTATCCTAACAGCAGTACAATCTAACAGAAGTTGCTAGTGTTTCACTTCTGGGTTTCTGCTCTTGGCTGGTTTCTATCTGTTGGGGTATTAAGAAGTTTGTTTCATGATCTTGGCAAATGAATCCTTTGTTTCAATACAGTACACAGAGATTAAACACCTCTTAAACAGCATGAGCATTTTCACCAGTTGTTCTCCTCTGTGGCCATTGTTAGCAGAGTATGAAGCGAAGTGTGGGAGGAAAGAAAGCTTACCGTGATCCTCTTAATGGGTTTGGAGGACTAAACGTTCCAAAGCATTCATTTGTTTTATACTGAGACACTGGACTAGGACACGGAAGAATACCTATAATATCTAAAAGGATTATTCCTAAGAATATACCTTTTTTGGAAACCTAATGCTTGGGTTTAGAGAAGGTTCTTTCAGAAATTTCTTTTTCTCCCAGGTTCTACATTTTAAATGAAAGTTCATTTCTCTAGAGTAATCAGTAAAATCTCCAAGATTTAAATTATTAAATTTAGGGAAAATGAGTAGAGCTGTCCTATAAATTAATGCATGCCACTAATCCCTGTAGAAGTTGTACAAGCACTCTGGCACACAGGGGGAATGGAACTGTACATCCAAACATCTACATTTTGGCTTTTCCTCACAGCGTTTCCAAGTTGCACAATGGAAAGGAAAGCTCCAGATGAACATATCCAGTCCTGGGCAGCCAGTCATGGATTTTGCACAAGCTACATGCAGTCTTCAAGCATACATAACTACCATGCTTTCATGGCTCAAATGAATGTCCTGACAAAGTCCTCCAATAGGTGCTGTCAGTGGCTGATCTCAGCAGACACCACTCCTGCTAGCTCTAGTCCAAACAGCTCCCAGCAGTGGGGGAAAAAAGTCCATCCAGAAGATGCTCCATCCAGAGCTCATACTTGCACCAGAAAGCAGAAAGCCACTAAGAAATGTTGGCTCTCCTGCAAGTTGGAATAGCTATCTCTTCCCGAGTGAGCTGGAAGCAATCATCATATGCACTGTGGTTTAACACCCATAGGCTGCTGCTGGTACTACACAGGTCATCTAAACTACACTCCCAGAAAAACACAGGAAACTGAAATGAGAGGGTTGAAAGCTACTAAATCGGTGCAAGATTTATGATGTAAAGATCTGTATTCGTTCCCAGAGCAGTGCCTCTTGACTTCCTCAGGAATACACTCAAATGCTGCAGAGGGTGAAAACACTTTTTATGCAATACTGAGCAGTCAAAATCATTAGTAACCAAAATAAGATAGGGAGACAATTTACTGCCTTCTGATTCATCCCTTGCTCTAAATTGAAAGAGAAGAAAGTCAGGTACAGCTATCCCTGTATCAGCTCATGGTCCAAAAAAAAAGGACCCGATCCAGAAAAGGGAAGGATGCACGCTGTCAAGGCTATTCTAAAAAGCAGCTAGTGGAAGTGCATCTTGAAGCTGTTGCTAAGAACTATTGTTTGTCACGCTTAACAGAACAGAAGGGTGGGTTTTTTTCAGCATTTTGGGAGCAGTTTGCTGCACAGAACAAGCATTTGGCTGGCAGAGAGGCTTCCTTTTCAGTAAGGTCCTTGGAGAACTACCAAAAAAAATTTGAGGGACACCATCATCCAGACATGCGTTTACCATTACTTAGTGCCTTGAGCTTCACGTTCTCATATACTGTGGATCACATACAGTCCTGTCTCGCCAATGGGAATGAGCAGTTGACTCTCATGACATTAATAAGTGAACACCTTCTGGTTACATGCAGTGAGCCCCAAAAACATGTGCACTGTGGCTCTGTACTGAGGATACGTAAACCAGGGCATGCTTGCAGCCCATGTGAAATGCAGTCCTGTGCTCCAGGCTGGGGAAGGCTTATTGCTGTCATGATGCCAAGGCTCAAGACTTGCTGTAGTTGTCTTGGATGTGTGTGGAGAACTGCTCCATGGTCACTTTTACAAAAGCAAAAAGGCCAAATCGAGTGGAATGGGGCTGTCTAATTTCCCCTGAACAACTCAGGAACGATAAAGTTGCAGAGCGAGTAAACTGCTGTCCTGGGTTCATTTGTCATCCTCTGCTCCCCACAGCAACTTCTGCAAAGGAACACTGTGCGCATAGGCTTAGGATGCTGCCTCTGTGCTTAGGGGGAGAGTGCCAGTGGCATGCTGAATGAGGCAATAAATAGAAATGAGCATCAAGACATGAGAAAAATTTACCCATGGCCTATGTTTGGCACACTACAAGAGCTGTATGACACTCTGAGCTGTCCTTCACTGAAGGCTGTGGTAGTTCTTAACTGCTTAAGGTCTGCGAGATCTAGAGCTCTAAGAATGAGCATTCTTGGGAGTCTTCCTGCATGAACTTAGCTCAAAAATCAAAAAGCAACTCTGGCCCTGTTTCAGTAAATGCATCTCTTCATCCAACCATGAAAATAAAAAGCATCAACAGGGCAGAGCTGTTCATTCATTCATAGTTCATTACTTTTTCATCAAGGGCAGCAAAAAGACAAACATTAGTGTTAGCATTTCAGATCCAGAGATTTGCTTCACTGTGAGAGGTTATGAAGCTGCTGATAAGGAAGCAGCAGAAGGTAATTACACCAAAGGAAAATGGATATTTCACAATTCTGCTGTCATACTGTTTGTAATGAGTAGCAAACAGTAACAATGACAGGAATTTCAACTTGTCTTACACATGCAGCTGGAAATGCTTCAGATCTCCAGATGACTATTCAAAAACTATTTTATATATGACTAGACTAGACATGCAGTCCAGTACCAACTGTATTCACAGCTGCACACTGGTAGTTTTCAGTCTTGCATATGCACAGCCAAAATGAGTATGCTGGCTATAGACAGATGCCATCTTCATCAGCCAGGTCACTGCCACTGGTGAGGCAAACTGACCATGCCATTTGCCACTGCAGCAGAGCAGGAGCACCCATGCTGAAGTACCACATCTCTGCAGCAGCACAGATTTCCATCACTTTCTGGCCATATGTGGGTAGGTGGAGGGAAATGGAATGAAAACCGGGCATTTAACCAGATGAGTACGGGTGGACCAGTTGAGGAGCAGTGGGTGGAGTTAAAACACACACAGAGGCACCCTCATCCACAACCTGTCCAGGGCATACACCTGGAAAACTTCAGCATGTAGGGACATTGTGGGGTAAAAACATTTTAACTGCATCAAGCTGGGGAGAAAAGCAAAACTCTCCACTGCAGTGATGTCCTGGTATTTCCAAGAAAAAAAAATGTTCATCATATTACAGAACAAAATGGAAACCCACAAAAAATTTCCAAGAGAAGGTAATTCAAGCGGAGAAATCCAACACAAACTGGGGAGAAACTTATCTCTGAAAATTTCACACTTCTTTCTTTTGGAACAGTCACGTCAATTTGTTCTTTGCATTTTCAGCTCTCAGGCAAGAGAGAAGCTGATAGGAGGCAGACACTGATAAAGGCTTTACTGGCAAAATGTCAGGTAAAGGAAAACCATTTTTACATTTCTGTTCTGACAAGAGAGAACAATATATTCTAGCCTGGAAGCTTAGATGGCAGAAGCAGCAGTGATTAATTGCTCTAATTAGGGCTCCAAATAGGAAAGAGCGAGTTTCCTGAGCTATTGCGTTCTAAATTTCCTCACTTCTATGAATAACTGTATTGCTCAGAGAAGAAGGGCATCAAAGTGCATCTCCAGAACAAACATTTACCTGCTTTAAGTTAGAAATACAGCCAGGACCTCAACACAAATAACTAATGCAAAGAGACAACAGGCTATTCCAGCACCTGGGAAGCAGCATAATAGCCTGGTTCAGCTGCTATCTGAAGGAGCCTTATAAATCCTCGCATGAGCTCAAAATGCATAAACTTGTGGCTGGTTTGCCACATCAGTGCTTCTTGGTTCCAGTGAACCACCAGTTTCTACTGACCATATCAGCATCAACAGGACACACGCTAAGGCTAACCAACAACAGGGCTGTTACCTTGATCCCTTTGTTTTCTGCATAGAGACTTGTTTTCCTCTTCCACCTCCACCCACGTTCCATCCAGCACTGACCTCTGTGGTGCCAGTGGATAAATACCAGCTCCCAGTTTTGTCCTCCTTGATGAGGACAATTGGAAATAAACCATTATAGACAATGGAATTGCACCGAAATCTGTCTCTTTTCACCAGAAGCAGATCAGAGCATGTAAAACGCTGACTGTCAGCTTTGCCAAATGCCTTATGGGAAATTCTGAATGCATTTCTTAAAAAAAAAAATAAAAAAAAATCTAGTAGATGTTGGCAATAAGTAAATAAATAAATAAATAGGGAAAAAAAAAAAAAGAAAAAAACCCTTTACTTTGAATATATCCTACGCAGTCCGGGAGTCAGCCAACTTTAGCAACACTCTTCTGTCATATGCAGAAAAAGCTTCTGCTTCAGCTGAGTCAAGCTGCCTCATTGACAATCAGATGTACTGGCACAGAGCATCTAATCTGGATTGTGGCCATCTACAAGTAGCTAGAAGCACACAAATAATAAGGATTCATCACTGCACACTGCTTTATATGAGAAGGGCAGTGAGATGCATATGTCCCTTTTTTGGTGTTTCTTTGATCTGCTCAGTTGGCTGACTAACAGAAAGCACTAGCGCAGGCCATCAGGAGAGGAAGCATTTAGCACAGGTGCATGCCAACAGTGCTTCACATGCAGTAAGTACAAAACTCCTGCCACTGCTTCGGCATATCACAGAAGTCTGCAGCACTACATCTCCAGAGAGCAGGTCATCCAAGGCTGCTCAGGGCTGCAGGCTGGTCCTAGGAATGTTCCTGCCAGTAGAAGCAAAGTAGAGCAGAAATGCACAAAACAGCCTCCACTGCTGATTGTACCCTCTCATTTGTATGCTCAGCACCCTTCCAGTAATGAATCATCAGCCCAAGTTCTGCTCAGCTCACCATGGCTGCAAACACTGCAATAGCACTAAACTCGGGGGGAGGAGGGTGGGGACAGATTAATCCCCAAATAACGAAGCACAGGGGACACTGGATGCCCATGGAGCTGGCAAAATTTTCTTGCTTTTTAGCCTGCTGATGCGGAAAGTGACATAGCATACAGATACTCACAGCACAGCTCAATATAGGAGAGGTACACCATGGTTAGTTCTCTGCGTTGCAGTGTGCATCAGAGGTAGAACAATTTTATTCCCCTTAATCAGTGTGCTCTAGAGAACAGCCAAATTACCCATCTATAGGCATGCCTCCTTTCATCAGGAGAACTCTTCATCTCAAGACAGGAGTAGGCAATGCTTCCTGTGGGGGAAAGGTGCTACAGCCCTTTCCAATTCTCAGAACGGTCCAGGAAAAACCCACTGTGCTTTGGAGAAAGTGCTACCAGTTCTACAGGCACCTGGGACCAGACAGGAAATATTTCCCATCAGTCGCATCTCTGGAAGAAGACATGCCTGCTCTTGCCAAGAGCAGTGGATACGTGTGGAGATAACAGTTCAACATGGTGCTTTTTCAAGACTTTATGAGGAAAGAGTGAGATTTTTTGTTAACAGCTCATTTTTGGCTACAGATGTCTATGCACCAATCCAGTCAAGTGAAGCAAAACACAGGACTGGAAGAGCTGGTGAGACGCTACCAAACCAAAGCTCAGATGCCTCCTTCATCTGAATGCTTGAAAAGTGCACCTGGTCATGATTCCTTCTGGAAGTACTGAGGGAACAGAGAGGGCAGTTTCCCATTTTCTTATAATGGCACCCTTACAGCAGTGCACTAAGATAGACAAATATGAGATAAAGTATGCTAGCTAAAGAGACAAGAAAACACTAGATTTGGACGAAGGAATGATTAAATGGAGGCAGAAAAGGAGGGAAGGAACCTGAAGAGGTGAATTTTTTGAGAGAAATGGAAATGCAAAGGTTACATGAGCTATGATCCATAAGGTACACAAACTGGTCATACATCTCAGCTAATGACTGGAGAATAGTTTACTCGTGGAGTAACTACATAGTTCCTTAGCCCACAACTGCTTATACCCCTCTTTCTCAGTAACAGACGTGGCAACTTTTGCTATTTTTGCTGTCCAGCGCTGCTGTGAAAGGAAGCAACATCTCTCCGTGCCATTACAACCCAGCCAGGCAACACCAGTGGGCCAACATCCCTGCACAAACACACTTGTTCTAGGATTTAAAACACTTCCTTTTCCTGCTGCATGGTTGCTAGGGAGCTCCTGAGGTTCCCTGGATACTGTGCAAGAGATAATAAAATTCTCTCATCTGCCTGAACTGAGCAGCAACTGCTATCAGTGATTCTTCTTGTCTCCTTTCATTCTGGCTTTGCTTGCTTTACCCCTGAAACACTCCAAAAACAAGGGTACTGACTGGGACTGTCTTTGGCAAGAGGGCTCTAAGTCCATGCACATCAAACCTTGTTGAACTGAGGTTGTTAAGCACATCAGCACTTTGAGCCTTCCGGGAGGGGCAGGGAAGTGTTCAAGGCTGTGATCAAACATTTATACCAAGACCAGGTCCTCCACACTTACGATGCAGATCAGCAGCTTTTCCAGGGTGCATCCATGGCTCATTCTTACCTCTTTGTTGCCTGAGCTATCTGTTGCCACACTCCCCAGAACGTGGGTGGTTAGCTAGTGTTTGCAATGAAGCCAAAGAGCTAAATGTCTTCTTAAGAATCACCACAAAACTTGTGCTTCCTGAGAAGACTCAAACTGAAATAGGCTCTGGAGAACAGCTGTCCAGAGGCAGAAAAGGCCAAAGGAAAAATACTGGCTGGAATTATGAAGTAATACCAGAAAAGGGAAAATATTCCAGATTCATCAGTAATTCCTCTCCCAGCAAAATTTGGAAAAGACAGTTTCTTCTGTCACATATCCAAACGAGCCAAGAATCAAACACACAGCATCACTGAATTCACATTCATGCATCTTCCAACTTACCTGGAAATCTCAGTGTTTTTCTGTATCCACAATGCCTAATGTTTAAATCACACTATAGATGCTATCTGCAGAAACTGCACAATGGAAAATTCTGCAAGACTAGAACAGCAGGTACAGACAGTCACTGTATCAGATCCAGCTGAGATCAGGCACTAACGGTGTTTCATTAACTTATCTTGGCTTAAGCAATAATAAAAAGCTGTCTGTCCAAGGCTTTTAGTGCCCTAACACATCACAGGTATGCTAAAATCCCAGCAATATTAAAATAACTGTGCCAGCGAGCTCCAAAACCTCTTCAGTACTCTTCCATTGTTCCAGGGACCATTCATAGTCCTTTCTTGTAGCCAAGCACATCTCCATCCATTCAGTGGGAGTCACATGTTACTCCCACATGTTACTTACCTTCAAAGCATGGGACACTGAATGGACAATGAATTTCCTTTGGGTCTCCAGGATGAGGGGTGGGTGCTGGCCACAGAAGTGTGACTCAGTTGCAGCATGTTTCTATGCCAGGACAGAGGTGCTGAGTGACTGATACTTGAGTCTCCATATTCCTTCAGTGAAAACATGTCACAGGTGTGCCTGCACTTCTTTTGCAGTAACTGACCATGGAAGAATGACAGCGTCTCCACCTTGAGACCACAAGGAAGCATGGAGCCTAGAACTCAGAGCAGAAGTCTGAAGTCAACACTGTGCCCACTTTCTGCTTATGTATTACATACAGGCCATACCACCAAAAGAGATTCTGCTGGTACTCCAGATGGAGCAGGCTGTCTTGATTATGTGCAGAAAGGCAGGGGCTGCCAGGTCACAGCTCCCAGTGGGTCCTGAGTTGTGAGATAGCACCAGAAGCCTGGCAGTGTCTCGCAGCAATAAGTCACAGCCATTATGGCCAGATCGCATTTAGCCCAGCTCAGCAGGGAGTGTGGGGTGCTGTCTGTCCTCCTGAGAGTTTGGCAGGAGCCTTGTGTTCACCACTCTCAAGCCCGCTCTGAGCCTTGGCAACACGTTAACCAGCTGAAAGACTCAGAGCAGCAGCAGGGCTGAGCTGCTGAAATCCAGACAGCCCAACAGAGTTATTTAAAACACAAGGCTGCCTGAACCAGCTTTTCCCACAGCCTGGGAAAATACTCATTTCTCTTCTTTCAAGTTTTTCTCCTTTCCTAACAACCTTTTCATCCAGACAAGGAGTTCGGGTAGTCAGGTGAAGCAGTCTCATGAGCTTCATTAGCAGAAGCATGAAGGGTGATACGACTCCCATCTCCATGTGCAAAGATGAAACATACCAAAAAATGGGACAGTGTTCCAGAAAGTACCCAGTGTGACTATTGGTGAGCACCACGTGGTCCTCCTACATGCTCTGTGCTGAGACAAGGACATGGGGAACTGTTAGGTGAGACCATTCATGGGACATAAAGCATGTTGGTGACAACACACATCAGTTGCTCCAGGCCGGGGTAATCAAAGGTGAAAGAGCACGGTGCCACCAGTATCTGTTTTTGCAAAGCATGTGGGGAAGGAAAGGATTCTCCAGACCTACACCAACATGGCACAGTAAAATCACAGGAATTACTACCTCCTGGAGGATCCAAGGTAGATACGTGTCAGATAGATATTAGCCTTGAGAGCTCCCACTGTCCACAATTCCTCAACACAGTGATCTGAGATGGTCAGGAAAACTAATGACCCACACACACTGGCAGAGTGTATCTTAAAGTGTCTCAACTAATTTCAGAACAGGCATAGACTTAACACTCAGCTTGACAGAGCTTCTCACTTCCACGCAGAAGAGGAAGGGAAGATGGGCACCTGGAGCACAGTTGCTGCTCCCTATAGTTCAGTGCCAGATCATCCTTCTTCCCTGCAGCCAGTTTCTTCCACGTGGGCCTGTCTCCCTTTCCACAGCCAGTTCATACCCACAGGCATAAGTTTAATCTGAACAAGGACCACAGATACAGAAGAAGAAGGGATGCTGACATGGCCCTCTTTTTATTAGACTCTGATGCTTTGGGATATGGCCACCACACCTGTGCCACTTTCATTCTGTGAGGAATAAGGGGCCCTGCCTCTTCCTGCAGCTTCAGCAGCAATGCTGTGGCAAACCACGCTGCTGGTTGCATTTAGTAAGCCCCAGCCCAGCAGAGATCAGCTTTTCAGAAGCCACAAACAGCTGCAAGGTATTATTATAGTGGACAGATATGAAAGCCCTTCCATTGTGGCCACCTCGCACCCACCCAAACAACATATTCAGCTTGCAATACCAGAAATAAAAGTTAGAGTAACAACAACAACAACAACAACAACAAAAAAGCTAATAAAAATTAACCTGAGTTTTGTTAACTTCCTACAGACCACCATTGATGAAAATAGTGCCTAAAATACATCACTGAGATTTCCCTGCAAAGTACAGAACTCAGGCAGGTCTTTGAATGCATGACTAACACCCATGTCAGCATGGCGCTGATCTTCTCCCTTCATCACCCTCAGCATTACACATCCTCTGCTCTCCCATCCACATCTCTTCCTAATTTGCGTCTTGGAGAGGATGCCTCCCACAGGGCCAGTAACATGTGGTGTCAATTCGCAGATGTGGACCAGGGGAAATCAGCAGCACATATGTCTAGCATCATCTAACTTAAGTGAGTGAGCTGGAAGCAAGTACTCTGCAGTCATAGAGAAAGGCTGTTCCACAGCGCAAGGCAGGAACGTCATTTAAAGTGCACTGAACTGCCCTCTGGAGAAGCACACTAGTGCTCACAGTTAGATTAGGAAGATCATCTCCTTAGATAATCATTGGATTTGCCAGAGACCCTAAATTATAAGAGCAATCTCACAGTTGTGCAGAATGTTGCAAGCACTGGGAGTGGGACCCAGCTCAGACTTACCATGGCTGCCCCACACTCCCCAGGTACAGCATGGGACAGCAGAACAACATGCTGTCCCTGGCCCCAGGCTGCTGAGCACCAGCTCAGAGGAGGCCTGTACCACTAGGGGCTCCGAAATCAGCCATGCTCGCAGGCAGGGTGCGGCCTGCCCCACAGTTGCTTGGAGGGTGGCTGCCATTACCGCCAGCTCCCGGGCAGGGGAGTACAGCACTCCAGCTGCAGAGATAAAAATAGGAGAGGCCTCCCTTCCTCCCTTCGGCCTGCTCAGCAAGCGCTCACCATGCTGATTCATGCCACTTGAACGACTTTCTGCCTATTTTCCTCCCCAGCCTTTCCCAGCTTCTCCTTCCTCATCTAGCCTGCAGCTCTTTGCCCACCCTCCCCTTCAGCCGCCTTCTGTCCCTTCTTGCTTCCCCAGCTGCTCCCTACCCCACAAAGTTTCTCTTCTTCCCCACTGTGATGTTGGGGGCATCACAGATGTGGGTAGAGAGTGTGAAAAATACCCGTTTGCAGCCCTGCCATGCCTTCTGCTGGGGGTGGTTGGCAGGAAGCTAGGCCTGGTGCGAGCACCTGGGCTGCAGGTCCCAGCCCCTGCAAAGCCAAAGTGCAAACAGGGCACCAAGGGGAATCAGCGCCGCAGCTGTCCTCCCACAGCCAGTGTCACTGCAGGGCAGCATGCTGCCCGGGCCTGGAAGGAAGGCAAAGGGTGAAGTGAGCCACATGGCTGCTTGGAGTAAACCCAGGGCTCAGTCTGCAGCAGCTGCAGATGGGCTAATTTTGCCTAAGTTCTTGGATTTGTGCTGTGTTAAAAATGAATCCAAAGTTTTATGTTCTGGCTTTATGTTCTGGTTTTGTCACGTGTTATTACGTGGCTCCTTACAAAGGACGTTAATTGCATTTGTAAACACAGAATCTGTGATGGTAGACAATTCCAGCAGTGTAAATCCTAAAAGCTAAAATCCTGAGGTCAGAATCAGCTGCTCCATGGAAAGACATTACAGTTTTGGGTACTGGGTTATTTCTAAGCAAACTGCTTATAGGATATTTCTTTCCAGCCTCCGCTGCTGCTGAAGTTTGGTCTGTGCCTGAAAGAATACCAACTATGCTGATGACTTTCCTTATTTAAGCCTTTAAGCTCCTTTTTGCAATTAAAGGTGGATACCTGTTTTGGTGCTGTTTTTGCAAGCTGTGGGCTTTAGCCAACTAATGGACATTCAAGGGTGCAGCCTTTAGTTCAGTGTGACCTGCTTGCCAGCTACCAGAGTGGCACAAAGGAGTCATTGTGATGTTTCACATGAAAATTCATAGGTAGAGAGATACCTTCAGGAAACATTTGTATTCTGGTCCCAAAGCCGCCACATCATGCTTATATAAGAAGTGGAGCACTGACCACTTTTACTGATATTAATTCACTCTTCTAATGTTTTTGAAAACTCAAATCCTGTCATAACTGTGCTATACAGAAAGTAACGACAAGTTTATCATAGCAACACTGGCATAAATCAGGAATTATTCTTCTGAAAATACAAATCACTGAATAATTATTCTAGACAAACATAGCAGAATCTGTCCCATTCTCTGCAGAAAAAGTGCAGTGAAAAGCAGAATTTACACTAGCTGAAGCATAGCATCCCTGGTGTAGGAGATGCATAATTACACTGAAAATATATCTCCCAATGGGAAAAAATATCCTACAACTTCTCATTAGGTAATTGCAGATCCTGTTACAAGACATGTGTTATCTACACAGTGACTAAATGGCGCTCATCCCTTCCTAAGGTGCAAGGGCAGAGTCACCACTGAGAGCAGTTTAATAGGTTACCACCTCTCAGGAGAGCATAAAAGGCCAGCGCTCAGCAGGACATTCAGCACCGACTCATTAAGGCAGTTTTCTGGAGTCATCCGAGAGCTTTCCCGCATTACACAGCCCTAATGGCCATGCACAGGGCTTGAGAAAAACTTGTAGTTATGCAACAGGTGACTGCTGATTTTGGAAGGAAAAGTGGAGACTGTGGCTTTTGTGAGGGCAGGGGGAGTCATCAGCCGTCTTGCTTTTTAATTCTTCTGCAAGCGAAGGTGAATAAAAGTAGAAACTAAACATTCAGTATCCCAGGGCTTCACACTGCTGCAGAAAAAAGATAGCACTGAGAGCCATAAACCATGTGTGGCACTGTCATAGAGATAGCGGTAGTCACAGTCCATCTCCGGGCCCTACTTTGTCCTCGACTTCTACCAGCACCTCCCCACTCCCTTTGGTGGGACCGTGTGGGCAGCGCAGGTCCTGCTTCCAGGAACAGTGCAGGGACCAACAGATCACACTTCTGTAACCAAGACAAAAAAAGAGAAATGTCCTTTCCTAGCTGGAATATTGGTCAAATCCAGCCAAGGCTTCTCTGGAACAACAAGCAACTGCCTTAACAAGCAATCACATAAAAGATGTACAGGGAGAGGAGTCTGTCCAGCTAGAAAATTACTGCACTGGGAAGCAAAAGTAATACAGAGGAAAAGGCAGACAATGCTCACCAAGACAAAGGAGGCTGCAACATGCCAGTAATGAGATGAGCAGGTTTTCTCTCTCTGTTTTGGTCATGCCTCTGAACTAAATGCAGTTGTGAACTTATCACTTGCCACTGCAGTCATGGACAGCACAAGGTACAAAACGTAAGGGGCTTGGTAGATGAAAGCCAGATTTCTGATCTGGGAGAGCTGTCAATCAGCACATTCAGGCTCTTGGTTTGGCAACAGAGGGCCTATTAAAAAAAATAAAAAAAAAAAGATGAAATTAATGAAGAATATGTAATTTAATTTCTTAGTTTAAGCAGAATAAAATGTCTTGGGAATTTCCAGTATGGTTCCTACTGTAAAAAAAAAGAATAGTTTTTACATTCAGCCTCATAAATCTTGTGATTTTGTCGAAAGATGAAGATTCCCTTGGTGATTTGGTATTCTGGGTTCATACAGGTATGACTTTTAATCTCAATTTCTAAACCATATGCTGGTACATAAAATTTAAAAAGCTTCATAAATCCTTTTGCCCCAGTCATCCCATCCACCTACCCACCCCAGTAAGAAAAAAAAGATGAAAGAGAAGCCCATTATGATCTTTATAACTCTGACACAGTATTTTGGGGAATGAGGTGGGGGGTGGCGGAAGGGACACTGCAACAATATTTCTAGGTGGAAAATGTATAAAAATTTGTTGCTCCAGCAAAATTTCTATTTCCTGATAATAATCTGAGCTATTATAAGAGATTTGTCCTTACATAAAAGAGACTGGAGCATTTAAATTAGCCTTAAAGTATTAGATTGAGATAATTTTCTCTAATTAACCATTCCAATTTCTTCCTAAATGACTTCCCCCAGTAAGTCAAAGATACTTCCCTTCTTAATTCTGTTACTACCGTGTCTAAAATAAGTCTACACTCAGTCCTAGATTGTATTTTCTGCTACAGTGAACCTAACAAAGCACTTGATAATGCATGTAGCTGCTGCCTCTTGACTTCAGAGGATAATTAAAGTTTTCTCTCACCTTCAGCTAACGGTGTATCAGGGGGATTTTGCAATCTCACTTCTCTGAGTTCAGCAAAGAGAGCCTTTGCTGGAGGTATCTGGAAGGTGCCATGCTGTAGGGACCAGAGTTTAGGAAGCAGAGGAGAGGGAGAGGTGGTGTCCCCCTGGTGCCACAGCAGTGGCTGCACCAGGCAGAAGGACTCAAGGCAGGCAGTGGGGCCAGGGAATGGACAAAAGGATGAGTCCTCAGCAGGGACAGATGGGGGAAATGAGGGCAGGAATGGATCAACAGTGGGTACAGAACAGTGGCCTGTCCCCAAAACAGGCAGAAGAGTTTTTCTCCACACAGCCTCTAACATAGCTTGTGAAGATGGGAAGGCCAGGATTTTAAGTGAATTGTCTTAGTGTCACCACGTGCATGTCTCCAATGTTGTGCTTGTCTAGTAAAGCACTTGTCACAGATCACAGTCAGAGACAGGATACTGGATCAGGATGGTCCCCATCCCTTCCCATCCCTGACATTCTGTGATTCTGCGATTTTGTGCTTATGATTATAAGGGTTCATCTGTGAATGTGGGCTCTTAGCGTCAGCGGGAAGATAACATGCCTCCTTTTGCCATGTGGAGGTTTCCAGCAATCCATGAGCCATGAAGATACTTCAGTTATTCAGCTTCATACGTCTTACGTCAGAAGAGGGCCACCATATTTCTCAGCATGAAGTCCTATAAAGTCCTATAATCACTGAGGTGCATGCCCCCCACGCTGCACAGCACAAGCCCCACCACAGACAGGCCTCTGCAATAACCTCATGGCATCCTGAGCACAATGATCCTCTGTACATCACGAATAAGTTCAGCACGGCTATTTTAGTGTGAAGCAAGTAAGTCACTTGCACAGGACACACCATTTCATCTGCAGCATGCGGACTCTGAATTTCTGCGTAACAGCTCTGGCCAGGCCACTGAACATCTGGAATTACTGGCAAATGCCCAAAGATTGCAAATTTCAGCCAAACGCAGTTTCCAGCAAAGATGGCATATCTGGAAAAGCAGGAAGCGTAACAGTTTGATGAGCCCTGAGCCAGCCCATCCTGTCAAAACTGAAATCTCCTACTCACTCATTAAAAAATCAGCATTCCTTACAAGCGAAAACAAGTCATTTCTGGCTTTTATTAAGGAATTTCATCTGAAGGAGCAGAGTGATCCAGCCTTTCTGTTCTCTCCCCCTCTCCTGCTCACGTACATGCCCTCTGTTTTTCCTGGCTTTCCCCACTGACCCATGCCCCATTCAAAGCCAGGGGAGACACCAAAACTTCCGCCGATTCAAGCCCTGAGCACTCATGCAGAGTTTGTCAGGGGAGGATTGGCCTTCATGCAATCCAAAGCCATTTAGATTGCAAGCTTCAGAGAGGCGTTGGGGTTGACCAAAGGGAGGTCCCCGTGTCTCCTGAGTCTCACCTTGCTTCTGCAGCTCTTGCCTGGCGTGGAAGTGTACCAAGAGCAGACTTGAGGGAAAAGCTGGTTGCCGTCACAGAAAATGCTACGAGTACAGAAAAAGGAAATCACAAGAGCTGCAGCCAAGCTTCCCAGAGGCCAGGCCCCATGAGGAACCTGGGAAGTAGGGAGTGCATTTGTGAGAGTGGCTGTGGGCTGCCAAGGGGCTATGAGGTCACTAGTGGTGCACATCACCCCAATCTGCAGCCTCCAGTCTGAGATGTGCATGCCAGAGAGAGAGCCAGCATCACAGTTCTGGTTGGAGGAGCATTACAGCTCTGGGTAATAAATAGTCCCTCTTATTATCTAAGTGAAATGTGTTTAAAAAGGGAAGAAAACTGAGTATAAAAGCAGCTTGTATCATGTGCTCAGTATTCCTCTCTGTTCCTACCAAGGGAGGAAAGGTTGAATCCAACTGATTTTCAAAGCTCCCTTGCAAGCAGAAAATATCTTCTTGACAGGACTTCACCGTTCTTCAGTACATACTTCACCAAGGAGAGCAGAACATCCTCTCTTAGGGAGCAGGGCTTTGCTACGAACAAATACCATGTTTAACTGAAAAGTGAAGCAGCTCACAGAAAATGTCTGTGTTTTCCCTTTTCATTCAAGAAGTCATACAGTGTCTCAGAGATGGCATCAACTACTCCCATTGCTAGGAAAGAAAACCACGCAGACGTCTGAGAGCTGGAGTTAATCTTTGAGATAACAAGGAAATTTGACCATCTGGATAGAAAGGAAAACCCTACTGAGCTTTTGTGTGAGGTTTTATAAAGCATTAGTACAGCCTGGTGCAGCAATAGCAGTGAAGTAGTGCTTCAAAGCAGCTGCAGGCGAAGCCACATTGATAGCCTGGGCCTAGGTATTCAGTTTGTTTCACTCCAAGTCTCTGATCCCAGGCTGGTTGTAATGATTTCATGTCATCCAGCTCCTGCTCAGAGGACACTCGTGCACTGCTGGCAGGGAGATTTTTTCCACTGTCTTTTCCAGACAGACAGACACTGCTGGGAGCCTTATGCCCAGCACTGCTCCCTGTGATCACCCCACGGATTATCACACCGTGAAAAGCTTTCCTGTTTTGAGGGCACGGTAACAGTGCGTGGGATCCAGAGGAAAAGAGCTATCTGCCACAAAGTATGGGTGTGCTATTCCCCAACAGAACAGACACAAGTCAATCCAACAGAGCTGACTTGAGATGCTGCTTTTATTTGGCAGACCGCATTAGAGCAGTGGCAAAACAGTCTGCCCTAACACAGGTGGTTCCACAGATAGGGTTTCCCTTTAGGCTGGCATCCATACCTTGCCCATGTTTTCTGTCTCCTTAGCCAAAGGAGGACATCCAGCCTCCCCACGTGCATGTGAAGCATAGAGTGCTCCTGCAGGGACCCTTCCTTCCCGCTGGCAGGATTTCGTAAAGGCTCAGTGGCAACCTCTGGAGCAAGACTGAGACCCCATGAATTAACCCTGCAGGTAAAAGCCACCCTTCACTTCTGCTTTGAATTTGTTTTCTTTTAACCTCAACTGCTGGGTCCTGCCTATCTGACTAGTTGGTTGACCGAAAAGCCCTTTTGTCATCATGTTCCTGCTCCCACCAGGTACCTACAGATTGAGATGAAGTCAGCAGTTGGCCTCCTGTGTGATAAGTCAAACAAACTGAACTCACATCTCTTTCATTACAGAAGCAAGTCTTCTGGACTCCTAATTGTTCTCACTGCTCTTCTCATGGCCTCCTCTGAATTGCCAGCGTGCTTGTGAACTGCAGGCTCTGGGGCTGAAGCATTTCTGCTGCAGTCCCTCCAGCAGCAAGCCTAGAAAATTGCACCCCAGTGCTGTTCCTTGTCTCCCACCCTGGTGCTGGGACCTTTTTCCATGCTGATGCCCACTATCTCATTCTTTGCTGACCGCTGAAAGACTTTTGCTTGCCCACTTGGTCTATTTGCACACAGCTCAAGTGGGTTGTGTCATTTCAAACAGAAGCATCCTATTTCTGTAATTACATTATTTTCCCTCCTGTATATTGTAACTTATTTTTCACCCCTGAATGTGCAGGTCCAGCAGTAGTCTCATTAGTGATCACATCCTTTTCCACACTGACCCTACACAAACTGCTTAGACTCCAGACAGCACAAGCTAGAGACAACCCTTGCAGGTCCCATCCCTGCAGCCCATCATTGGAGTAGTGTCAAGGGGCATTTCAAGAACAGGGTAACCAACATCAGATTCACAGAATAAGAGGCAGAACCTTTCTCTTGCCAAACCTTTTCTTCCCCAGACATGCAACAAAACGTTACCCACACCAAACCAGCAAACCTCTGTGGGCTTTAATCTTACCTGTGACTGTTTCAGGGACCTCAAACAAACTAAGTGATAACACAACAAGTGCCATTTAAAAACAGAAGGATCACTGACATTGAGAGCCACAAGAACAACCACCTCCCTTTTCAGAAACATCTTAGGAGAGTCAATCCTTGCCCAGCAAACTAATCTGACTGTGGGCAGCAGCCTTCATAGCAGCAAGGACAAAGCTGTCCAGCAATGGAGGTACTGGAGCAGGTCCAGAGAAGGGCAACTAGGCTAGTGAAGGGCTTGGAAAATCAGCCTTATGAGGAGAGGCTGAGGGAGATGGGGCTGTTTAGTCTGGGGAAGAGGAGGCTGAGGGGAGACCTTATTACTCTCTTCCAGTACCTGAAAGGTGCTTACAGTGAGAGCGGGGTAGGTCTCTTCTCACTGGTGACAGGTGACAAGACGAGGGGAAATGGCCTCAAGTTGCACCAAGGCAAGTTTAGGTTGGACGCTTCTTTACAGAAAGGGTGGTTGAGCACTGGAATGGGCTCCCCAGGGAGGTGGTTGAGTCACCATCCCTGGATGTGTTAAGAGCCGTTTGGATGTGGTACTCAGAGATATGATTTAGCGGATGGTTGTTAGAGTTAGGGTACTATGGTTAGGCTGCAGTTGGACTTGATGATCTTTGAGGTCCTTTCCAACCTGAGTAATTCTATGATTCTCATCCAAGGCCATCCAGCTTCATCCATCCCATCAGCTACCTGCTTTGGAGGGGCTGCAGGGGACTTCTGGTTACTGTGCTCACTTTTCATCCTCATTACATGTTTTATGCAAAGTGCTCCTTTAGCAGTTACTGCAGATTTAAAGATTTGGCTTAGCACAAGTGTGAGCCCAAAATACAGCGAGGCACTGAGGCAGAGAGAGCACTGGGAAACACTTTTTAAAGAAACATTTGGTTAGGGTCTTTTCATTTAAAGACATTTTGATAAAGAGTTCCACTGGATTCTATTTAAACAACCTCTCAAGGTCTGTTTATCATGGTCCAGCTAAGGCAAGAGCACAGTGGGTTTCTGTTTGGTTTGAATTATTTTTACAGCATGTCCAGGAGGTGCCGATAGCCAGGGCTTTTGTTTGTTAACAAATTTCTGCTGTATGAACCTGTCAAACTAGAAAAATATTTTAACACCTTCCAGAAGCTGTTTATCTTCACTGTTACCCAAGACACTCTGAAAACAAAAATTGATATTTCATTTGGTTAACACAGAGTTGTTGTTACAGGGCACTGCACACAAAACAAAGGAACTTGAAGACTGAGGCAGTTTTGGGTAAAGAGAAAACCCCAAGTGCAGACATTGCCCTTCAGTTCTAACAGCATAGCTGTTAGTGCAGTGCATAAGGAAAACAAATCATTAAGTTCATGTACTCAAGGTCATTTTTTAGAGTAAATGCAGATCAGGTATATTTTACTTTGTGGGGTTCTGGCCTTAGGGTCAGCAGGCAGGAAGTCAGCGGCTGCTCTGGCTGCAAATTCCCCAAGAGCACTATTGTCCTTTCCCTTCTGCACACAGGGCACAGTGCTGTGACCACCTCCTCATAACTGTAGGCTGGAGAAGCAGGTGACAGCCTGAAGATGTAACCTCAGGTGCCGAGGGGGCTCCCATTCTAGATCAGTTGGAGAGCCCAAAACTCCGTTAGGTTGCTGGGGAGAAGAACATATGAAGGATCCCCAAAATCACATGACTCCCAAGGGACATCAGAGCAGCCAAAGCTACACCAGGCAGAAGCTTGCTTCTGCATCACACGGCTTTGGCACGTACCTCTCCATCCAACGTGAAGATTCAGGCACAAGGATGTTCTCTCTGATGTGTAGTGGACATTATTTATTTTCACACTCTTGCTACATACAATAAATGGAAACAGTAAAACCCGTTATACAGTAGCAAATATGATCTGTTGTAAATTGGCTGAGATTAGTAGCTCTGCGTGAAGTTCTCAGATCACAGAAACTGACTCTTAGATTGAGTAGCTTTTAAACCAATTATATCTGGATGGATACTAATAATACTACAGTGATGGGCTGAGGGAGTGCACACATAAACACTTAATACTAATTCAGAGCACATACATGCTGCCAGCTCCCTGCATTTCCTACTCCGTGTCTTTTAACTGCCAAAGCCACATTATGATCATTTCCAACTGTAGGTATCTTAATTTGGAAATGATCACTTCAAACTGTGTTAAAGCTTTAAGCATCCCACACAGAACTGATTGCTCCAAGATCTCCATTATTCTTTTTAGTATAGTGAATGCACACTTAATATTTCCTAATAGGTACTCAGAAGCGCAAGGCAGAAAAGACTTCTAAAATAACTCATGCTATTTTAGGAGAATCCAATTTAAACAAGTGCCAGCTAAAATATTTCTAGATTGAAAAGTTTTCTATAGTAACTTGTAAATGCAGAATCAGTCACCAGGACAATTCTAGCTGCCATCTCTTCTTATCACAGAGCTACAGTTCAGTCCAGTTAAAATTTCCCCATTAGAAAAACGGAGGGTGTGGGCTATTTTATCTATATATTTTTAAAACATACTCATGTGTTTCATGTGAAGGTCGGAGAATGCTGGAGTTAGCTCAGGAGTTTGCTCTCCTGTGTTGCACATCCACCAGGGGAAGCAGAGCTATGGTCTCCAAACATAGGCTCATTGCTCAGGCTCCCACAGATGTCTAGCCTCTATGTTCGGGTCTCCTGACCCCAAGCACAGCCTTCATCAGACCTTGCATCATGCTGTAACATCCCAGGCAAGTTCACTTGCACAAGCAAGACCAGAAGGCCAGATGTATCTACGTGGCTCCCTATCTAAATACCTACTGCAAAGTGGGAGAGAAAAATTAGATCAGGATATAAAAAGGAGGTGAAAACTTGATGTCAGGCACACAGGTGACACATCTGTTAGGTGGCTTTTTTGTTTGTTTCCAAGCTGTTGCTGCTAAAGCCTATGGGAGATGTCATATTCTCTGCCCTTTTGAAAGCCACACTGCACTTCTTGGCCTATACATGTGTTTTTAAGCATCTGCCTTTCAGCGGGTGTTTTGCAGCCTCCTGTGAACAATTGCTTCCAAAGATACTAGGTATTGTCCGTGCCCAGACAGGCATGAATTGAGATGCAAAGGCTGACAGATTTCTATACAGAGGGACATCAAAATCTCGTGTCTCTGAGGGTGCTGCTTGGCGTATTGTCCTGTTTTCCTCTGAAGGACGTCTCCCACCAGCCTGTGTCAAAAAGCAAGCAGGGTGCAGCAGCTGTGTTGGCCCCAGGGAAGCAGCTGCCAGGCAGAACACCCCCATCCTGGGTAGGCCCAGGCTCCACAGGCCTTCAGTGCAGCACAGCTTGCCGGAAGCAGTCCCCACAGGTGGGGTGGTGAGGTCTGAAGGCTGACAGCCTGATGCTGGAAACCACTGTGATCATTCCCACCAGGGATGGGGTGCCCACAGCAGGGCCAAGGCTGTGCATCTCCCCTGATGCTGTGCCTGCTTGCTGTGGGACAGCTGCACTGCAGCTCTCTTGGCACAAGCACACTAACCAACCCAAATGGCTGTGTCTGCAGAGGCCGGCCTTCTTACCAAGGACCTTCAGAAGTTCCCATACCCTTCCCTGGGCTCAAGCCAACATTACCCAACTTACACAGCACTGGGTGAAGCCCCCAGGTCAGATTGCTGGGAGACAAAGCAGCAGAGATCTCCAGGCAGTGCCAATGCACAGCATGCTACATAAGGGCTTTCTGTCTTGTCTCAGGGCTCCACATGTGCCAAAGCTTTGCACTTGAAAAATGATGACTCCCAAGCCAGCACTTACACGCCTGGAGAAACAGCGTGTCTTTCTGTACAGAAGGAGCCAGCCGCACAAATTAAGAGCTCTCCACTTTCCATTTCAGTTATCAAGTCTCATCCATTGGCACTCTGGGATCCTCCAATCAGTCCCTGGTGAACCGCACTCTCCCCTGCCAGCATCTTATCAGCCAGCTTCCTGCTTGCATCAGCTGTGCTCTGCAGGGCAGCGTGCCTGCCAACACCCTCACCGCTGGATTAGACACCAAAGATCTGTGCACACCTTCAGGTTAGTCTGTTCTGAGCAGGCCACAAGCCCGTTGTAACACCATGCAGTTTCTCTTTCAGGCTTTCTCTCTGCATCAAGACATACTTCCGCTCATTCAACACAGTTGGATGAAAACTCTTGCCTTTTCCTCACAAATCGTGTGTAAAATGATGAGAACGCTTGGTCTTGCTATTATGAGAGTCTTCAGCATCTGGAAGGATCCATCATAACCTTGCCTTATGAGGCACCAGGAACTTTACTCATGCCTAGACACACTTATGAGTGTGGACATTTGCAAGTCGAGATGAACCTAAACCCTGCCCCAAATGCCACCCATCCAAAGCCCCTGCAGGGATCACAGAGACCTTCCCTGCTGCATGTCAAGTGGCAGTGACTCTTTCTGAGCATGGTGTTACCAAGGCGTTCTCCAGCCCATCTGTGCTGAAGCATGGTGGCCTCCACCACAAGTCCTTGCGGAAGGCCAAACGCTGGGAGATGTCTTGTTTGGCTGTGTGTGCCATCGTGTCACTTGAGACAGACCTGCAGCTTCTCACTGTTCTCACTGTGAGGTATTTTAGAGCAGGCCTCTTAGAATCAGTAAATCTCTTTGTTATTAGGGAAAGAGCCTACATTAAAATACACCTATGGACATCACAGTGGAGGAGTAAATGCTTGGTTTCCAGCTATGTGTACTTAACTCTCCTCCCAGCATTTCCATTGATGGAGCTCTGAGCTTTGCTTTTTGTTTTCCAGGGGTAACATCACTGCCAGTGACCTGCAGGTTTCCTTCATTAGGTCTTCTGCTGACACACCCATGGATCTCTGAATCCAGAAATTCACTGATGGTGATCAGATGGGATGAAATGATAAAAGCTGAAACTGCACATCTGCAGTTCTCCACAGACCTATACCAGAAAACAAAGCAGATCTAAGCAGGCTCCCATCCCTTTTCCCACTGGTATATCCCTTGAATGTACATATAATCCTTTGAGTACACATGTATACAGTAAGAACTTGGCTGATTTTTACTTTACCAAATAAAACACATTATCTCTCCCTTTGAGCTGGTCCTCATCTCTCTCAGCCACGCTACACAAATCTTGCCCTTCCCCACTCAGACCAGCCAAGCCTGTCCCTGTGCACAGAGGCATCTCACCCAGATCCCTGCAGGTCACACTGCAAGCTGTGCTGAGGGTGGTTCTCCTTGGTTCCCACAAAGATTTTCAACTTGCAGAAGGCAGCTTTCTGTCAGAGTCCTACCTGAAGGAAAGGGTTCTCAATGCCAAATGCCTAGCTCTTCACTTACAGCCCTCATCTCTCCTCCTGCAGGATCAAAGCTGGACATTGGAAAGCTATGCTTGCCAGGTAGCAATGTTCCTTCTGCCTCATCAGTTACCAGCCTCAAATATTCATGTTTTCATAAGTCTTGTCTCATATGACAAACAGCAGTTATGAAGAAGCCTGCAGAAAATGCTGGTGTACGTACCCAAAGGCAGCAATTACCGCGTGGAGGAATAGACATGAGCTGTCTAAAAGAGCCCTCCCTGCTCTTGAATCCAAGCTGGGCTTTTTTCAACACAGACGTGTGAAATACAGGAGGTGAACAAATGCACTAAAAGGCAGGGACAAAGCTGTGAGATGGACACAGGAAGAAGTACATGATGTTGATATTCCCTCAAGCTGGCTTGTGTGTACCTGAGTAGTGGAGGACTCAGTATCTGCAGCAGTAACAGCAAGAGAGAGCAGAATATGCACAAGAAGGAGGAGAGCTGTCAAAGAAGTAGAAAATGCAAGCCAGTGCACACAATGAGTTCCATTTGCAGTCATCTTGCATGTTCCTGTAAGAGGACAAGTCCAAAAAGCTGTTGTTTTCTTTCACCAGCAAAACCCTCCCACTTTAAAACAAAGAAATTCCCAGTTGCTGTCAAGACTTTAGGTTTGGTCTTCCTTAAAACAGACCTCCCTCCTCTACTCACATGGAAGGGCCTTTCCTCAAGTATTACCATTAAGGAGCAAGCAACTCAGTGAAATGAGATCCATCAAATCGCTCCTCTGTAAAACATTCATACATGAAAAAAAAGAAATTGTTCCATACTATTAACTTTAGTAACACTCAGGATACAATTTCCATTGATATTTGTATACTACATTTACAGCTTTCCCAATCCCTCCCTGTTTTTCTACTTCCACTGCACCAAGACGCAATGCTCTGAAAATATCTGTAGCTGTGAGGGTGACCATGGCAGGATCCCACGATGTTATGGCTCGTCATCAAACCAAGCTGAAGATTAAAAGGCAAGGCAAAATCATAGAATCATAGAATCATCATAGAATCATAGAATCATAGAATCATAGAACAGACTGGGTTGAAAAGGACCACGATGATCATCGAGTTTCAACCCCCCCTGCTATGTGCAGGGTTGCCAACCACCAGACCAGAGCCACATCCAGCCTGGCCTTGAATGCCTCCAGGGATGGGGCATCCACAACCTCCTTGGGCAACCTGTTCCAGTGCGTCACCACCCTCTGTGTGAAAAACTTCCTCCTAATATCTAACCTAACCTTCCCATCTCAGTTTAAAACCATTCCCCCTTGTCCTATCACTATCCACCCTCGTAAATAACCGTTCCCCCTCCTGTTTATACGCTCCCTTCAAGTACTGGAAGGCCACAGTGAGGTCTCCCCAAAGCCTCTCTTCTCCAAGCTAAAATGCTATGGATCATCACACTAAGTTTGTAATTGTGAGAGAATGCTCATGAGAAATCATACAATGTAGAAATGAATGCATGTTCCTCAAAATGGAGATGGAGGGGAGGGTATACAGTAAAAGTAGGCAATCTGAATTGTCGGCTCTTATTAATGCTACTGGTCTTCAGACTGGTCTCATTTTCCAGGTCCACCCTTCTTTTCTTGGTATTTCAATTGAGTAAGAGACTCTAGCCAGTCACAGCAAATCTTTCCCAAACATCCTGAAAAACAATTTCAACCTAACATTTTCATGTTGCCTTCAGGAGGCTGAAGGATCTGCTCTGACCCTTGATTCACACATGCCCTTGTCTTCCTTTAAATGTTCTCTGTCCATTTGGCTTCCTGTTTTTTTTTCTCTGCCCTATCTGGCTATTTCTATTTGATTTCAAATACTTCATCCCCTTTGCTCTTCTTCTTCCTGCATTTGTCCTCACAAGTCTTCCTCCTTCCCCCTGCAAAGTCTCTCCCTACCACCAACAGTACTGCTCAGGGAGGACATGCTGTGTACTTCTGCTGGATTCAATCTGCTAGATATGGACCACAGCCTTGAATACAAGAGTAGCTGGATGCCTGCATCATCCCTCGGGAGGGCTTTCTCCACATGCTTAAGCATTTGCAGGATTTGGATCTTTGATTCTCAAACCCTTGAGTCAGAGGATGCATCATTCTCTTTGCATGATCAACAGCACTTAAGGCAATTACACTCAGAAAATAATACTAAATATGCATATGCCTTCATAAAAGCAGCATGACACTGACATTTCAAATGCAGAATTAAACTGATTTGGCCTTTATTTTCTAAGAGTACTTAAGACATTTTAAACAATACGGCATCAGGCAAGCAAAAGATTTCAATGAGAGGAACTGGAAACGATTTGCATGTTAGGGCTCTCTTGGCAGCTTGAACACAGCTCCCCTGATTTCTGTGGGAATGGAGCAAGGCCATTAAACAATAACACTAAAAAGCCCATTCCAGGCAAATTGTATCTGTAGAAGGTTTGGGGGGGTATGACACAGTTATAAAGACAGGAAGAAAATCATGTTGATCTAAAGAAGAGGATCCAACAATTCAAGTTAGGTATCCAACAATAGGTGAAACCCTACCAGAGAAGTTACACTCACTCTGTATTCAGCGAAGGCATTTTGAAACCATCACATACAGAAATACGAACTAATTATAATCTTTGCTTCAAAGAGGAAAACTGCCCAATCTCTGTGCTTTTGTTTCAGCTAATCTACGTTCACAGCACTCCTCATGCAAATGAGTACATTTGTTGCAAATGGAGTAAAATTACTTCGCTAATCATCTAGTATTTTATCATCAGAATTTCGGGCTTTAAATAGCTTGTTTGTGCTATACCTGTCTGCTAGCCATGCTCTCTTTTGATATCTAACATTGGTTCTGCGAAATTCACCCAGGGTAAGCAAGCAGGCTCTACACAAGTTTTCCAGGGTAGGCAGAAGGAAGTGTAGGTGGACAGTAGGACTGGATGATCTTGGAGGTCTTTTTCAACCTTAGTGATTCTATGATTCTGTGATCTTCGTGCTTACCTTCAAGGTAGGAGAGCTCTGTATGTCCCCGATGGTAGCAGACACCCCCCAGGAGAGTCCTCACAACACTGTAGAGGGGAAGAGGCTTTCACTCTAACTCACATCCGAGTCCCAGGCAGGTAGTGTGGCACTTTTTGAGATGAAAGTGTCATGCAGATGTTTTCTCAGATACCAGCAGGTGCAGCAATGCACAGAAGGATGAAAAAGGTATCTCAGCTCTTACCCTACACCTGTATTCAGGAGACAGAACAGGTATTGGCTATGCAGTGTTCGCCACAAGGATTCTTCGGCCAAGCTATGGACATTGCCCAAGCCCTGTTATTGAGGCACATTTGCTGGAGAATTCCTACTGCTTCTTTCTGTCTGGAGTGAATACTTGCAGAAACTTCTTCAGTATGTGTTTAAAGCAAGCTGTTCCAGAGCTTGGGGAACCAGCAAAATTGGGTTTCAACAACCATGCTTTGCCCAAGGCATACTTGCATGATCTGGACAGACAGCTGCTTTTGCACTGAGTGGGTGCTAGCCAAGTGTCCTTAGAAAAGCCTTGAGATTCTTCAGAGGTACAGGAACTCAGAGTGATCCTAAGACCTCTGCTTTTCTCCAGGTTTGACTGAAACAGGCCAGCAGTTTGTTTCTATGCCTCCTCTCCCTCCACACACACCAGTAAGACTATTTCTCTGACGCTGGGACAGAAGCATACTGGAAGGCAGCAATTGTGAGTTTATGTATATATGAACTATTACTCCCAGTCAGTTTTTTTCCCCTAAGGTTTTCATGAAATGGCTTCATTTGGCTCACTCAGAGATGCTGCATGTGTGACAAGGGCAGATGGGATTTGCTGCACCCTCCCTGCTGCCTACAGTCTCTTACTGTGTTTTGTCCCTGCACCTTTCTGGCAGTGCTCTTTCTGTCCCACCTGGTTTTCATCTCAGCTGTCACATCACTTCCCCAGCCTCCCTCCAGACCTGAAGCATGTGAAGAAAGGACACCTCCTGAAAGATGCCTCTAGGAACCAAATAGGTGAGAGGAGGAGAACAGTTCTCCATGCCTTTATCTTCAGCGTGCTTCATGCATCAGCCTGCCTGTGCTTTGTAAACCAAGGCTGTGTCCCATGCTGCTATTCACCAATGGATTTATCACACGCAGGCATCTAGGTGCAAGTGCCTACAAGGCATGCTGTGTTGCAGCCTCCGTGGTAGTACCACCCTTCAGTGGTACAGAGCCACAGGCTATCTCAGTGAGTTATGGGAGGGCAGGAGGGAAGCTGAGAGTTCCAGCAGACAGTGCTGGGCTCTTGCAGTTAACACCCAGAGCAGCAAGGAGGTGTTTACTTCCCCAGAAACACACTACTGGCAGGGCTACAGACAGCACAGAGACTCACAGTACCCCTCCAGCTGTAGCAGTCCTCGCTACCGTTGGGGAGTAAGATGTTGATTTCTGTGGCCCGAGGCATGCTTCAGCTGCATGTCTTCTTTAATTTGACCTTATGGCCAGCCACAGAAAGGGCCTCCACACTAACTTTGCTCAGTAACTGCTTTGCATAAATGGAGGCTAATTAATATGAGACAAACCAGCAAGACTAAACTCTCCTGCACCACCTCTGGGACCGGAGAACAGCTTCTTCACAAACAGCTTTTGCAGCATGACAGTTGCTTGGGGTGATGTAGGGTTATTTTGACCCATCGTGAAGTCCTACATCCAGAAACAGTGCTCTGCAATCAGCTTCCATTTTTCATAACAGGGAAAACTCAGCCCATGCTGAATCATGTAGGGCTGGGTGCACATTTGCTGCTTGTGCTCTGCACCACCAGTGGTTTTTGCAGTAGATATCGCTAAATACATAGCAATGAAAAAAATAGAGGGGTAAAAAAAACCATAACAGATGAAAGCTTTACCATGTATAGCCAATTTAGAGAGTAAATGCTATCCTTAGAGAAGCCAGTCTCGTAAGTGCCTTTGAATCCTTATTCTTGAAATGACAACAGCCTTGTGCAAAAAGTGTGTTGCTTTGAGCTGTAGATCAAATTTAATCTTCAATTTGAGCTAATGTGATGCTGAATATGTGTCCTTCTCACTGAGAGGGCCTGAGGAGGACAGCAGTGTTACACAGAGTGGAGGAGACAGCTGCTGAAAAACACAGTTGCCCCTGAGAGCCACCCAAGGGTTTTACCAAATTCTAGGTGCCAATAGGTCCTTTGGGATGACCTTATGTACATCCCCCCTCAGGGAAAATGCAGGAATCAGTGTTCACAGGCCTCGTTCTCAGATGGAAAAACAGCTTCAAAATGTGAGTCACCTGAGTGTGCGCTACCCCATGAATGCAGAGTCGGGCCCACAGAGATCACAGCCAAGCCAAAGCTCCCGACTCAGCCTTGGTAGGCAAGCTGAACATTTTGGGGAATTGTCTGTTTCGCAACAGCAGAAACAGAGGGAAAATGGCATCCTTTATCATCAACCTCAGGAATCCTCCAGCTACAGAGGCACTGTAGGTGGCATGGATTAAGGGCAGAAGGCATAGGATCTCTCCTTATTCCAGGGACTCTTGCTTCTTGAATCTAAGGTATAAGTGCAAAGCTAGATAAAATAAAATCAAAGACAAACATGAAACACCATGTTAAAGCTGCAATGTTGGTCCCTTCTTAAAACATATATATATATTTTTAAAAGGATATTACATTTCCTGTTGGTTACTTCTTTTTGTTTGTTTGTTTGTTTGTTGCCACAAAATCAATGATAGAAATCTCTGGCTTCAGGAATAGCCTGTAAAAGATTCCATTGAAAACACCAGAGTCAACCTTAAACATAATAAAACCTCCGAAACCTTGAAGATGTTGTCTGGAAGAGCCACTGCAGCTCAACTCAGTAGGAACACTTGCCCACAACAGGTCCAATTAAATGAATCTAGTGAAGGTCTCTATGTTAGGGAGTGTTTAAACACTGTAGAGCTTAATGCTGGGACTAATAAGGTTGAGTCCATGTGGGTAAAGATCAGGGGGAGGCCAACAAGGCTGACAACCTGGTGGGATCTCCCATAGACCTCTTAGCTAGGACAAAGAGGCAGAAGAAGCATTCCTCAAGCAGCTGGCAGAAGTCATGCAGTTGCTATCCATTGTTCTTGTGGGTGACTTCAACTTCCCTGATATACACTGAAAATACAATACAGCCCAGAGAAAGCAGTCTGAGAGGTTTCTGGAATGTGTAGAAGGTAACTTGCTGATGCAGCTGGTAAGAGAGCCTACTAGGGGAGGTGTCATGCTAGACCTGCCGTTCACAGAGAAGGACTGGTGGGAGGAAAGGTGGTCATAGGCTCTCTTGGGCAGAGTGACCATGAAATGATAGATCGATTCTTCCAGAAGTGAGAAATTGGGTTCAGCAAAACCACTATCTTGGACTTCCGGAGGGCAGGCTCATAGCTTGGACAGGTACACTCTTTGCTGAGTGAAGAACAGGCTGGAGGGCTGATCCCAGAGAGTGGTGGTGAGTGGAGTTAAATCCAGCTGGTGACCAGTCATGAGTGGTGTCCCCCAAGGGTCAGTATTGGGGCCCATCTTGTTTAATATCTTTATTGATGATCTGGATTGAGCGCATTCTCAGTAAGCAATACAAAACTTGCTGCCCCAGCTCTTTCTAGGCTTTCTAGTGCAGGTCAGCAATGCAGAAGGGCAGCAGACTGGTTTGCTCGGGGCTCAGCCTGTGTATAGAAGGACTATGGGGCTGGTTCTAGTGGAGTGTCCTGGATGCACATGCGGCAATGCTCAGCTGCCACATCCCAGGGATGTGCAGGCAGGAGGAAGCTAGTGAGGGGTGAGCCTAGCCTGTGCCCCACAGCCTGCCAGGCACTCATCCCTGCCAGGTTCATCCCTGCCAGGACTAGCTCCAGCAACTGAGCCACACCACCGTGATGCCACATTCCATGGGCTAAAGATAGCAGATGCGGGCACAGAGCTTTTAAGTGCAACCTGCCTTTGAGTTCCTTACTAAGCTTTGAAAACGAATCCGTCAAGTTTTGATACATAAAGCCTCTCCCTGTAGCTCCCCAAGCACGACCCAGCTGTAGGTCAGGGCTAGAAGCCAAGGCTGATGAACTGAGCTCTGATGTTTGCCTCTTTTCCCTCTACCTTAGGCAACATCCTGGAAAAAGCATCTGAGGCAGCAGGAAGTGAGGCTGCTCCTGTTGGCAGCTGGGTTCAAGTGGGGTTGAGCCCAGGAGCAGCCTGGCAAAAGCCTGGCTTCTCACAGCTCGCTGCCTTGTTGCAGCTTTCTAAGCCTGTGTGGCAGTGAGGAACCCCAAGGGCAGCACAGTGAGCCCCCTGTGACCATGGCACCAAGTTGGCCAGGGGGAGCTGAGGCAATAACGCACTGTCACACCACTGTGGATTATATGTTTCTTTCCTGAGGCTCGGGGGGCTGTGCTGGGGCCACACCAAGGCCTGGCAGGACCCAGCAAGGAGCTGGGTGATCTCTGGGTGTCATGTCCCAGCTGTGATAGGAGGGAGTGATGACCAGATTTGCAAATCCTCCTGGTTAGACTAAAGTAAAATTAACACTCAAGTTCCAAACACAATCATTAGTTTTAATAAGAACCTCTGTGCTACAATTACATTAAAATATCGGCACTCTTACAGTTCTGTCTATGCTGTGAGGCTGAACAACACGATTTTACAAGAAATCTAAGTAAGTCTTGCATTACTCAACTACTTTAAGAGAGAAAAAGAAAGAAGAGAGAGACATGGGGCTTGAACATTTCAGGATGATCTGAATAAAGCATGTAGAGTAAAAGAAGAGAAAGAATGAGGAGAGAAGAAAGGAGTAAAGGAGAGTATTCTGGAAGTCACATCACTTATGACTATACTAAATCACTGCAAATAGGAAAATACCTGAAATCATAATTTCGGTATTTACAAGCCATTCTTCCCTGCTCTGTGAGTCTTAAAAAGCTGAATGAGGAATCAGTCCAGGATTGAAGAGATCGGTCTGACAGTTGCATAGCTTGAAACGGCTCCTTGGTCTTTGTGGGATTTATCAACCTAGCGCAGGCCTCCACGCCATGGCTCAAACATCTCATAATTTATCTGGTGTCATTTTGTATGTACGACATGGAAAGTAAAGAAGAACGAGCAAGCACTCTTTCAGAATAGAATTTTTCCTTATATCCAACCTGAACCTCCCCTGACAGCATGGGGATTGGCCTCTTCTCCCATGTAACAGTAATAAGAGGAGAAGACATGGCCTCAATTTGCACCAGGAGAGGTTCTGGTTGGATACTGGGAAGAATTTCTGTTCAGAAAGTGGTGCTGCAGTGTCACAGGCTGCCCAGGGAGGCGGTGGAGTCATCATCCCTGCAGGTGTTCAAGAACAGTGTAGATGTGGCACTGAGGGATGTGGTCAGTGGGCACAGTGGGGATGGGCTGCTGGTTAGACTTAGTGATCTTAGAGGTGTTTTACAGCCCTAATGAATCTGTGATTCTATGATATCCAAGGGCGGAGACAAGGGCCCTGTTCCTGTCAGTAAACCCCTCCCTATGCAAGCAGGTCCCTCTGGCTCCCCTGCAGTGCTTCACATTGCCACCTGTGCCTGTTGCCTTTGGGGCTGTCCCCATCCACTTCTGAGAAGAGTCTCCTCTGCCCTGCAAACTGGTGGCAGCCCAAAGGGTCCCTTGCCCCAGGCAAAACAAAGCACAGGTGTCTGTGAACTCAAGTGGTTTTAAAGACTGTTCACAGTTAACACAGGACTGGACAGGTCAGATGAACAAGGACACGGTGAGGATCAATTCTAACATCCTTGCTTAATCATTAATTTGACTATTAGTTCAATCTAATCACTAAGCCCTTAGACATTTGCCCCTGGTGTGAAGCCCATCCGTATGAGTAGACCAGAGAAACCCCTCCCCTTGCATACTGAAGGAGGCTGCTGCCTGAAGGACTCATAATGGGATGTGATGGGAGGAGTACCTGGGGACTCCTTAGAACTTATTATGGGATATTTTTAGGGGACTGAGAGAATGCACAAGAGTTATTGTGTGATGCTTAGGAAAAGAACTCAAAGAGGGGAAAAAGAACCATCAGGTTTGCTTGGAAAGGAACAAATGTGGGAAAACAGGAAAAAAGTAGATAAAAGGGTTGGCTGAATGTAAATGGGTTGTTGGTGTATTTTGACACAGAGCCCATCATTTCATCACTGCTGTGTACTGCATCCTCTCATTCAACCCTACTTCTAACTCTGTCTTCTGGGTGCCAGCTATACTGTTAGTGAACTCAGTGGTACCCAAGCTGGTAAGGTACACTGTAGTCTACGCACCAGCAAGCACAGCATAGCTGCAAACCTCTGGGGTCCCTCTGTCCAGATGCCAGCAGCAAGGCAAACATAACATGTACATGTAGGTACCTGTGTCCATGTGTTCCTAGTGTCCTGAACAGCTGGATGAGAAGAACGTGACTGGGCTGTGAGAGTTGCTCACAGCTTTGCACGTGCTGTGTGTTTATGTGGGTGCCAGAAAAGCTCTGCTTTCTTTATTAGTCTGTGTGGTTGTGTGGCATTGTGCTGGTGTGTGCCTACCAGAAACACACACTCAGTCTCACTGCTGGAAAGTCATGCTCCAGTGCCTCCTCACAGAACGAATCATAGAATGGCTTGGGTTGGAAAGGACCTCAAAGATCATCTAGATCTAACCTCCCTGCCTCCTCATCCCCATGGCCTCCACTGTGCTCACTCAGACAGTGCTATCCTGGGGAGCACAGGCTGGATGCACTTACTGGTTGGGTGGGAAGGACCTCTCTGACACACTGGCTGCCCATGCTCTGCAGGAACAGCCCAAGCCATCGCAGTCCCTAAGACTGCAGGGCCCCTCACTAATACATGTCAGGATCTCGTGCTGCTCACCAGGATCCTGGAGCTGTTGTCTGCCTGTGGGTCCCATCTTGCAGCACAACCAGCCTGGAGCAGGGCTGCCATTTGCCCAGGCTTCAGGCTCCTCCAGAAGAGGTCTCCACCCCCAGTTGCTCCAGTAAAGATTCTGAGTGGAAAAAGCTACTGTGAGCCAACATTTCATCGCAGCAGAGACGTCTGTCCCTGTGCACAGAGCACTCCCGAGGTAGCTGCACACTAGGGCTGATATCACACCGGAGCAGGGACCCACGGAGGACTTGCACAGCAGAGACCAGAACGGTCAGAAACTGCTCCATGTTCCACTGCTGCTTCCCACATCACTCATTCCTCTTTGTCCGAGGGCTTTGGAGAAGATCAGCATGACAAGGGCAGCAGGTATTAGGATGGGAGGGGAGAAGCTAACTACCGTACAGTGAGAACCTGTGTGAAGGCATCTGCAATCTCAGATCGATTGGCAAAATTTTGTGTTTGTTAAAAATAAAATCATTTTTTAGGTGATTTCTCAGTTCATCTGCCCGAGGTGAGAACCTACTCGCTTCTTCCCTGCCGCAGCTTTGTATGCGGCCCCAAAGCTGATAAAGAGTCAGAACAGAATTTAATTCGCTGATATCCAAAGACAAAGGTCAGGGAGAAGAAAACCGATCATTCTGAAGCTGAAAGCACTATTTACTGGGGGTATCATCTATACTCATGTGTTAACTCCCCACAGAATTGTGGTCGAAATTCCTCCTTCCTATCCTGAAGACTGAGATACCAGTTTTTCCAGGCTGTTTATTTTCTCCTGGATTACGATATGAATATTTTTCAGTTTTAGAGGAGAAAGGAGACGCTATGATTAATTAAGCAATCCAAAGAAATTCAAAATTAATACACAGTCCAATTTAGACCCAACCATTAGGTAGCGTCCCATAGACAGACTAGGAATAGCAAACAAAATTAGTAAGGAATGAAAGATACTGTGAATGAAACCAATAAAGCCCCTGTTGTTCTAGGATTCTGCACCCCAGAAGCACCTTCTCCCTGACCCCTTCCATCTCATCATTAGCACCTTTGCCTTTGAGGCAAACCATCTAGATACGCGTTCTGTAGTAGCATTAGGGATTGCTCAGGAGTTAACTAAGCAAACAGGTGTCAATAATCTCCACCCTGCCACTAGGCAACAAGTTACCAGACAATTACTGAGAGCGATGAATGTGGTACAAGTGTAGGACATCCCAAACACAAATTGTTTTCAATGCTCTGTTGTGACGGTGTGCTTCCTGCCCCAACGTCCTCCTCTGGCCTTCCCTGCAGCTGCAGTGTGATTTCCATCCATCATGTCCGCAAATGTCAAATGAAAAGCTATTTGTTTAAAACACTGAACTTTCAACCTCAGAAGAGGTCGCAGTGAATGATGCTCCAGATCCAGCAGATGGGTGAACAGCACAGCATAGCCAGAACGCTGGAATTTTTACCATCATACAGTTCGAAAAAATTTCACTAGTGATCAGGATGGCCTGTTATTAATATAGGTGCCGTGTATAAAAACCCAGAAAGCTGGGTTTTTTTAAGATTTGCTGAAATATGATATGAAAACCATCTAAGTGATCCTTGTACATGTGCTGTCACCTACCTAGGGCTTCAAAGCATTTCAATTTCAGATTTTCAGCAAACAGTGAAGTTCCCCATGAGCTCCTCTTTTGATATACCTCTAATATATTTAAATTAAATCCTAATGGTTACTAACATGGACAAAAACACCAGGGTAAAAATAAAAGTAAAGACTGATGATTAGTCTTTCCTTTATCCTGATGATCAGGATAGCTATCAGTGCCTATCTTGCTGACAGGAGCAAGGAAAATGCGGTTAGGAGTGCACATTGGCTACATGTGGCACTAAGAGGAAGGTGATGTAAACACACCTGGTATCCTTCTGGTACCTCAACCCACTGAGCTTTGCCCCTGCTCATGGCTTACGACTGCCCATGCTAGAAAAACATGACCCAGTGTTCAGTGCGGCAGCCACCAACCTGGTTTACCAGTTAAACGTTAATAAAAAGAAATGCAACATTTTAGCAGTAAATGAACTCCGTAAAAGATTCATTACTTTGTCAGTCCATTAGTGTTTCTCATCCAGCGCCTGAAGTACAGAAATGCAGATGGCAATCTATCACACTTAATGACTGCATTCAGGAAGAAAATACTGCCTTTAATAAAAATGCTGTCAAGGTAACAAAAAAACAACGGGAAAGCAAAAAAGCCTCTTACCTGAGATATCTTTATGGTTACTCCGTTATTTAATTATATGTTAGATACACACAAGGAACAAAACAGAACTCATGGCTGATGAGCTCTGCTGAACAGCAACAAGACACCTTGCAAAGTTTTAGGACCCTGTAGTCCAAGAAGCTAAAAAAGAGATCACATGTGCAAAATATTGTTTCAGTGCCCGTGATCAGCTGCTCCACACCTACATCAAGAACTACCTTTTGAAATTCAAATTGCATTTATATATATGCAATTATTTTAATTAAACCAAAAACACTGAACAATTAGGCCTTTTTTCAAGTTTCAATGAGCAAATCACTTAGTTGTGGGTTTTTTTTTTTTTTGTCTACACTCACTGCCTTTACTAGTGCCTTCTACCTACACCTTTATTATATAGATGTGTGAAACAAAAACCTCTCATTGTCTGTCGGAAAGAAATAAACCACATTCACATTTACAAATATATACAGATTGCTGATTTAGGGTTAGGGTAACCCTTATATAAGGTTACAAGTTACTATGAGTTTCTGAACTGTTTGGGAGGGGGCAGCAATTAATGAACTTTTGCTTCTTCGTCTTCCAAGTCAATAAAAAGAGACAGACAATAAAAGTTGATGAAAAAAAGCCAGAAGCTCAAGAATGACTTAATATGAGACGCAGCATTCACCTCTTTACCAAAGAGAGTATTTTTCTTTAAAACTCAAGAACGCTCATTTAAATCTAGCTTCCAAATTCATTAAAGAATTGGAAAAAAAAATCAGCGTTAGATGATATCTCTCCAAGTTACACATTAAAAATACAACTCGATATTTGGCATACAGCAGAATTGACTGTCATGTCATACTTCAGCTCAGTTATTCAGGCATTGTCATAATGACAGCTAAAGAACAAAATTATCTGTGATAAGATAAAACAGTTTATTTCAATTCAGCATTTTTAAAGCAAACTGTGTAACGCAGGACAAGCCCTTCAAACCCTACGTGAAACTGGCTAAAAAACACAACATTGTTCTTCGCACTCTGCACAACAAATTGAAGCCACTGTTGTCCTTCTTCCATTCCAGAGACACACAAGGCATTGCAGTACGGAACCGTGTGCTACACACTTATTTTCAGCCTTGCACCTTCTGAGAGTGGTTCTGGTCCATGGCTGTAAAGAACAGGCAGATGGCGGCCGTGATGAACACGTGCATTCCCTCGTAAAGCAGCTTCGGCGAGAAGACGCTCCATATGAACAGGTGGTACCGCAGGCCTGTTACCAAAACGATGTAGATGGCAACTGGGATGGAACGCATCAGCGCATAGCAGAAACATCCGTGACCCACTGCTGCAGAATTCCTGGTAGAAAAAAACAGAGGAGCTCATTCTCAGGCAAACCTACTAAACACATCCTGGTTCATCCACTCTTTAGCATTAGTTCACATCACCAAGGATATTCACAGATCTCCACTTTGTGTTAGAAAACGGATTATTGGTGCAGTGATGGAACTAGGAATGCTTTTCCTTACCACCTCTATATATCATACTGTGTGTTAATGATGCTTAGCATTTGCATAGATACACCACAATAAGGGCACCCAGTAGTTCACCTCAGATGTAGAAGTTTCTTTGTTTTAACACACTTTGCTCTAATTTTTAAAGACTCCATTAAGTAGTTTCAAGACAGCTTCATCTCTTGTTGGCCTTCCAGCGCCCTTCCACAGAGTCTGCCTGTCAAGGCAGAAAAGAAAGACTTCAGCACTCCTCCACAAAGCTGCCTACCCGTACAATAGATGATCAGACAGAGCCAGCTCTCCTCATAAAGGGCACAAAACGTGTCAGAGCACACTGCTGCCCATAACCAGAAACTTATAAAGCAATGTAAAAATTGTGCTATCAGAAAACTTTGCAAGGCTAGCTTAACCACTCTCCAGAGAACATTGCGTTCTTAAGGCTCATGTGAGCAATATACTGTGTTCCTGTCAAAGGAGCTTAACTAGGACCACTTCATTACAAGAGATGGCCACCCCACGTGCAATCTACATGGTCCAAATATGCCACAAAGAGGTATTCTTGTGGTTGACGTGAGTCAGGTGAAAATGGAAGTGAAATGGTTTTCTGCACCTCAACTGTTCTCCCTCTTCTAAGGTGCCAACACCTTGGCAGTGGTACCAGATTGGCCCATGTCCCCTTTCCCCAAACCACATCTGCTGTGACAAACTCACAGCAAGTTCAGATGCTTACCTGTTCAGACGAAAGGAAGGAACAAAGCTATTTCACTGGATTAATACACAGAACATTCTCCTTCCCCCCATCAAAGTATTTTACTTCATCTGTTCCCAAAAGAACACATTGGCAAAAAGCGGAAATGATCTACACTGAAATTCTTGTCTGAGAATCTGCTCTGCTCCTCCCGGTTTCTAATTACGATCTTGTTCCAAATAATAAAAATTTGAGATGACTAGCACTTCTGTGAGATGCAAATTAGTCACTTAGAACTAAGCAAGCTACAGAATGCAGTATTTTACATGAACCATTGAACTTATTGTTCTTTAAATCAAAATAATTAGGATACAGTCCTGTTTTCCAGTGAAATCAAGAGTAAAATTCCCAAAGCTTTCAGTGGAAGGAAGAACAGAACAGGTCATGAAAGCACAGCTGAAAAATGAACTCAGAACAGCAGGAGCAAATGATTGCAAAGCATGCATTCATTTCACAGATAACCACTTCCCTCACTGCTTAGCCAAAGGGACTGGGGAGTCAATGTGGCTCCTTCCTTCTTCTGCATAACTACCTTAGCTTTCAGTGAGCTTGTACAGATAACTAGCTTTACGCTGAGTAAGTGATTTTGCTGACAAAGAATAAATAAGCTGCATTTCAGTCAGTCTTACCTGTTTTCATGTTGCTATGAGTAAAACCAGTATTTGCGGTAGTTAGATAATACAACCAAATAAACAAAGGAAATGTTTTTGTTTTTGTTTTTTTTGAGTGAGATACGCAAACAGGAAATTTTAAAATCATTTCTTAAGAATTTAAAAAAAAAAAAAAAAGCATTTGATCAGTCACCTGGATGAAGGCTGTTGGTGGTTGTGGCTATTCCATTTATTAAACTCCACAACAGGATTTTCAGTTGAATTGTAAAAGAGAGAGTTATACGTCAAGGTCTTATCAGAACCCTACTTTTTAAATGTAATTTTCAATTCACATATTTCTCCCAGTTCATGGTTACTTAATAACACTGTTAGTACTCCACTGAGAGAAAGCTCCTAATTATAAATAAATTATGACTTCGTGGTATTTTAATGGCTCCTTTTGAAATCATTAGGAAATTGGTTCTAAGATTATTTTGAGTGGAATTTACTTCTTTGCCTCAAAAATTAGGTAGATAAAATATTTCAGATACTCACATTTCATACTGGAACAAGAACACACAATAATCTTGATCATTAACATTTAAATTCTCTAATTTTGGATTATGATTACTAGCAAGTAGTCCCCAAGTCAGTTAAGTAAATGCTACCATTCTTTCTCTAGTTTGATGTAGTAAAAATAATGAACCATTTACTGTTTGGGTAATACATTTACTTGCAAAAGGTCTTAGCATGCACTTAATCTCTGAACAAAACACAACCACCTACCTGCAGAGGGAAATCTTGGGACAGTTTCACAGCACAATGCAGCAGAGCAATTTAGAGAAGGCAACAGAAGCAAACTGTTCCCAAGTTAAACCGTTAGTGGGGTTCAAGAGCAGGATAATTAGGTGTATCTAGCAGCTGGTGTGGCAAGTCACACGCCTGTTGTTGCAGAATCAGCGCTGGAATTTCTGAGCACAAGCAGTTAGTACTATTCTGCTACCCTGATGCTAAAGCAACACATCACTTAGCACTGCACCTGGTGCTTTTGCTGGGCACCCAGTTTGCTGAACATCTAAGTGTCATGGCTTTATATGACGAGATCCTTCTCCTCTTTCAACACACAGACAGTGATGACAGGGTATGTAAAGGGCTTAGCAAGGCTACAAGGAAATCAGTGCCCAGGGACCAGGACGCTGCTACTAATGAGACCAATTCAATCCAGTTATTTCAGTTGGATTCTGCTACTCCAGAAGAGCCACTAGGAGAGCACAGAAAGCTGGCTGCAGCAGGTCATGAGCCTGCCCTACCATTTAGCAGCTTGATTAGCCAGTAATGAATACCCTGGCAACCCCTTACCGCTTCCAGAGTGAAAATAAAAGCAGGCAGCAGGATACATCTAAAGCATTAACCTGTAACATCTCCATACTGAAATGTCTCTGCAGCAGTTAATTCCTTTTGATATTTGAAGAAGAGCCGAAAGAGAGGGATGTAAATTAGGTACACTTATTCCATGTTCTAACAGAACCAGTTCAATGTCTAGACATCTACACAGTGCAGGTTTGTTGCTTTCTTTTTCTTTAAAGGAAAAAAAAAGAGTGAGCCTAACCACTAATACAGAGCTCATTTAGCAAGCTTAATTGAGGAGGCTGACAATGCATACCCAAATTTCATGTAAGATTGATGATCAAGACTGTTAGATCTAGAAAAACAAATGCTTTCAGAGACTTGACTCAAATAACAATACAGATGGACATCACCAATCTTTCTGTATATTGACTGCAAACAGTAAATATAGTCTAGGCACATAATGGCTTCCAACAAAATCCCTTTCTTTTAATTGAATATTTATTAAACAGAAGAAGATCACCAAGGAATTATACTAATGTTTTTCCTGCTTCTTTGGATCTCCTAAATAATGACTGCCAATGTACTGCCAACAAATCTTTCACCTCTCAATCCCTGTGTCTAACATACTATTAAAATGGGTTATATAAGGTTTGTAAAATGAAAAAAATATGGTGTCTAAATCATGAAAGAAAAAACACTCCTCTTGTAAAAGCATATTTCCCATTTATACAGAATATTTGGCAAATGGAACCACAAATTTTGTAGTTTTAAATGAAGCTAAAAAGCTCCACAGGCAACCCTATGAATGCTTCCACAGGAATTCAGAAACACATTACTGTTTTCATATTTGATCACAAAATTAAACGAGCATTTTAGAAAGTGAGGAATACCGCAGTGTTACCACTTTTTGGGATTTGAGATGGAGGATGTATGTCGGGAGGGCTTACTAAGAAGCCTGCCAAATACTTTCAACAGATGTCAAACACCAGCATTTCTGTCCTTCCATCTCCGGTGTCCTGCCTGCACTTTGCTGCCTTGATTACCTATTACTGGGGATACTGAATGTGCATATTTGAAGGTAATTTTAACTGTATTAGATTTTTTATTATACTAGTGTTACCTTCTAGTCTTCCTGCAGTTTCAGTTAACACGATCTCTGTTCAGTGCTCTCTGAGAAACAGTTGGTACTTTGTTAAGCTGTCCTCTACATATTAAAGGCTTCAGTGAGGAATAAACCCCATAGCACTCCATATGTCAATCTGAATACAGAGTATCTGTAATACATAAGATTAGGGTTCTAACCAAGTATCAATTAGTTTTGCAAGCAAGAACTGATGTGCCATGTTTCTCCCATATGCCCTACTCTCACCTAGTATGACTCTGAACAACAACTCTTAGGGTAAGGCACCAACTGCACCTTTAATAAAGCCTACAAATTCCTTCTAAAAATTTACCAGTCTTGAGAGATGCCCACTAGATGCCCACTTCATGCCTTGCATGTGCTCATTTCCCCAAATACTGATGATTCTTTAACTCATAAAGGACTGGACTTCTTTTGAACTTCACTGGATCAGACTCTACCTTCCCTTAGAGGAAAGAGAAAGCACTTCACTAGCACAAATATCCATGTCTATTTCAGAGCTGTGGTCAAAGAGATAGATAACCTATACTCCAGGCAACAATGCAGTATAATCTCCACATTTATTCAACACAAAGAAGCCACACCTTTCCAACAGTTATCTTTGACTCTCCAATCCCCCTTTCTCCATTTAAGCTGTGACAGCCAATGATGAATTCCATCCCTCCTTTAAAGAGGGAGTCATGTGAAACTGAGTGCTCTGCTTGATATGTCTTCTCTGTCACACTACTTCTGTGCAGGAACATAGTGGCATATGTGTACGTAGTGACTGTCCCTGCCTGTTGCCAGTGCCTCAAGCTTCCCCATCAAGCTCTACTCAGGTTAATCCTTAGGAAGTGTTACACTGTTCAGCTTCAAGAAAACCAACAAAGTTAAATCAGACTGCTCTTCTTCTCACAGGTCGAGACTTTAAAGCAACAAAGTATAAGCAAATAATTAAAATTCTTAACAAGCAAAACAAAACTCCTGATTATTTTGAAGTTCAACGTTAGTCAATTTTCTGCAAGCATTCTCCCAAAATCCACTTAGCATTTCTGAAGACTTCCAGTAGAAAAGAGCCTGAAGCATTTTACATCAGCGTCACACAAGCAGGGAACAAGAAGGAAATTTTTAGCTTGATTTTCTGTTAAGGTGCACCTTCAGGCTTTCCTGTCCCCGTTGTAAACAAACAGCTCTTCATCATCTCAGCTAAAGGTGTAAGCAAGCATTCCATCCAAAGATTGTTCCAGACAGGCAGGCTATGCAGAGACTTAAAATAGATTGTTACCGTGTTACTTAATTAAATTCAGACTGACCAGTTTAGAATATACCAAGTCCAACAGGGCAAATGAACAGTGTCACAAGGCATTTCTAGGGAGAGGAGGCACAAATTATTTAATACTCACTCTTTGGCACAGAGGACAGAGTCAGCTCTTTCTTGTATTTTTCCATTACAGTAGCTATTTTTAATCTTGTGGCTTAACTAATATAACAGCTCCCTCCTCAAATTACTCCTGCCACCCCAATAACAACAAACACATTTGAGAAGAACTTATGCACTTTAAGAAACAGTGTGAGAAAAGCGGATAGGAAAATCCTGCATAAAAGCAGAAGGAGAGCATCCCACGTACAGTCCTATCCACAGCTGCCTGAGCCAAGAAGTCCATTTTCGTTGGCCACAGCACAAAGACTGAAAACTAATAAAAACTGGTTAAAAAAAAAAAAAAACCTGCAGCTAGAATACAAAAAAATTCTGCTCAAATATGAGCAAAAATTATCTTCCTTTTTATAGTTAATGTTTCCTGCTGACCAAATGCTGTGCATCAGACCGGAAGGGAATGTCACTTTTGAGCAGCTCTACAAGTGCAGAGATTGCTTCAGCAAGCAGTGCTCAGCTGACGTTATGCATATAGGTAAGCCAGTATAAACCTTTGCAGGTTGTTACTGTGCTCTGTATTGTCAATGAAAGGAAATTCAGCCACGACCTCCAGCCATCAGCCAGCACAACATAGGAGAAACCTTCAATAACACGAAATAGAGCAGACCACTGAGGATGTGTATACATCAACAGATGTGGCCTATAAGCAGGAGCTGCAATTAGCCATCTTGGCTTACCACTGTCAACATCCATTTTGAGACACTGCATTCCTACACCTCCTGCATGCTATTAATTAGACACATCCGAAAGCCTCTAAAACAGAAATTGAGCACTAAGCACTGCAGCTAGAAAAATAAACAATAATGGACTAAGGATTTTCTAAGTTCCAAATCGTATCACTTTCATTTACCATATTCTTTCATGTCTTACTTCTACAGCATGTATGACTAGATCATGAGACAGTGTGGATAAGTAACTAGCACACTGAAGACAAAAGCATAAGCGTTTCCAAAATAATTCATTTTAATTCTACCCACAAGTGAATAGTATACATCCTTGTTCTCCAGTGACTACAAAGGAAGTTCATCCACTTGTGGTTTTATCTTGTATCTGCCACAGTTAATCCTAATATTTCAATATAAAAGCTGATATCCGTTTTGAACTTAAGATTTCAAGGTACTTTCCAAACATGATCTACTTAAAGAAAGATGTGTGAAATGTTCTTTCCTTCTTGCTTTGTTCTGAACATTGTTTCATTCATCCTATCCACCTGAGAATTAATAAGAACAAAATTTTAATACTTGTCTTATTAGGAGAACAAATAATTCTTCAGAACAACTATCAGACCCAGTAACAACTTGAGATTATCTCATGGAAGAAACTCAAGAAAAATGAGGGAAATTTAGTAAGATGCTATGTGCACTCTGCTTGGAAGTTATTGAATCCTGCTAGACTGACCATGCTTTGCAACATTAAGCTTTGTTAAGGACTATAAGGATATGCTCTAAGCTCAAATCCCTAAGTCTCAGAAAGTACTGTGATAGAATTTTGACTGCTCATATTCCATGCATTTAACAAGCAAAATCATACCAGCTAGCAAAGAACACTGGACCAGAAGGAAACAACCATACTGACCTGTCATGCATGTGCCAGTAAAACTGGTAAGAAAAGGAGACAAGAACTCAGTCTTTCTGCCATATGGTTTCATGTAATTGGGCAGCAAGCATAAATAAGTTGTATTTTCTTGAAGAACCTCATCACACTACTCAAAGTGAAGACCTGACAGTGTTTTTCACAAGGCTGATTTCACTTTTCACAATACCTAACAACAATAACCTGACACACACATGGTTTAAAACCTCTACATGATCGTAAGCATGGGCTGCTGTCTGAATTCTTGCAATGTGATTTAAAATTTCAGCAAAATCTCCAGCAATGTGCAAATATACAAACTCAAGAAAAATAGCAAGGCATGACCATGAACAGCAGCTAACATACAGGTTACATCTAGAAACGTTTCTATCTAAAAGGAAATGTACAAATACAGCCCTCTACTTCAGGAAGCACCCTTCTGAATGACTCCATTCCTGCTTCAGCAGTAATACAAACCACTGACAATCCAGCAGCATCACACAGCCCCTGCTAAATGTGGGGAAGAAATAAAGTTGGTACTACGCTTCAACCAGAATATTTCTATTTCTGAATTATGAGGAAGAAATTTCCAAAGTACTGAAGAGGAAAGAGAGACGAATACAGCTTCCAACTTTCTTCACAGTCTTCTCTTTGGTACAACGTGCAGTAGACTCCTCTGCATAGCCTCATTATTCCATGTGGAGCAATGAGACATACTCCTGGGATTATGCAAGGATGTCACTATTAAGCCCAAGTATCACACGTACTTTTTCCTTTGGAAAGTTTACAGGAGTGTTGGAGTTATGAATAATTTGCATGAAGCTGAATAATTAAAAACAATACTCGACATTACCATAAAGACTGTAAAGCCACACACACTCACTCTTGCAAGCAGAATGGAGTACTGCAGAATCTGTAAACCCACGCTCTAGCATTTCTGCAAATCATGAGACAACTTTAATACCATGGAGCACAAAAGCAAGAGTAAACAGAAATTTATTCACCTAGGCAAGAAATTAGGTGCCGGGGCTCTTTGATTTTTGAGGAAGATGCTACACTAGTTACAGACACTCTTCCTCAACAGACTCAAACTGAGAAGAAAGCAGAAAAATAGCACAGGATTTTTCACACCATAGTTTTTTGATACTGTAAAGCTCTCACCTTGGGGTCCAATAAAAAAAAATGTGGAGTACACAGGACGTATGACACTTTGATGTTTGAGTATGCTCAGTGACCAAGGAACATGAAGAGACAGCTCTGAAGAGATCTGAACATCATCTGATGGACAGAAGGAGAAAGAGAAATGGGGACAGAAAGAATAAGAGTGATAGCAGGGAAATAGAGTGAGCAGAAACAGAGCTATCAGAGGAGATAACAAAGACCAGAGAGGAGGAAAGGAGGCAAAGGGGAGGAAAAGAGAATCTGCATGGAAAGAACTGCATGTATAAGGGAGGGGGGTTGTGGAAGTGAGAGAGAGGTGAAGAAGCTTGTGCACTGGCAGGAGGGAGAGAGGCAGTGTGGAGAGATGGTGAGAGAGAGAGGAGAGGACACAGGGGAAATTGTAGGTGGAGATAGGAGAGCAGAGAAAGGAAAGAGAAGCAAAAAGCACACAATGGGCACAGAAGCATGGAGAGGGACAAAGAGAAGAGCATGAATGAGGGATGGGTTGGGAGAGTCAGCAAGAAGGGAGAGAAATGATTGGGAGGGAGGGAAGAGACAAAGGTGGAGAGCAGAAGCAAGTGAGGGAAAGGCAAGCAAGGAGCAAAGAAGGAAAGGGTAAGGAAGGCATTAGGAAAGAAGTGCAGGGAAGGAGAAAAGAGACAGAAGGCAAACAAGAGGATGTGAGGACATAGGAAAGTACAAGGAAAGGGAGAAAAGATGCAGAAAGAGTGAATGAGCAAGGTAAAAATAGAGGAGAATAAGCAAGAAAAGGGGTTTGGAAAGGAGTACAGACAGACCACTGAGGCAAAGACAGAAATAGGAACAGACAAAAAGAAAGCAGTGTGTGGCTAAAAGGGGGAAAGAGCAAATAGTGTCAGGCACATGGAAATAAAAGCAAAGGTAAGACAGCAAGCAAACAAGAAAGGAGACGGAGGTGGGAATAGCATGCACAGACATGAGTGGCAGAAAGTGAGGTAAGGGAAGAAGGCAGAAGCAAAAAGGCAGAGTGAAAAGACTGAGCAAGAGGTAAAGAGACACAGCAGGACAAATTCAACATGACAGAGGAAAAGAGGAAAAAGAGGGGAGACAGATTAAGAGCATGAACGGTGGAGACAAAGGGGAGCAGGAGAGTGAAAAGAAGACAGTGAGCAGGGGGCAGAAGGCAGTGGTAGGGACAGCAAGGAAGGGGATGGGAGTATGAGAAAGAACAGGAAAGAAGGGACTGTGAGTCCAGGAAAGAATGATTAGGAGAGACAGTGATGGGGAGGGAAACACAGCAAGGGGTAAATAGGAGGAATAATAGCAAGAGAAAGGCAAAAGCAGTGAATGGGAAAGAGCACAAGTGAGCAGGGGATCATGGCAGAGGGAATGAATGGCAAAGAGAGCGTGAAGCAAAGGAAAAGCAAGTGCATAAGCAAAAGCATGCAAAACAGAGAAAGAGGGGAAAGCTAGTAGAGGGAGGCAAAGGGAGAAAGAAGTGCATGCAAGTAAAGGAGAAGCCCCAGAGCTCAAGAAATAAGTAGAGAGAAAAAGGGACAACCGAGAAAGTGTGAGAGTAAGAGGGAGAGAACAAGGTGGTGTGAAAAAGCATGCAAGAGAAAGCAAATGCACATGCAAGTTCCTGAGAGAAAAAGCTTGACAGTGAGGGTATACTGGCTCTGGCTGGGGTGGAGTTAATTCTTCATAGCTCATATGCTGTTTTGAACTTGTGACTAAAAAAGTGTTTTAACTGTTGTTCAACAGTGTTTGCACAACATCAGGTTTTCTGTTTCACATGCTGCCCCTCAGCCAGGGACTGCATGAGTGCACAAGAAGTTGGAAAAGGCAAAGCCAGAACAGCCAGCCCAGACTGACCAAAGGAATGTTCCGTGCCGTATGACACACTCAGCAATAAAAGCTGAGAGGGAAGAGGGGTTCAGGGTTGCATTGTTTACCTTCCCAAGTAATCACTACATGTAATGCAGCCCACCTCTGAAGGTAAGTGGTTAAACATCTGCCTGATGATAAGAAGTAGTGAATAAAATCCTCATTTTGCTTTACTTGCATGCACAGTTTTGCTTCACTTATTAAACTCTTAAAATCAACCCACAAATTTTCTCACTTTTGGTCTTCAGATTCTTTACCCCAGGCCACCGGGAAAGAAGCAATCAAGTGGCTGTGTGGTGCTTAGTCCTCTCCTGGGGTTAGTCCACAATGGAGGGAAGGTACATAAGACAGGGAAAAACTACACAGATAAGAGAGGAAAGAGAACGTGTGACAAACATATGCAAGAGACAGAAAGTGCAAACAATGGGACGGAATGTGCAGGACAGGGGGAAAGTAAACATGAGAAGAAAAGTGCTGCCTAAAGGGACATAGTGAGAGAGGATGACGGCATACCAAAAAAGCATGGGAGAAGAGTAGGGAGGAGTGCACAAGACAGGGAACTGCACAGGATAGGTAGGGCAAGCTCTAGAGAGCAAGAAATAAATAGCATGTAAAAGATACAAAGCACGTGAGAAAGGGGAAAGGCCCCAAAGCAAGACAGACTGACAGTACATGACAGAGAGAAAAGAAAGGTGCCTGAAAGAGAAAGGGACTTTGTGTGCATGGCAGAGAGAGAAAGATTCCTCCTTATTCCTCCTAGGACAAGGAGGAAAAGCATGAAAGAGAGGGAAACTGCATGTAGTCTGGAAGGCAAGCAGACATGAGAGAGAGGTGACAACAGCACATGTATGAGAGAGGAGGAAAGCATGCAAGAAAGTGCATGCAAGAGGGTAGAAACAATATGCAGACAAAGTCTGAGACAGGAAGTGTGTAAAATGGGTGAAGACTGCACAGAAAGGAAAGTGTAAGGCAGTCAAAGCAAAAGGAGAGAGAAAAATGCATGTGAGAAACAGGGAAAGTGGAGAGGCAAGAAAACAGGCAAGGGATAAACAGAATGCATAAAGAGACAGAAAAAGCACTTGTGGTAAAGCACATAGCAGAGGGTGAAACTGCCAGAGAGAGTGAGGGAGAAAGGTAAAGAATAACAGACCGGGAAAGTGTCACAAGAATGGGAAAGGAAGCCTGCATGTGTGAGAACGTGAACGGGCACGTGAGACGGACTGAGGGCACGTGCAGGTAGAGAGCAAAACTGTAACTGGGTGATGTCATGTGAGAGAGAGGAAGAGCAAGGCACAGAAGGAACAGGGAAGTACACGTATGGGAGAGTAAGAGAGAAGGACATGTGGGAACATCCATGTGACAGAGAATGAGTGCATGAGAAATGAGTGCATGAGAAATGAGCAAAAGGAAAACTGTCAGCGCCATGCAAGAAAGAAGAAAGGCACAGGAAAAATATAAAAGATATGAGAGAGAGAATGTATGAAAGAAAAAGATGGTATACACACACAAAAGAGAAAAAATGTGACAGATTGGATAGAAAAGTGCACAGAAGAGAGAGCAAGCATGCAAGACAGGGCTGGTATGCAAGAGATGGCAAGTATGCAAGAGGCAGCAAAGACTGAGCATTTGAGAGGGAGGGAAAGACTAAGCAAAAGGGAGGAAGAAGTCAATGAGGGAGTGGGAAGAGCAAGCATCAGAGAAAAATGGTATGAGACAATTAAAGAGGAAAAGCATCAAGGCATGGAGAGGGAAGCTGCACTACAGAGGGAAAGCATGCGGCTGAAGGAATGCAGTGTAGGTGGGGGAACATGCACAAGAAGGAAGAGAAAAGCATGAGGATGAAAAGGCACATAAGAGGGATAACAAAATGGGAGAAAGGGAGAACCCATAGGAGAAAGGGGATGCGTATGACAGAGGGAAACAAAGGAGAGAAAAGTGCATGAGAGAAAGAGTGTGAGAGGACGTAAAAGCTTAAGGACATGGAATTGTAGCAAGAGAGGAAAAGCATATGTGGGAAGGGTTGTCACACAAGGCTGGGCGCAAGGGAAAGTTCACTAAGGAGGAAGGGAAAGTGTAAGGGAATGAGTGCAAGAAAGAGGGACTATGTGCAGGACAACGTGCAAAAAAAAGAAAGGGAAGGGGCTGCATGAGAAGGAAAGTGTGTCCAATAGACAGAACACATAAATGGAAGGAAAGAGAGTAAGGGGTTTGCATGAAGGGTGGAAACCAGTACATGTGAGAGAGAGGAAGCATGCAGTACAAAGAGATGGAAAGTGCATGTGCAAGGGAGATGGAAACTTGAGGCTGCAAGGAGGAAAGGAGCCAGAGAGAGTTAGAAGAGAGAGGGAGGCTGCATCGGTAAATAAGAGAAAAGTGTGCAAGAAAGAGCAAGGAAAACCATTTGGAAGATGGCGAAAAGCATGTGCAAAAAATAAAAGCATGCGTGAGAGAGAAAGAATGCTAGAAACGGGGAGCTTGCATGAAAAGGAAAGCATGACAAAAAGAAAAGTAGGAAAAGTGTGCAAGAAAGAGAAAATGAGTGAGTTTTCGTGGAGGAGGAAGAATGAAAGCAGGAGAGAACTTCTGTGAGAAGCAAAATGTGTGAGAGGGAGTGCACAAGAAAAGGGAAACACTTGAGTGGGAAAAAGCATGTTAGAGAAGGATGGGATGCAGCAGAGATTGTAGTTAGCACATGAAAAAAAGGGAAAGAATACACGAGAAGGAAAGCATGCTACAAAGGGAAGCCATGTGAGGAAAGAATGGTAGAGTGTGCAAAAAATGAGAGAGGGGAAATGTGTTGACAGAGAGGGAAAGCCAAACAAAGAGAGCAAACATAAGCATGAGAGAAGAGGGGGAAGTGTGCCAAGAACTCTGAAGACAGTGAGGGAAGCCCAAGATATGTACACAAAGGAGTGAGGGAAAATAAGAGGGAGGTACAGTGAAAAAAACACATGCAGAAGAGAGATGTAATTCATGCAAAAAGAACAGAAAGAAAAGTACAGCATCACAGAAGAACACTAACAGACAGGGAACATGAGCAAGTGAGACATGCAAGTGGCATATGCAGTTGAACTAAAGCACATGCAATCAACACAGCAAAGAATTTCTTCTGGATTTCTATTTTATATCTCTCCTTGTTTAGTTTGAAGATCCCTCTTTATTTTTATTCCTTATCCCACCCCTATGCTCCTTGATTGCATGGGAAGAAAAGCATGTGCAAGAAAGGGAAAGTGTATGCAGGCAAGAGGAAAGGAAAGCATTTATACAAGAGTAAGAAAGCACACCCAGGAGAGTTAAAGAACAAGAAAAAAGCACTGGAGAGAAGGCAAAAGAAGAACAAATGGCATGAGATGGATTGCACAAATGAGAGGTGGGACAGATAAGAAGGAAAGTGGACAAGCCAGATCACACGCAATAGTGAGGTTGCAGAAATTAGAAGAAAAGGATGAGAGAGGGTAAGGCAGAAAACTGTCATTACTATTAAGAACCAAGGCAAAAAAAAAAAGGGGGGGGGGGGGGAGGGGGGGCATTAAATGTCTCCACATTTTCCTCACCTTACTTGTTAGGTGACAACCTTTACCAAGTGAGAGAATCACAGAATCATAAAGGTTGAAAAGACCACTAAGATCACCTAGTCCAATGACTAACTCATGCCTGTGACTGCTAAACAGAAGAAACAGGTATCATAGATGCAAGAGTAGGAAAGACCACAAAGACAGAGGGAAGTCGGATATAGACAGTATCATAGAACAGTTTGGGGTACAAGGGACCTTTAAGATCATCTAGTTTCAACCCCCCTGCTACAGACAGGGACGTCTCTCACTAGAGCAGGTTGCTCAAAGCCCCATCCAGCCTGGCCTTGAATACTTTCAGGGAGAGGAAATCCACAACCTCACTGGGCAACCTGTCCCAGTGTCTCACCACCTTCAGAGCAAGAATTTCTTCCTAATACCTAGTCTAAACCTACCCTCTTCCAGTTTAAAGCCATTTCCTCTTGCCCTGTTGCTACATGCCCTTATAAAAAGTCCCTTCCCATCTTTCCTATAGGATCCCTTCAGGTGCTGAAAGGCCACTATAAGGTACCCCCGGAGTCTTCTCTCCTCTAGGCTGAAGAGCCCCAGCTCCCTCAGCTTGTCCTTGTAGGGGAGGCATACCAGACCTCTGATCATCTTTGTGGCCCGCTCCAAAAGCTCCATGTCCTTCTTGTGTTGGAGGCCCCAGAAAGTGAGTGAAAGATGTGCAACAGTGCAAGCACATGAATAAGTGGGGAAAGCGTGTGAATGAGAGCAGGAAAGTATGTGAGAGAGTAGAAAAGCACATCCATGGATAAGAAGAGTACCTTTCAAGACTGAGGAGGAAGAGAGATGAAAGCCAGAGAGAGAGAGATGCAGAGAGAGGGATGCATGTGAGAGTCAACGTGTGTACTGGAGAGCAAACACTCATCAGAGAGAGGGAACATTCATCAGAGAGAGGGACAGTGAGTGTGGATCAAGAGAGGGAGTAACAAGTGGCAGAGAAGAAGTAGTAGAAGCAAGAGACTGAAAGCTTAATAAGGGAAAGTGCAAGAAAGAAAAAATGTTGCAGAGAGTAAAAAAAGTATGCAAGGGGTTGGGAAAACAACAGACGGTGGCAAGGAGGGAGAGAGGAAATGAGACAGAACCAGATAGGGGAAAATGAAAGACTGGAGAAACCATGTGTGAGAGCAGTGCCAGTTATGGGAGGCGAACAGTGTCCATGAGTGTGTGGGGAGAGTGCAATGGAGAGGGTAAAATACACACTGAGAGGCAGAGAAGTATGTCTGCAAAAGAGAAGCAAAGCAAGGGAGAAACTGCAAGAGCCTGGGAAGGACCCAATAAGAATGGAGGAGAGGCAATGCTAGGAAAAGTGCTTGCACAAGAAAGAAGGTCTCCACACAAGAAGGGAAGATTTTACAAGCAAGAGGAACAGCATGCAAGAGGTGAGGGAAGTGAGAGACCACAAGAGAGATGACTTGATGATCCTTGAGGTCTTTTCCAACCCCAGGTGTTCTGTGATGATTCTGTGAAGACATGCTAGAGCGTGAGCACCCAAGGGAGATGAGGAAAGCAAGGAGAGGAAAAGCACTTGCAGCAGGGAAAGCATACCAGAGTAAGAGAGCACAGAGATAAGGGCAGAAACATGCAACTAGAAGAAATACATGCAAGTAGGTGAGGAAATACATGCAAGAGAAGAAAATTGCAAAAGAGAGAGAGAATGCAAGACTGGAAAGCAAGAGGGATAAGGGGACAGAAGGACATAAAATGGGAAAATGAGAGAGTGTGACAGGAAAATGCAAGAGAAAAATACACAGGTGACAAATGGAAGGCATATCAGAAAACATAGGTGAGAGGGTAAGCACTTCAAGAGAGCACAAGTCAGAGAGGAAAAGTGTCTAAGAAGGAGATTAACGCAGAGGGTAAGTATTTTGGAGAGAGAAAACAAGAGCCAAGAACAAGGGAAATGGCATGCAGGGGGAAGAGAGAAGGAGGAGGGAGGAGGAGCAAGAGAAGGAACAGAAGGAGTAGGGAAAGCGAGAGACAGGGTCATGTGATGGAGGGAGCAGTAAAGAGAGAGAGAAGCAGCAAAGGTACACTGACAAAGACACGGGAGTGAAAGTGCACGTAGGTGTGAAGGGGAGCAAGCAAGCAATACTGCTGGAAAACAGCAAAAAGGAAAGTGAGGCACTCTGGGAGAGGGAAGTGCAAAAAAACGAAGAAACGTGAGAGCAGAAGAGTGCAAGTGAGATAAGGGAAGCATGAGAGAGGAGTGTAAGAGGGAGGGAAAGAAGGAAAATATGGTGGGCAACGTGTGAGGAAAGTGAGAGAAGTGGAGGGAGGGAGGATGAGGTGGAGTGGGAGTATAAAATAGACAAAAGCGGATAGAGTAGTACAAAAGTCCCAAATAAAGGTGGCACAGAGCATAAGAAAGGGACTGACAGCATGACCAAGAGGGAAAGTGCATTCAAGAATGTTTCAGAGATGGAGAAGTATGCAAGCAATGGTGAAATGATGACAGACCGGAAGAAAGAGAGGATGGAAAAAAAGCAAGCATAACAGGGTAAAGAACATGCAAAAGAATGGCAAAGCTGGGAAGTACTATAAGAAGAGGTGCAGGGGAAGAATGGAGAGAGGGAACAGAAAGCTGGAAAGAAGAGAAGCAGGAGAAAGAGGAGGAGAGTGCAAAGGAAGAAGTGCGAGGAAGAGGCAAAGTGAGAGAGAGAAGCAAAAGCGAGAGTGAGGCAGGGGAAATGCCAGCCAGAGGAGAAGCAGGAGAGAGGAGGAGAGTGGGAGATAGAAGGGGAAGGCTCAGGTTACAGACTGAAAGTGCGAGGGGTGGGGAACAGCAAGAAACGGGGAATTTGAGAATGTGGGAGAGATTGGAAACCAAATGAGAAAGGAGAAAATGGAGGAAAGGAGAAATGGGAAAGGAAGACAGAAAGGAAAAGCAAGGGACAATCAGAACACATGACAAAGACATACAAGAGAGCAAAAGTGTGCAAGAGGGAAGGAATGAAATAGAGAAATGAAGCACGTGTAGGGAGGGAGAGCATGCACAAGGACAGGAAGCAGAGTACATGCGTGAGTGGACAAGTGCCCAGAGGAAATGTGAGAGTGGGAAGCAGGGGTGTGACAGGCAAGAGGAATGTGCAAGAGGTGGGGAGTGGGTAAAGCCCGCACAGAGGATAAATGGAGACAAAGCATGTGAGAGATGGGGATAGCACGGGCTGTGCATTAGCACCTGTGAGAGGGTGGGAAAGCAAGAGAGAAGAGAAATAAGCTGTGGAAGGAGGGCACATGTATAGCATGACAGACAGCAAGATACAAGGGTAGAAGGATAGAAGAAGGAAAGTATGAGCATGCAAGTGAGGGGGCATACCAAGCAAGGGACAGTGAGAGAAAAAGTGGAAGTATGAACACAACTTCATTCTGCAGCAACACCATACTTCAGGGTTCCTCCTCCACTAAAAATGGCTGCATGGACTAATCAAAGAAAACATCTTAGATGTGAATACAGAAAAACCTAATCCCTTCCATTAGAATTTACAAAAATAGTTTTTATTGCACCTCCAGCGCTTATTTTTTTTGAAAGAAGCATGCTCCATGAATGCTTGCTTGGAACTCCAAAGCAAGCTAGTTTTGCTTTGTGACTTTCAAACAGCCATGGTTCGTCAACAATAAGAGGGATTACCAGAAGTTTCTTTACGGACACAGAAATTAATTAGTATTCTTTTCATCATTTTTTCATGTTTTCAGAAAGTCCTTTTCTAAAAGATCCTATCTAGACTGTCAGTACTTTCTGAAGAAATTCTGTTTTTCTTATCATGTGATCCAAAAATTTCTGCCTGAAATTGATGTCCTGAGGCTACTCATGCCCAGTACTGTAACTGCTGATTCTCCTAGCAGAGCCAATAAGCTCAGGTGTATATTAAACTTAATAAACTGGCTTCTGTAAACAGCATTTCTAAGTCTAGTCATACAGGATGTCAGGAAAATACTTTCTCATCGTGAAGTGATTCCAAACAAGAATAAAGGTCAAATAGTGCACAACAAAGCAATACTGCACAACAAAGCAATACTGCACATCTGCACTCCCTGTAGAGCAAGAAGTAGCTGGTAGCTCTGCAGATACACTGAAACCAGAAGGCTGTACAGCCAAGTGCTTTTGAACTTACTTCTATAGGTCAGACAAACACCAGAAGATCAAAAGAGGAGGAAGACAGTACAACTCCAAAACAATTGGAGCTTTAGCAGAAACAAAAATCCATAAACTTAGAACTCTTTCCTTTCCATTCAAGATTACCCACAAAGAAAAAGTGATAGGCTATGCAAAAATCAAAAAGCATGCTTGTCACAGTGATTTAAAGTAGCCTCTAAGCCAGTAATTCTGTCAGTAATAACAGTCTCACAGTAATGGCAGTACACAGCATCAGTAAGACTATTTAAAAGCTGTATGGTCAATTCTATAATGTACTTGGGCAGTACATAGCACACTGAGGCATGTGTTCTCAATTGCAGTCAGTAGTCACTATTAGAAGACCTCATGCTTAATATATGAACTGTACCAAAAGTTAGAAAAGTTTCTAAGTTCCAAATCTGCTGAGATGCTTACTGTCATCTACATAGAGAAAAAAAAAAAAAAGAAAGAAAAAGAAAAAAACCCAACCCACTCCAAATCTGTGTGTTTATAAATTCTGTGCTCACAACTTCCTTTAACATTTACGTAGAAAGTATTTCAGCTCCTAAAACACAGCTGCATAGCTGGTCCATAGAGGAAGAGGATGACATTTATTTTGCAAAAGGCTTTCAAGCAACTTGTCATTTGTTTCTAACATTGAGGCAACTGATGAAGAGGTCTCCATCACAGAACTTTAATGATGACTAAGAGAAAACTCCAGTTTATACTCAAAATGACAGCATATCAGGAGATGCCAAAGTGAGTACAATAGTATTCCAGCCTATGGCAATAAAGCCACATTTCTGCTTTGAAATGATTTCCGGATTTCTCTACACACCAAGGAAGGAATAAGATACCTTCTTCTACACTTTTTATTTTAGTCAGAGAGCTGGATTGCTGGCAAACACAGTATAGAGCAGGTATTACCATTCTACAGAATGTAGTTGCAGTATATTCATAGCTGTAAACATTTCTTCATCTTTAATGAACATAAGGGAGAGAGAATGGAGTGAAACCAGAGGAATTAAATACTATTTATGTACGATACTGAAGGGTTCAGGAAAAAAAGGGTTGGATTGTTTCTTTGTCTTTTGGGAGGACTGCAATTTCTACCTAGAACTCAAAGAAGAAATAATATTAAAACACTCTCTGCATGTTCAGTTTATGTAAGAAAGAAAAAGGATTAATACATTAGCACGAACTGTGAATGGAGGACTCCATAAATGAAATGAATTAGATTGAAGATGGCAAAAGCTGCAACTTTAACTTTAGGTATTCCTATAACAAACATGCTTTCCTTCTTTTTAAATCAGCATCATAAAAGAAGTCACAGCAAAAAACTTAAGCTTACTGCGCAAATATTCTACATTAACAAAGATACAGCATAACATTAAGCGTTTTGCAACAAACATCCCCTCATTGGGCATAACTTAGATTTTCTACATCTGAAAGCAGGTTGCTAACAGGAAAGTATTACTAAAATATTTGATCAGTAGGGAAGAGAAGCCAACAGGCTTGCAGCTTTCTTTTAATGTTAGGAGATATCCAGCATTCACACTGAAACCTGACTCATTAAACCAATTAAAACACAGATTCCTACGAATAAGTAACCTGAAAACTACAATGCTGTCTATTTAAAGAGCACTAATTACACAACACTGTGACTGTCACCCACAAGACAACTTTGTTTGGGTAGGAATGTAAAACTGAATCCATCTGGAGTGAGATGAGTACCGTGAGGCCATGTAATACAGGTCTGGTTATACAATAACATGGCCCTTCCAATCATAAGAATCCCCAAATGCTAAGTTCTAATTCAGACTAGAGCAATACAGTGAGCACTCTAAAAACTACTCTTTACATGACTCATGTGCTCTCTGGAATTTATGCCAGTCACAAAGAGAATGCTTGGTTAAGTTTAGGCATCTGTTTCATCAGTGCTCACTGTCTCAGAAGTATAGTCAAGAGTTATTGCACAGTTTCCATGGAGACTAAAGCAGAAGAGTTCTTACTATTTCTGTCTGTGAAAATCCCATCACATTCCAGCTGCCAAGTTTTTTATGAGAGCATGAAGGACAAGAAGTGGCACTAGTATCCACGTTCCTGTCTATCACATGCCATTAGTTATTTTAGAAGCATATTTACCTTTGCACGAGAAGGAAATCTTATACTTCCATGTGCCTGATTAAGTGGATGCAAATTGTTAAACCAGTTACAACCAGATATCCAACATATTATTTCAAGTCCTTATTTTCTAATCTATTTTACCAGAGAGCCCTGACAATGCACGGACTTCGTATATCTAATGCACTTGCACTTCACAAGGAGGCTCTTGACACTGTAAAGTCCTAACAGGCAAACTGGTGCAGTCCAGATCAGATAAGTGGACAGAGAGGTGGACTGACAACCAGCTCAGCTGCTCAGCACACAGGGTTCTGACCAGCAGCACAAACTCCACCTGGAGCCCACTCACTAGCATTCAACCCCAGAGCTTCACACACTGGGGCCATCTTCCTTAATGGAGGATGGCACAGAGGATACCTTCAGCAAGTCTGCACTCAGTGCCATTCAGAGGGACCTGAGCAGGCCAGAGAAATGGGCTGACAACAAACTCATGAAGTTCAACAGCAGGAAATGCCAAATCCTGCATGTGGGGAAAAATAAACTCGTGCCAGGATGAGCTGAGAGATGACCACTGGGAAGCAGTTTGGCTGAGAAGGACATACGTTGTCCTGGGTCACAGAAGACCAATAGCACCTGGAACTGCAGTTGATGATAAGCTGTCTCAAGTTGATGCTCCATTCCCTCTTTTTATCAGTGGTGAGATTACAGTTGCAGTCCTGGCTCCAGTTTTGGGCTTACCAGTATAAGAAAGACATGGATATAATGGAGTGAGTCTGCTGATGGACCACAAACATGATGCTGGGAATGAAGCACGTGACAGAAGAGAAGAAGCTATGAAAACTGGAAACATTTCATTTTGATGAGAGAAGTCTCCTCTCAGTGTACATATATATCTCACAGGCAACAGTAAAGAAGACACAGACAGACTCTTACTAGTTGGGTCCCAAGGATTAAGGGCAATGGACACAAACTGAAATAGAACAAATGGCACCTAAACATCAGAAAAGAACCATTTTACTGTCATGGTTGTCATCTACAGTTTTCCCAAGTACACTGTTGAGTGTGCAGCCTTAGAGATAATTAAAGTCTGATTGGATGTGGCCCTGAGGAACTTGTTCTGTTTGGATAGTACTGTCCTGTGAACAGAAGGGTTGGCATACATGGTATGAGGAGATGCCCTCCATACTCAAGCATTTTATGATTGAATGAGTGCAAAGTGCAGAAGGAGGGAAACGTGTATGCATGTGTACTTGTTCCTTGGAAGCTATATGCACAGTAGAGTTCAGCATCTAAGAACCTCAGAATGAGTCAGTTGATGCACCTTATCAGTTACATGGGGCTCCACTAAGTGGCTGGAATAAATGAAGACAGCCAGAACTGAGGTCAGGCTTCTCTGTCCATGCAGATATCCTCAGATGCAAGCATCTCCAAAACAGATTGCAGGATGCTAGAAACTGCATAAAGGCAGCATGGCTGTGCTGTTCTGAAAACATCCATTCAACTGTGACTGTTTCAGGGTGGGTCAGCAATCCTGATGGCAACGTCAGCATATTCCACAAAAGTATAGCACCTGGATTTTTTTAGACCTTTCTATCTGACGTGGGGAAAGGATCTTCATTCAGGATCACATAAGAAAGGAAAGGCTTTTAATTATACTGACTGAGGCACTGCATATAAAGCATTTAATAAGAAGCATTTATAAACAGTATCTCAATTTTTTTTTTTTTAATAAACTCAATCATCCATATATTTAAGAAATGGCATGGAGCAGCTGACCTGTGCCTTCTGCAGTTTAAGATTTTGCTCCAAGGAATAACAACAAAGAAATATAGAAACCATTCAGCCAGTTACAAAACACAAAAATAAAAAGCATGTAGACTAAAGTTCTGATCACGATAACATACCAACAGAAATAAGTCCCAGGGGCTTGAGAGACTTCAACCCAGAGTTATTCAGTGTTCAGGAGAGGAAACAACCTTACCAGTTGACCCAAATGAACCTTAAAATTTCTACACCAGAAAGCTGCTTGATGGAATCTACTTACATAAGTGATGTGGGTATTACAGGTCACAGCTACCCACTTGACAGCAGTTTAAACCAGCACTGTACCTGGCAACACTACTAGTTGAGCTTTTTATCTGCAAAAATTCAACCAAGAAAATATGAGAACAACCCACACTACTATGGAGGCACATTATTTGAAACAATACTAACTATGTAAAGATCTTCAAAGATCTTGTTACAGAAAGTTTTTCATTAATTTGTTAGAAGTGCTTTCAAACAACATGCCATGCAGTATCATTTTTTTCTTAATTTTATGTTAGTGCTGATCAGTCTGCCATCTGGAGTCTAAACAACATTAAAACTTCAACTCTTTGAACACGTTACAATAGCTTTTATTCTTTTACTCTCTCTCCCCACACAACAGCTCTGAGCCTGTTCTCCTTTATACTCAGAGAAAATTTCTAGTTCCAAAGCACCTGCCGTGTAGTAATGAAGAACAGAAAGTGGAACTGCTAAAAAAACAGAGCAACATGGACATGACCAGATGAATCATTTTGAACACAGCACAGTATAGTTGAACAGATATATAAAGCAATTAGGAAATAAATCAGTATATTAATAAAGTATAAGTAATAGTCAGAGGCATGAGTAACACATTTACTAGAAGGCAAAAGGCAGGGATTTCTGTATGTACATGGCAACTCTGTTTTTAAAGAGAGTATAAAGAATGGAAGTTGAATGCTTGAAGAACTTGGATATTGGGAAGATATACTGATGGATCACGGCAGTAACAAAAGAGCATTAGAATAACGCTCAGTGAAAAGAAGGAGTGTTAGAAACAGGGAGTTAATTTTGTGTTTGGTATCAAGACATCAGATGGAAGGGAAAAGTCAAGAAGGGAGTATGGCTGTTACACAAATCCAGGCATCAGTAGATACTGTATTCCACATCTGCTTAAGCAAAAAATAAAAATAAAAAAATAATTAAAAAAAAAATCAGAATGAACAGAGAAAAGGCTGGATTTCAGATGCACTCTACATAAACACCAGTATTTAGACAATATCAACCAATCTAAGATCAAGGATGACTTCAGGGAAATAGGCCTCAAACTAAGAGGTCATGCCCTACATTAAGTTTCTACTAAGCAGTGCATTACTGGTGCAGCACAGATCCAGCACTTGTCTGTGTAATTCCATCAAGACAAAGTACAGAGATCTGTGTCTTTAAAGAGCAGTATGGTACATCGGCAGACCAATGAATAAGGTGTGTCTCTGTCCGTGAAAAGTGTTCGTTAATATAGAACAACACACACAGTGCAGGAATTTAGGCCGCAATAATAGGTCATTTCTGGCACAAAGGCCTGCACTGCTCTATGTAGCTATGTGAGTTGAGGATCTCATTTCATTACACTTACAATGAATGCATATGTGCCAACATAAGAGTTCACAGTGTACATATAGCCAAAGCAAACAAGTAGAAGGAGAAGCCAGATAAAAAAGAGCATAAACAAGATGAGACTGGACAACACTGCAGATAAAGGAAAGTCAGATATGTTTACACAATGACTATTCATAAGGCAAAGAGTTGTAATAAACTAAATACTATCTCAAATCCTATTTGTTAGCCCCTCTCCAATGTCTGGTTTCTAATTTAAAAAGAAAAAAAAGAGTCAATTTAAATTACAAAGATAATAAAGAAAAGATATGTAGCTGACTGTAAATTCTGGGATGGTAAGAACTTGGTCTCTGTCAAATGGTATTTCAGTGAAAATATATCAAGTTTTTGCATTTGTAGAATAATGTTATAGGGTACTGAACTTACAGCCACTCCTGTTAACATATTGCACCTCTTAAGTGACTTAGATGATGAGTTAAATGTAATAGCAGAGAGTCCAGTTGGCTATTTCATGCACACTAAGATGCATAACAATTTCCAACTATGTCTTCTTGGAATTCCAAATGCATTAATGTATTTTGCATTCCTTAATGCCTCTGCCACACTAGATATCCAAAAGCACAAATATTTTAGCTACAAATGACAGCAATAACCAGTAACATACAATAAAACAAACTTGTTTGATCTATATAGAGTTGCATGCCACTATGCCAAGCAAGGAGAGCTGTTCAAAGAACAGTATATTAAGTTTGAATTCCGTGTCATTACTTTGAAAAGGCCTTCTCAAGCCTCCTTCTTAATAGATTCTAAAAAGAATGCTTTTAGACAGCACACCTTGTTACAACAAAATATAATAGAATTTTAGAGAATTTAGCACAGCAAACTGAGAACTCATTAAGAAACAAAATTACTGAAACAGTGCAAATAAAATGAAAACTGCAGATAAAATGAAACTGGGAGAGTGAGGTGACACAAACAAAAAGAAAAATAACATGCATTTTCCTAATGGAAAACTAACTGAAAGAATGACGTAAAGAAAAATACTTGTTTGAGAAGGTATATTTATGAGGATGGTATCTTCAATACATAAGGAAGCAGTATTTTAGTTCAAAACATGATTACCTGCTGACTTCAGAACTCAAGTAGCACAGAAGATGAATGGCCCAAAGCAAAGGTCCTGCATATGTTGCAAATGCTGTGAGGAAGATTGCTGGTATCTCCACGTAGCTTTCTAGTCCCACAAACCCTGCTGAAACATCCACAGTAGCAATGCCATTTGAATTTCCCTGAAAACAGGAATAAAATCCAAAAGATTAAATTATCTCCAAAGAAACATCTAGGATGCATTAAAATGCAAGTAATTATTACATCGACTATTTGTACCAATCATTGTATCAACTCTTTGAGCCACTTTACAGTACAGTCATATTATTTACAATCTTTACACTGGACTTTCAATACAGAAGCTTACCAAACAACAGCTTCAATTTAGGATTTAAAGACTACTTTGGGCATGAACAGCATCTTTTGCTGCTTGTTCTTTTTTCACCACTCATGGCTCAAAACCAAGACTTTAGGTTTGTGGCTTAAAATTACACCAGGATATAAATATTTCTTGCTCTTAGAGACAGCAGGGCTCCAGTTTGAAGCCTGTATTAGAATACAAACTTCCTCTCCATCCACAACACAAGTTGCATGTAACTGGGTTAAGACTCACAAATTCAGAGAGGTTTCTGATTCCAGACTCTCTGTACCACAACAGATTGTACTGAAATGGACAAAATGCCTAGATGGCTTAAATCATCAATAAAAAACATTTTTAAGAAATATGGAAAAACACGCAACATTCACCACGTAGCTCATCGCAGGCATCTATGACTTTATTTGTAGTGATGCAGTATCAGGAGAGCACTGGGAGAAACAGGTAACAGAATACACACCATACAACAGCTGAGGTTAGAAGGGGTCTCTGGAGCCATACACTCCAACCAGACTGCTTCAGCAGGGCCACTCAGAGGCCTTGCTCAACACCATGTCCATGCAATTTTTGAAGATCTCTAAGGAAGTTTCCACTGCCTCTCTGGGCAACCTGTGCCAGTACTCCATCATCTGCACAGTAAAAAAGTGCTTCCCGATACACAGAGAGAACCTTCTGTGCACAAGTTTGTGCCCATTGCCTGCTGTTTACTGAAAAAAAGCCAGGATCTTTTCTCTTTCCACAGGTATTTCTAAACATTGATGAAACACCTCTGAGCTCTCTCCCAAACTCAACATTTCCAGCTCTCAGCCCTTGCTCATATGTGAGATGCTCCAGTCCCTCAGTCATCTTGGTGGTCCTTAGTTAGGACTATCTTCATTAGCTCCACATGTCTTTTGTACTGAGGAGATCAGAACTAAACACAGTTGTCCAGGTATGGCCTCACCCATGCTGAATAAACATGAAGCATCCCCTTCCCTGATGAGATGGCAATATTTTGGCTAATGTAGCATAGGACAGCATTACCTTCCTTAGAAACTTTGATGGCTTATGTTCAATTAAGTCCCCAAGGTCCTCTTCTGCAGAGCTGCTTTCTGTCTGGCTGGCACCCAGCAGGTGCTGGACTTCACCTTGTTAAACTTCATAAGTTTCAGAATCCACTGAGACTCATGGGTGGCTCCTCAGCTAGTATTGGAAGAGCTCTGCTGAAACATTTGCTCTTCATGGCAGATACCTTTCTCCGAGACTAGTTCATATATCTGAATTGGTTTTCTGTAGCTTACCACTTCTAACAGTCAGATGATACATAAATAACTGACAATTTAGAGAATCTCTATTTATTTTAAAGTACCAGTGAAATATTTCAAACAGTGCAATAGCTTATTGCCATAATGGCAGAAAGAACGACAGGAGACGATTCAGTTTTGCATAAAAGCATTCCATGGTAATCCCTCATGATCTAGATCAGTGAAGAACAGATATAAAAACAATATAAAAACACTAGCTTGGGAAAACTAACCAGGGTATATGCTGCAGTAACAGTGAAGAAGGTCTCCACAGACAGTAATGGAAGCAATCAAAAACTCTCCTCAAAGTTGCAATGATTTTCCTGAAAAAAATTCAGTTAAATCATTCATCATATATGAGAGATTAAAAACAGTATCTCAAATGACTCTCACTGAACTGAGAAGTACAGAGGTGAAATACAAAACTGGCATGCTTCTGGCTTGCTTAAAAACTGAATTGACACATTACTGTATTTCCACTGAGCCTTTCCCATAATTTTATAGTAACTGGAATCCTGCACGCAAACAAAATGAGAGAACTTTAATTACTTGAATCAAATAATTTAAGGTGAAAAAATGAGGCAATTGGAGCAGGTTGCCCAGAAAGGTTCTGCAGTCCTTATCCTCAGAAGTTTCAAAACACAATCAGACAAAGCACTGAGCAACCTTTTCTGACCTCACAGCTGCCCCTGCTCTCAGGATAGAATTGAACAAGGCAATTTAAAGTGTCTCTCAGCCCATCCTTCCACCAAAAGGTAGTATCAAATATATACAAACAATAGTGAAAACATACAAGCCTATGCTGTTCTCCTCCAGAAATAAAAAATAATGTGAGCATAAACAAGTCCTACAATTTTTGAGACTGTACTTCCTTTCCCTTCTACTACAGATACACTGCTGTAACAATGCAAACAAAACAAACATAAAACCAGTAAAGAAAAAACATGAACTTTTTTCCTCATTTATGAGCTCCTGTCCAACGCAACTAAAATAGCTTAAGAAATTCTTATAGCAACATATATACTTTTCAAGAGCCGCTGCAGCTAAGGAAGATTAATATAATTATTGTCACTGCACGTTGAAAAGTAAGTAGCAACGACAAAGATAAGCAATGCTTCTGGGAAGTAATTGATGAGTTAGTAGATATGGACGACTCAGGGCTTAAAACTAAACAATCAATCTATTGTTCCAGCTTGTGGACAATTCATCAAGAGGTTCACAAACTTGCAATAGTATGACACAGGCAGATAAGTACGGCGTTGACAATATACATCAGTTCCACAACTGTCAATACTGAATTCTTTTTAACTTTGCTTTTTTTCATCGATTTACACAAAGTAATGAATAAAGCAATTATCCTAACTGCTAAAAGAAGACTGAAAAACAAGGTTAAGTCTTACCCAATTTCACATGAATAACACAGTATCAATAGAACAAAAGATAATCTGGTTTAGAAGGAAACTCAGAAGTCTTGAAGTAGGACCTTCTGCTGAAAGCAAGTTCAGCCCTAAAGGACTTAACAGGTTGCTCAGGACTTTGTACAGACAGAATGTGAAAGACTGCAAAACCTGTCTAAGCAACCTCTGCCCATATTTAGCAGTCATAAAAATCTTTAGTAAAGGGCAACAAAAAGAAGTTAAAAGAAGTTTGTGAGACATGTTAGTTTAATAAATTTGCCCTTTTAGGTTCAGATTGTCAGAGGTCTGCAAGGGCCAGCTACTCTGCAAAAGAATGTAAGCTGGGAAACAAGCATGAATACCAGGCTGGTGAAAGTGATGGATTCATCAACAAGGAATAGAGAGGCCAAGCACTAAGTGTGGTTCAGAACTGGATCTGGAAATACTGATCAGAGAAAGATGCACTCCAGTGATCACTCATTAAAATCCACAGTGACAAGGCAGGTGCAAGTGAAGGTTAAGAAATGCAACCAGCAGGTGGTTTGGGTCAAGATCAGGAATGAGATGGTCTGAGATGGGACAGAGACTTCTCTTTTTACACAGTTGTGACACAGCACTGAGAGGAGCCAGCAGTAAGGCATTAGATTAAAAGCAGCTCCCAAAGGAAAGAAGGGCCAAGCCACTGCTTCTGCCTTTTCTCACAACAGTTCCTCTTGATGTAGGAGATGACCTTCAACTCCACTAAAGAATTTCTGGACAAGAGATGCACTTATGGCCCCAACACAGATAATGTGTAGAAAACAAAAACAACTGTAAGCTCAAAGCATATGTATTCAACACTATTTCTTTAACTGCTACTCAAAATTAAAATATTAGCTTAGACATACAAGAACTTTATCTTCACCCCCCTTTCTTGGACTGCACTGACTAATAATAATAATGACAAAAATCTGCTCCTATGAAACATGTTTATTGTGCACAACTGGGATTTTTACTGCTATTGTTTCATAAAGTCTTCAAGGATCCTATAATACTTTTCAAAAGAATCCTGCCTCATTCATTAAATATGCTACTCTGAACAAAGCTATTTTTACTCACGATCTTATTCAAAAGGCCATCACTTATATTCCACACTTAGTGAGACTGAGTTCCTGGTTTTGTCATTACATATCATCTTGCCTGTCGAGATTTAATAAAGACTCAGAAACATAGACAAGAAATCTCATTCTCATCATAGTCACACAAGGACATGTGAAAGAAGTAGTTTTCCAAATCTATATCTCCTATTTCCAGATGGAAGAATTTTATATTTAGTTTATATTTCTCTTATCCTGCCTCATTTAGCTAGCACAGTTTAAATTTAGTATCCAATCTGCTATACATCAACAAGTTTCAGCATTTCTCAATTCCTATATGTCAAACATAAATGTGTTAACATTTTGGTATGCTACCTAAGATCTTTATGCCTGCCTGACAATAAAAGACCCAGTGCAACTCTGAGTCCAGTCGGTTTAAAAGTGGTACTTCCTGTAACCACAACATTGGAGGAAAGAAGGTCAGAAAAGACACTGGAATCTGTGCCAGCAGTGGATCTCGTGCCCACACAAGAAAGACCTGCTTCCCTTCCATCTCTCTCCCCGTGTACAACCGTGGCTATTGATCAGCCCAGAGGTGGTAAACGAATGATTAGTGGTACCAAGGCAGGCTGATCACAGGTCCATACGGAAGCTGAGAATTTGATAGACCTGTCTTGCAGAAACAGCCCAGTGGTATTTCCTTAATGCTTCTCTTCTTCTTGAGAATAACTCTTTTTCTGAAATACAACTCTTTCCTAAGTCGGTCATCACCTAAGACCTCAGCACTGATGGCCGTCACCGTGACACGCAGTTACCAGTTCTAGGACGCCTGCGGCTTACTCAACAAGAACAGAAAGGAGGGGATCAAAAACGATGTCACCAAGCAACGCTCTTCCCCTTCACAGAATCACTAAGGTTGGAAAAGACCTCTGAGATCATCAAGTCCCACTATCAGAGAGAAACACGAGCTTTTATTGAATACACCTTCTTGCTGGACATGCCTGCGGCTGTGTGCCACGGCCAGAGCGACCCGATGGGGCCCACGGGAAGATGTGGCCAAGGCCCCGGTGATTGGTGTGAAACCCTGATGCCAAGCACACGAGATGTGGGGAATGGAGCGGGCAGCGGCACCGGGAAAAGCCCAGAAACTCGTGCAACTTGTGCTGGCGCTGGGGCACGTGCTGCAGGTGAGGACGGCTCATTGTGATGACCCAGCAATGGACTGCGGCATCACTGCGGGATGGGCAGCGACGTCCCCAAGTGAAGGGCAAATAAAGGTGACGCCCAGCAGCTTGGCCAAGCCATGCTTTGAGACATCTCCAGGCAACGGATTGTGATTCCATAGCCCACGGATGATGCTTCATCGTGGGAGCAGCGGCTCAGCCCGGCAGTTTGTGCCTGGCCTCCGACCGAGCGTGTGCGCGAGGACTGGAGTGTGGACAGCGCGAGCTTTGGTGCTGGAACGTGCTCTGGGTGCTGCTAGCGCAGCTCCCAGTGGCCGTCTCAGAGCCATTTGTTCTTTACCCCGACCCTGCTGGGAGCAGGCAGACGGGACAACCCAGAGGGACGTGTGCAGCAGCATAGGTAGGCGGCACGGGGACTGGCAGTGGGGGGAGGAAGCGGGGCATCTTGAGGGACCCTTCCCAGGCCCGTGTGTGACTAATGTCTCTTGTCCTTTTCCAGCGTGACACCTGCTGCTGTAGCGTCAGTGCCGAGGAGCGCGTTGCCATCTCCCGCTCCCCCTAGCCCACCGCAACTGGTGGAAACATGCAGGCAGCATTAGACACCCGCTGCCCCGTGTGCCTGGACAACTGGGACAGCGCAGCATACACCATGCCGTGCTGCCACCAGTTCTGCTTCCCCTGCATCCAGCGGTGGACTAGCACCAGGCCACAGTGTCCGCTTTGCAAGCAGGCTGTGGAGTCCATCATCCACACGGTGCAAGCGGACAACAACTACGAGGAGCTGGTCCTCAGACCAGCTGCCGCGGCGTCCGTCGCCACACAGAGCCCCGCAGGCCCCCGCGCAGCCCGGCCTTGGCCTGCAGTGCCCAGGAGTCCTCTGGGTGGCCTCTCCTCTGCCACCTGGGCTTCCCTTTTCCGGGAGCACCCGGCCCTGCTGCAGCCCCTGCGCTCCTGGCTGCAGCGGAAGCTGCGCCACATCCTGGGCACTGAGGAGCCACACGCAAATACGCTGGCCGACAGTGTCATCTCGGCCCTGCGCCTCGTTGGCCTGGAGGAGGAGATCCTGAGAGAAAGGCTGGATCTCCACCTGCGGGGCCACACACGGAACTTCATAAGGCAGTTCATCGCCTTCGCTGTGCACAGGTGCGGCAGGGAGGCCCACCGCCTGCTGGGCTTCAACGTCGCCCCTGCTGCTGGGGCACGGGATGCCGCTGCATCAGAGCCCAGAGCTGCCCCACAAGACGAGGCTCCTGGCCCTGGCCCAGCACCCTCCAGCAGCCGCGCCAGCTCCAACACGGGGGGAATGCCGGGCACTTCAGGAGAAGTGCTCCATGGGAGTCCCAGCCGCCTCCATCCCAACCCTGTGACGTCCCATCAGGAGCCAGGACAGGCTGTGACAGGGCCCTCCGCCACCAGCCTACCTCAGCGGCCACGGCGAGCCCCAAAGAGGAAGGCCAGCGACTGCCAGGCCTCAGAGCCACCAAACAAGAGGCCACCCCGCCGGCAGGAATAGACCAGGGGCAGGCAGAGCTGAGGGGACTGGGGCCGCGCAGCAGCTGGGACACACGACGGCCCCAGTGGACCCTTGTCATCCGTGTCCAATTCCACCATGGAAATAAAGTAGAAAGAAACACTGCAAAAATACGTGTTGGTATTGCTAACGGCACAGGGGGTGTTGCTTCCCCATCCTTGACGCTCCCTCCCCTTTTTCCTGCTGCCATGCCACTGCTGCGTTCCACACAGGAACCCCACGGGATTCGGAGAGGGGAAGCGCAAATTTCAGCAGCACCTGGGGGGGAACATCCCCAGGGCGCGCTACGGCTGGGGTCAGCCAGCTGGAGCAGACCTAGGAGTCCTGCTGGACGCCAGGCTGAACCAGCAGGGAGCCCAGGACGCCCTGGCAAATGGTGTCCTGGGCTGCACGAGGCCGGGTGCAACCGGCAGCTGAAGGGCGGTTATCCTGTCCCTCTGCTCAGCTCAGAGGAGGCCGCAGCTCTGGACCAGAGCTGGGCTCCCCAGCGCAAGGGAGACCGGGTGTTGTCGTTCATTTTGCATGTCCATAGCCCTGGGACGGCAAGCGGTCCCTGTCCCATCTGCTCCGGGGGACTGGGCTTGGTGGGATGTGGCGTATCTGGAGGGGTGGAGGGCTCGCTGTGAGGAGCAGGCTTTGTTCCCAGCCTTGGAGAGGAGCCCGATCTCCCCCCGCGTGTGACATGTCCTCCAGTATCTGCATCACAATCTGCACACGGCCTCTACATTATTATGTGTGGGGTTTTTTGGGTTTTTTGTTAATTACAATTTGACACTGCCCCTGTGACACGCGTCATCCGTTCCTTCCTGGCTGCCGTGGGGAGGTTAACAACAGGAACACCGGATGAACACCCAAAAACACATAAGGAATTCAAGGGAGAAGCTGGAAGCCTGTTTAAAAATCACCTTCTGTCAAATTAGCAACTCCCCCTGGCGTGTACCTTTCCATGTCCACGCCACGTTGCGTACCAGATCTACCACATAGGTATTGCCATCAGTGTCTTTAGTTTACCATACATACATCCAGCTCCGGAGAGCAGAGTGGCAAACTTAATAAAGGCCCAGTCCGTTCTGAGTATAAAAAAACCTAATTATTTCCCAAATATGATATCGGAACGCAAGATAACACAATATTACACAATATAATGGGAATTGAAGCTAATACCTCCAATGAGATGAGAGAGGGAGTGTCCAAAACCAAAGGCCTTACTCTAACGCTGAAGGCAAGACCGCTAGGGAGCACACACGCACTTGCAGAGATGAGCAGGAAAAGAAAAGGGGCTGTCTCGTGACTTCCCCTCTGAACGGAAAACAGAAAGGAAACAGCAAAGGTCTTCTGGGAGATGCAGTTCTTCTTCGCTCCTGAGAACCCGGATGTAGCAACAATCCACGGAACTGCACCACTAACTCTTCAACTCCCAGTGCACTCGTCCCCCATACAGTAAATGAAGAAGTTGGAAGGCCTTACACAAACTGCTCAAATCTGTTACTAAAACAGAAAGCTGCGTCAAGAAAAGCATGGGCTGAGCTTTCAGAGTTACACCTTTATTCGTTCAGGTAAGTAAGAGCTAGGAAGCGTACGTAACAACCCGTGTGTGGCTTCTCTGGATGTCTTTCCCCCGTGCTACTCTTGAGATTCACCACAACGCTTAATTCTGATTTGTGAGTAGATGGGAACCTGGACTGCCTTGAAAAGAGAGTCTTCATAACACCGTCCTGTGGGTTAGACCTGTTTCAGATTGGGTGTACAAAACTGCATGGAAATCCCCGAGTGTTTTTCTGTTGTTCAGGTGACATGGATCCCAAGTGCAGAGTTCGATTATGGTCAACCAAGTGCCAGTAACAGATGATTGACAGGTAAGTATGCGCCACATACAGCAACTAAGCACTTCAATCCTGCCTTTAAGCAACACAGCATGAACAGTTTTTCCTTGCAACAACGAGTATGTGCTCTTAAAGGGAAGACATATATATAAAACATACATGAAAATATATAACGTATATAGAAAAATAATTAATGACAAAGTATGTTCTGTTGGTTACAGTTTCGTCATGCTTTTATGATTTGTTATCGGCCTGCCACATCTTAGCATCACGTAGTGCACTGGGAGTGAAAGAGTTGATGCTGCAGTTCCCTGGACTCTGGATAGTCCCGGTGTCCTGGTCTCAGAAGAGAAGAAGGACCTACAGCTCCTAGAAGACTTCATTACTCTGTTTCCATTTCTTGTTCAGAGGGAAAGATAGAACTGACCGGCAGTCACGAGACTGCCTTTTTCTTTTCACCCGCTTACTCTGTGTGCTCCAGTGCAACTCTGAGTCCAGCCAGTTTAAAAGTGGTACTTCCCGTAACCACAACATTGGAGGAAAGAAGGTCAGAAAAGACACTGGAATCTGTGCCAGCAGTGGATCTCGTGCCCACACAAGAAAGACCTGCTTCCCTTCCATCTCTCTCCCCGTGTACAACCGTGGCTATTGATCAGCCCAGAGGTGGTAAACGAATGATTAGTGGTACCAAGGCAGGCTGATCACAGGTCCATACGGAAGCTGAGAATTTGATAGACCTGTCTTGCAGAAACAGCCCAGTGGTATTTCCTTAATGCTTCTCTTCTTCTTGAGAATAACTCTTTTTCTGAAATACAACTCTTTCCTAAGTCGGTCATCACCTAAGACCTCAGCACTGATGGCCATCACCGTGACACGCAGGTACCAGTTCTAGGACGCCTGCGGTTTACTCAACAAGAACAGAAAGGAGGGGATCAAAAACGATGTCACCAAGCAACGCTCTTCCCCTTCACAGAATCACTAAGGTTGGAAAAGACCTCTGAGATCATCAAATCCCACTATCAGAGAGAAACACGAGCTTTTATTGAATACACCTTCTTGCTGGACATGCCTGCGGCTGTGTGCCACGGCCAGAGCGACCCGATGGGGCCCACGGGAAGATGTGGCCAAGGCCCCGGTGATTGGTGTGAAACCCTGATGCCAAGCACACGAGATGTGGGGAATGGAGCGGGCAGCGGCACCGGGAAAAGCCCAGAAACTCGTGCAACTTGTGCTGGCGCTGGGGCACGTGCTGCAGGTGAGGACGGCTCATTGTGATGACCCAGCAATGGACTGCGGCATCACTGCGCGATGGGCAGCGACGTCCCCAAGTGAAGGGCGAATAAAGGTGACGCCCAGCAGCTTGGCCAAGCCATGCTTTGAGACATCTCCAGGCAACGGATTGTGATTCCATAGCCCACGGATGATGCTTCGTCGTGGGAGCAGCGGCTCAGCCCGGCAGTTCGTGCCTGGCCTCCGACCGAGCGTGTGCGCGAGGACTGGAGTGTGGACAGTGCGAGCTTTGGTGCTGGAACGTGCTCTGGGTGCTGCTAGCGCAGCTCCCAGTGGCCGTCTCAGAGCCATTTGTTCTTTACCCCGACCCTGCTGGGAGCAGGCAGACGGGACAACCCAGAGGGACGTGTGCAGCAGCATAGGTAGGCGGCACGGGGACTGGCAGTGGGGGGAGGAAGCGGGGCATCTTGAGGGACCCTTCCCAGGCCCGTGTGTGACTAATGTCTCTTGTCCTTTTCCAGCGTGACACCTGCTGCTGTAGCGTCAGTGCCGAGGAGCGCGTTGCCATCTCCCGCTCCCCCTAGCCCACCGCAACTGGTGGAAACATGGAGGCAGCATTAGACACCCGCTGCCCCGTGTGCCTGGACAACTGGGACAGCGCAGCATACACCATGCCGTGCTGCCACCAGTTCTGCTTCCCCTGCATCCAGCGGTGGACTAGCACCAGGCCACAGTGTCCGCTTTGCAAGCAGGCTGTGGAGTCCATCATCCACACGGTGCAAGCGGACAACAACTACGAGGAGCTGGTCCTCAGACCAGCTGCCGCGGCGTCCGTCGCCACACAGAGCCCCGCAGGCCCCCGCGCAGCCCGGCCTTGGCCTGCAGTGCCCAGGAGTCCTCTGGGTGGCCTCTCCTCTGCCACCTGGGCTTCCCTTTTCCGGGAGCACCCGGCCCTGCTGCAGCCCCTGCGCTCCTGGCTGCAGCGGAAGCTGCGCCACATCCTGGGCACTGAGGAGCCACACGCAAATACGCTGGCCGACAGTGTCATCTCGGCCCTGCGCCTCGTTGGCCTGGAGGAGGAGATCCTGAGAGAAAGGCTGGATCTCCACCTGCGGGGCCACACACGGAGCTTCATAAGGCAGTTCATCGCCTTCGCTGTGCACAGGTGCGGCAGGGAGGCCCACCGCCTGCTGGGCTTCAACGTCGCCCCTGCTGCTGGGGCACGGGATGCCGCTGCATCAGAGCCCAGAGCTGCCCCACAAGACGAGGCTCCTGGCCCTGGCCCAGCACCCTCCAGCAGCCGCGCCAGCTCCAACACGGGGGGAATGCCGGGCACTTCAGGAGAAGTGCTCCATGGGAGTCCCAGCCGCCTCCATCCCAACCCTGTGACGTCCCATCAGGAGCCAGGACAGGCTGTGACAGGGCCCTCCGCCACCAGCCTACCTCAGCGGCCACGGCGAGCCCCAAAGAGGAAGGCCAGCGACTGCCAGGCCTCAGAGCCACCAAACAAGAGGCCACCCCGCCGGCAGGAATAGACCAGGGGCAGGCAGAGCTGAGGGGACTGGGGCCGCGCAGCAGCTGGGACACACGACGGCCCCAGTGGACCCTTGTCATCCGTGTCCAATTCCACCATGGAAATAAAGTAGAAAGAAACACTGCAAAAATACGTGTTGGTATTGCTAACGGCACAGGGGGTGTTGCTTCCCCATCCTTGACGCTCCCTCCCCTTTTTCCTGCTGCCATGCCACTGCTGCGTTCCACACAGGAACCCCACGGGATTCGGAGAGGGGAAGCGCAAATTTCAGCAGCACCTGGGGGGGAACATCCCCAGGGCGCGCTACGGCTGGGGTCAGCCAGCTGGAGCAGACCTAGGAGTCCTGCTGGACGCCAGGCTGAACCAGCAGGGAGCCCAGGACGCCCTGGCAAATGGTGTCCTGGGCTGCACGAGGCCGGGTGCAACCGGCAGCTGAAGGGCGGTTATCCTGTCCCTCTGCTCAGCTCAGAGGAGGCCGCAGCTCTGGACCAGAGCTGGGCTCCCCAGCGCAAGGGAGACCGGGTGTTGTCGTTCATTTTGCATGTCCATAGCCCTGGGACGGCAAGCGGTCCCTGTCCCATCTGCTCCGGGGGACTGGGCTTGGTGGGATGTGGCGTATCTGGAGGGGTGGAGGGCTCGCTGTGAGGAGCAGGCTTTGTTCCCAGCCTTGGAGAGGAGCCCGATCTCCCCCCGCGTGTGACATGTCCTCCAGTATCTGCATCACAATCTGCACACGGCCTCTACATTATTATGTGTGGGGTTTTTTGGGTTTTTTGTTAATTACAATTTGACACTGCCCCTGTGACACGCGTCATCCGTTCCTTCCTGGCTGCCGTGGGGAGGTTAACAACAGGAACACCGGATGAACACCCAAAAACACATAAGGAATTCAAGGGAGAAGCTGGAAGCCTGTTTAAAAATCACCTTCTGTCAAATTAGCAACTCCCCCTGGCATGTACCTTTCCATGTCCACGCCACGTTGCGTACCAGATCTACCACATAGGTATTGCCATCAGTGTCTTTAGTTTACCATACATACATCCAGCTCCGGAGAGCAGAGTGGCAAACTTAATAAAGGCCCAGTCCGTTCTGAGTATAAAAAAACCTAATTATTTCCCAAATATGATATCGGAACGCAAGATAACACAATATTACACAATATAATGGGAATTGAAGCTAATACCTCCAATGAGATGAGAGAGGGAGTGTCCAAAACCAAAGGCCTTACTCTAACGCTGAAGGCAAGACCGCTAGGGAGCACACACGCACTTGCAGAGATGAGCAGGAAAAGAAAAGGGGCTGTCTCGTGACTTCCCCTCTGAACGGAAAACAGAAAGGAAACAGCAAAGGTCTTCTGGGAGATGCAGTTCTTCTTCGCTCCTGAGAACCCGGATGTAGCAACAATCCACGGAACTGCACCACTAACTCTTCAACTCCCAGTGCACTCGTCCCCCATACAGTAAATGAAGAAGTTGGAAGGCCTTACACAAACTGCTCAAATCTGTTACTAAAACAGAAAGCTGCGTCAAGAAAAGCATGGGCTGAGCTTTCAGAGTTACACCTTTATTCGTTCAGGTAAGTAAGAGCTAGGAAGCGTACGTAACAACCCGTGTGTGGCTTCTCTGGATGTCTTTCCCCCGTGCTACTCTTGAGATTCACCACAACGCTTAATTCTGATTTGTGAGTAGATGGGAACCTGGACTGCCTTGAAAAGAGAGTCTTCATAACACCGTCCTGTGGGTTAGACCTGTTTCAGATTGGGTGTACAAAACTGCATGGAAATCCCCGAGTGTTTTTCTGTTGTTCAGGTGACATGGATCCCAAGTGCAGAGTTCGATTATGGTCAACCAAGTGCCAGTAACAGATGATTGACAGGTAAGTATGCGCCACATACAGCAACTAAGCACTTCAATCCTGCCTTTAAGCAACACAGCATGAACAGTTTTTCCTTGCAACAACGAGTATGTGCTCTTAAAGGGAAGACATATATATAAAACATACATGAAAATATATAACGTATATAGAAAAATAATTAATGACAAAGTATGTTCTGTTGGTTACAGTTTCGTCATGCTTTTATGATTTGTTATCGGCCTGCCACATCTTAGCATCACGTAGTGCACTGGGAGTGAAAGAGTTGATGCTGCAGTTCCCTGGACTCTGGATAGTCCCGGTGTCCTGGTCTCAGAAGAGAAGAAGGACCTACAGCTCCTAGAAGACTTCATTACTCTGTTTCCATTTCTTGTTCAGAGGGAAAGATAGAACTGACCGGCAGTCACGAGACTGCCTTTTTCTTTTCACCCGCTTACTCTGTGTGCTCCAGTGCAACTCTGAGTCCAGCCAGTTTAAAAGTGGTACTTCCCGTAACCACAACATTGGAGGAAAGAAGGTCAGAAAAGACACTGGAATCTGTGCCAGCAGTGGATCTCGTGCCCACACAAGAAAGACCTGCTTCCCTTCCATCTCTCTCCCCGTGTACAACCGTGGCTATTGATCAGCCCAGAGGTGGTAAACGAATGATTAGTGGTACCAAGGCAGGCTGATCACAGGTCCATACGGAAGCTGAGAATTTGATAGACCTGTCTTGCAGAAACAGCCCAGTGGTATTTCCTTAATGCTTCTCTTCTTCTTGAGAATAACTCTTTTTCTGAAATACAACTCTTTCCTAAGTCGGTCATCACCTAAGACCTCAGCACTGATGGCCATCACCGTGACACGCAGGTACCAGTTCTAGGACGCCTGCGGTTTACTCAACAAGAACAGAAAGGAGGGGATCAAAAACGATGTCACCAAGCAACGCTCTTCCCCTTCACAGAATCACTAAGGTTGGAAAAGACCTCTGAGATCATCAAATCCCACTATCAGAGAGAAACACGAGCTTTTATTGAATACACCTTCTTGCTGGACATGCCTGCGGCTGTGTGCCACGGCCAGAGCGACCCGATGGGGCCCACGGGAAGATGTGGCCAAGGCCCCGGTGATTGGTGTGAAACCCTGATGCCAAGCACACGAGATGTGGGGAATGGAGCGGGCAGCGGCACCGGGAAAAGCCCAGAAACTCGTGCAACTTGTGCTGGCGCTGGGGCACGTGCTGCAGGTGAGGACGGCTCATTGTGATGACCCAGCAATGGACTGCGGCATCACTGCGCGATGGGCAGCGACGTCCCCAAGTGAAGGGCGAATAAAGGTGACGCCCAGCAGCTTGGCCAAGCCATGCTTTGAGACATCTCCAGGCAACGGATTGTGATTCCATAGCCCACGGATGATGCTTCGTCGTGGGAGCAGCGGCTCAGCCCGGCAGTTCGTGCCTGGCCTCCGACCGAGCGTGTGCGCGAGGACTGGAGTGTGGACAGTGCGAGCTTTGGTGCTGGAACGTGCTCTGGGTGCTGCTAGCGCAGCTCCCAGTGGCCGTCTCAGAGCCATTTGTTCTTTACCCCGACCCTGCTGGGAGCAGGCAGACGGGACAACCCAGAGGGACGTGTGCAGCAGCATAGGTAGGCGGCACGGGGACTGGCAGTGGGGGGAGGAAGCGGGGCATCTTGAGGGACCCTTCCCAGGCCCGTGTGTGACTAATGTCTCTTGTCCTTTTCCAGCGTGACACCTGCTGCTGTAGCGTCAGTGCCGAGGAGCGCGTTGCCATCTCCCGCTCCCCCTAGCCCACCGCAACTGGTGGAAACATGGAGGCAGCATTAGACACCCGCTGCCCCGTGTGCCTGGACAACTGGGACAGCGCAGCATACACCATGCCGTGCTGCCACCAGTTCTGCTTCCCCTGCATCCAGCGGTGGACTAGCACCAGGCCACAGTGTCCGCTTTGCAAGCAGGCTGTGGAGTCCATCATCCACACGGTGCAAGCGGACAACAACTACGAGGAGCTGGTCCTCAGACCAGCTGCCGCGGCGTCCGTCGCCACACAGAGCCCCGCAGGCCCCCGCGCAGCCCGGCCTTGGCCTGCAGTGCCCAGGAGTCCTCTGGGTGGCCTCTCCTCTGCCACCTGGGCTTCCCTTTTCCGGGAGCACCCGGCCCTGCTGCAGCCCCTGCGCTCCTGGCTGCAGCGGAAGCTGCGCCACATCCTGGGCACTGAGGAGCCACACGCAAATACGCTGGCCGACAGTGTCATCTCGGCCCTGCGCCTCGTTGGCCTGGAGGAGGAGATCCTGAGAGAAAGGCTGGATCTCCACCTGCGGGGCCACACACGGAACTTCATAAGGCAGTTCATCGCCTTCGCTGTGCACAGGTGCGGCAGGGAGGCCCACCGCCTGCTGGGCTTCAACGTCGCCCCTGCTGCTGGGGCACGGGATGCCGCTGCATCAGAGCCCAGAGCTGCCCCACAAGACGAGGCTCCTGGCCCTGGCCCAGCACCCTCCAGCAGCCGCGCCAGCTCCAACACGGGGGGAATGCCGGGCACTTCAGGAGAAGTGCTCCATGGGAGTCCCAGCCGCCTCCATCCCAACCCTGTGACGTCCCATCAGGAGCCAGGACAGGCTGTGACAGGGCCCTCCGCCACCAGCCTACCTCAGCGGCCACGGCGAGCCCCAAAGAGGAAGGCCAGCGACTGCCAGGCCTCAGAGCCACCAAACAAGAGGCCACCCCGCCGGCAGGAATAGACCAGGGGCAGGCAGAGCTGAGGGGACTGGGGCCGCGCAGCAGCTGGGACACACGACGGCCCCAGTGGACCCTTGTCATCCGTGTCCAATTCCACCATGGAAATAAAGTAGAAAGAAACACTGCAAAAATACGTGTTGGTATTGCTAACGGCACAGGGGGTGTTGCTTCCCCATCCTTGACGCTCCCTCCCCTTTTTCCTGCTGCCATGCCACTGCTGCGTTCCACACAGGAACCCCACGGGATTCGGAGAGGGGAAGCGCAAATTTCAGCAGCACCTGGGGGGGAACATCCCCAGGGCGCGCTACGGCTGGGGTCAGCCAGCTGGAGCAGACCTAGGAGTCCTGCTGGACGCCAGGCTGAACCAGCAGGGAGCCCAGGACGCCCTGGCAAATGGTGTCCTGGGCTGCACGAGGCCGGGTGCAACCGGCAGCTGAAGGGCGGTTATCCTGTCCCTCTGCTCAGCTCAGAGGAGGCCGCAGCTCTGGACCAGAGCTGGGCTCCCCAGCGCAAGGGAGACCGGGTGTTGTCGTTCATTTTGCATGTCCATAGCCCTGGGACGGCAAGCGGTCCCTGTCCCATCTGCTCCGGGGGACTGGGCTTGGTGGGATGTGGCGTATCTGGAGGGGTGGAGGGCTCGCTGTGAGGAGCAGGCTTTGTTCCCAGCCTTGGAGAGGAGCCCGATCTCCCCCCGCGTGTGACATGTCCTCCAGTATCTGCATCACAATCTGCACACGGCCTCTACATTATTATGTGTGGGGTTTTTTGGGTTTTTTGTTAATTACAATTTGACACTGCCCCTGTGACACGCGTCATCCGTTCCTTCCTGGCTGCCGTGGGGAGGTTAACAACAGGAACACCGGATGAACACCCAAAAACACATAAGGAATTCAAGGGAGAAGCTGGAAGCCTGTTTAAAAATCACCTTCTGTCAAATTAGCAACTCCCCCTGGCATGTACCTTTCCATGTCCACGCCACGTTGCGTACCAGATCTACCACATAGGTATTGCCATCAGTGTCTTTAGTTTACCATACATACATCCAGCTCCGGAGAGCAGAGTGGCAAACTTAATAAAGGCCCAGTCCGTTCTGAGTATAAAAAAACCTAATTATTTCCCAAATATGATATCGGAACGCAAGATAACACAATATTACACAATATAATGGGAATTGAAGCTAATACCTCCAATGAGATGAGAGAGGGAGTGTCCAAAACCAAAGGCCTTACTCTAACGCTGAAGGCAAGACCGCTAGGGAGCACACACGCACTTGCAGAGATGAGCAGGAAAAGAAAAGGGGCTGTCTCGTGACTTCCCCTCTGAACGGAAAACAGAAAGGAAACAGCAAAGGTCTTCTGGGAGATGCAGTTCTTCTTCGCTCCTGAGAACCCGGATGTAGCAACAATCCACGGAACTGCACCACTAACTCTTCAACTCCCAGTGCACTCGTCCCCCATACAGTAAATGAAGAAGTTGGAAGGCCTTACACAAACTGCTCAAATCTGTTACTAAAACAGAAAGCTGCGTCAAGAAAAGCATGGGCTGAGCTTTCAGAGTTACACCTTTATTCGTTCAGGTAAGTAAGAGCTAGGAAGCGTACGTAACAACCCGTGTGTGGCTTCTCTGGATGTCTTTCCCCCGTGCTACTCTTGAGATTCACCACAACGCTTAATTCTGATTTGTGAGTAGATGGGAACCTGGACTGCCTTGAAAAGAGAGTCTTCATAACACCGTCCTGTGGGTTAGACCTGTTTCAGATTGGGTGTACAAAACTGCATGGAAATCCCCGAGTGTTTTTCTGTTGTTCAGGTGACATGGATCCCAAGTGCAGAGTTCGATTATGGTCAACCAAGTGCCAGTAACAGATGATTGACAGGTAAGTATGCGCCACATACAGCAACTAAGCACTTCAATCCTGCCTTTAAGCAACACAGCATGAACAGTTTTTCCTTGCAACAACGAGTATGTGCTCTTAAAGGGAAGACATATATATAAAACATACATGAAAATATATAACGTATATAGAAAAATAATTAATGACAAAGTATGTTCTGTTGGTTACAGTTTCGTCATGCTTTTATGATTTGTTATCGGCCTGCCACATCTTAGCATCACGTAGTGCACTGGGAGTGAAAGAGTTGATGCTGCAGTTCCCTGGACTCTGGATAGTCCCGGTGTCCTGGTCTCAGAAGAGAAGAAGGACCTACAGCTCCTAGAAGACTTCATTACTCTGTTTCCATTTCTTGTTCAGAGGGAAAGATAGAACTGACCGGCAGTCACGAGACTGCCTTTTTCTTTTCACCCGCTTACTCTGTGTGCTCCAGTGCAACTCTGAGTCCAGCCAGTTTAAAAGTGGTACTTCCCGTAACCACAACATTGGAGGAAAGAAGGTCAGAAAAGACACTGGAATCTGTGCCAGCAGTGGATCTCGTGCCCACACAAGAAAGACCTGCTTCCCTTCCATCTCTCTCCCCGTGTACAACCGTGGCTATTGATCAGCCCAGAGGTGGTAAACGAATGATTAGTGGTACCAAGGCAGGCTGATCACAGGTCCATACGGAAGCTGAGAATTTGATAGACCTGTCTTGCAGAAACAGCCCAGTGGTATTTCCTTAATGCTTCTCTTCTTCTTGAGAATAACTCTTTTTCTGAAATACAACTCTTTCCTAAGTCGGTCATCACCTAAGACCTCAGCACTGATGGCCATCACCGTGACACGCAGGTACCAGTTCTAGGACGCCTGCGGTTTACTCAACAAGAACAGAAAGGAGGGGATCAAAAACGATGTCACCAAGCAACGCTCTTCCCCTTCACAGAATCACTAAGGTTGGAAAAGACCTCTGAGATCATCAAATCCCACTATCAGAGAGAAACACGAGCTTTTATTGAATACACCTTCTTGCTGGACATGCCTGCGGCTGTGTGCCACGGCCAGAGCGACCCGATGGGGCCCACGGGAAGATGTGGCCAAGGCCCCGGTGATTGGTGTGAAACCCTGATGCCAAGCACACGAGATGTGGGGAATGGAGCGGGCAGCGGCACCGGGAAAAGCCCAGAAACTCGTGCAACTTGTGCTGGCGCTGGGGCACGTGCTGCAGGTGAGGACGGCTCATTGTGATGACCCAGCAATGGACTGCGGCATCACTGCGCGATGGGCAGCGACGTCCCCAAGTGAAGGGCGAATAAAGGTGACGCCCAGCAGCTTGGCCAAGCCATGCTTTGAGACATCTCCAGGCAACGGATTGTGATTCCATAGCCCACGGATGATGCTTCGTCGTGGGAGCAGCGGCTCAGCCCGGCAGTTCGTGCCTGGCCTCCGACCGAGCGTGTGCGCGAGGACTGGAGTGTGGACAGTGCGAGCTTTGGTGCTGGAACGTGCTCTGGGTGCTGCTAGCGCAGCTCCCAGTGGCCGTCTCAGAGCCATTTGTTCTTTACCCCGACCCTGCTGGGAGCAGGCAGACGGGACAACCCAGAGGGACGTGTGCAGCAGCATAGGTAGGCGGCACGGGGACTGGCAGTGGGGGGAGGAAGCGGGGCATCTTGAGGGACCCTTCCCAGGCCCGTGTGTGACTAATGTCTCTTGTCCTTTTCCAGCGTGACACCTGCTGCTGTAGCGTCAGTGCCGAGGAGCGCGTTGCCATCTCCCGCTCCCCCTAGCCCACCGCAACTGGTGGAAACATGGAGGCAGCATTAGACACCCGCTGCCCCGTGTGCCTGGACAACTGGGACAGCGCAGCATACACCATGCCGTGCTGCCACCAGTTCTGCTTCCCCTGCATCCAGCGGTGGACTAGCACCAGGCCACAGTGTCCGCTTTGCAAGCAGGCTGTGGAGTCCATCATCCACACGGTGCAAGCGGACAACAACTACGAGGAGCTGGTCCTCAGACCAGCTGCCGCGGCGTCCGTCGCCACACAGAGCCCCGCAGGCCCCCGCGCAGCCCGGCCTTGGCCTGCAGTGCCCAGGAGTCCTCTGGGTGGCCTCTCCTCTGCCACCTGGGCTTCCCTTTTCCGGGAGCACCCGGCCCTGCTGCAGCCCCTGCGCTCCTGGCTGCAGCGGAAGCTGCGCCACATCCTGGGCACTGAGGAGCCACACGCAAATACGCTGGCCGACAGTGTCATCTCGGCCCTGCGCCTCGTTGGCCTGGAGGAGGAGATCCTGAGAGAAAGGCTGGATCTCCACCTGCGGGGCCACACACGGAACTTCATAAGGCAGTTCATCGCCTTCGCTGTGCACAGGTGCGGCAGGGAGGCCCACCGCCTGCTGGGCTTCAACGTCGCCCCTGCTGCTGGGGCACGGGATGCCGCTGCATCAGAGCCCAGAGCTGCCCCACAAGACGAGGCTCCTGGCCCTGGCCCAGCACCCTCCAGCAGCCGCGCCAGCTCCAACACGGGGGGAATGCCGGGCACTTCAGGAGAAGTGCTCCATGGGAGTCCCAGCCGCCTCCATCCCAACCCTGTGACGTCCCATCAGGAGCCAGGACAGGCTGTGACAGGGCCCTCCGCCACCAGCCTACCTCAGCGGCCACGGCGAGCCCCAAAGAGGAAGGCCAGCGACTGCCAGGCCTCAGAGCCACCAAACAAGAGGCCACCCCGCCGGCAGGAATAGACCAGGGGCAGGCAGAGCTGAGGGGACTGGGGCCGCGCAGCAGCTGGGACACACGACGGCCCCAGTGGACCCTTGTCATCCGTGTCCAATTCCACCATGGAAATAAAGTAGAAAGAAACACTGCAAAAATACGTGTTGGTATTGCTAACGGCACAGGGGGTGTTGCTTCCCCATCCTTGACGCTCCCTCCCCTTTTTCCTGCTGCCATGCCACTGCTGCGTTCCACACAGGAACCCCACGGGATTCGGAGAGGGGAAGCGCAAATTTCAGCAGCACCTGGGGGGGAACATCCCCAGGGCGCGCTACGGCTGGGGTCAGCCAGCTGGAGCAGACCTAGGAGTCCTGCTGGACGCCAGGCTGAACCAGCAGGGAGCCCAGGACGCCCTGGCAAATGGTGTCCTGGGCTGCACGAGGCCGGGTGCAACCGGCAGCTGAAGGGCGGTTATCCTGTCCCTCTGCTCAGCTCAGAGGAGGCCGCAGCTCTGGACCAGAGCTGGGCTCCCCAGCGCAAGGGAGACCGGGTGTTGTCGTTCATTTTGCATGTCCATAGCCCTGGGACGGCAAGCGGTCCCTGTCCCATCTGCTCCGGGGGACTGGGCTTGGTGGGATGTGGCGTATCTGGAGGGGTGGAGGGCTCGCTGTGAGGAGCAGGCTTTGTTCCCAGCCTTGGAGAGGAGCCCGATCTCCCCCCGCGTGTGACATGTCCTCCAGTATCTGCATCACAATCTGCACACGGCCTCTACATTATTATGTGTGGGGTTTTTTGGGTTTTTTGTTAATTACAATTTGACACTGCCCCTGTGACACGCGTCATCCGTTCCTTCCTGGCTGCCGTGGGGAGGTTAACAACAGGAACACCGGATGAACACCCAAAAACACATAAGGAATTCAAGGGAGAAGCTGGAAGCCTGTTTAAAAATCACCTTCTGTCAAATTAGCAACTCCCCCTGGCATGTACCTTTCCATGTCCACGCCACGTTGCGTACCAGATCTACCACATAGGTATTGCCATCAGTGTCTTTAGTTTACCATACATACATCCAGCTCCGGAGAGCAGAGTGGCAAACTTAATAAAGGCCCAGTCCGTTCTGAGTATAAAAAAACCTAATTATTTCCCAAATATGATATCGGAACGCAAGATAACACAATATTACACAATATAATGGGAATTGAAGCTAATACCTCCAATGAGATGAGAGAGGGAGTGTCCAAAACCAAAGGCCTTACTCTAACGCTGAAGGCAAGACCGCTAGGGAGCACACACGCACTTGCAGAGATGAGCAGGAAAAGAAAAGGGGCTGTCTCGTGACTTCCCCTCTGAACGGAAAACAGAAAGGAAACAGCAAAGGTCTTCTGGGAGATGCAGTTCTTCTTCGCTCCTGAGAACCCGGATGTAGCAACAATCCACGGAACTGCACCACTAACTCTTCAACTCCCAGTGCACTCGTCCCCCATACAGTAAATGAAGAAGTTGGAAGGCCTTACACAAACTGCTCAAATCTGTTACTAAAACAGAAAGCTGCGTCAAGAAAAGCATGGGCTGAGCTTTCAGAGTTACACCTTTATTCGTTCAGGTAAGTAAGAGCTAGGAAGCGTACGTAACAACCCGTGTGTGGCTTCTCTGGATGTCTTTCCCCCGTGCTACTCTTGAGATTCACCACAACGCTTAATTCTGATTTGTGAGTAGATGGGAACCTGGACTGCCTTGAAAAGAGAGTCTTCATAACACCGTCCTGTGGGTTAGACCTGTTTCAGATTGGGTGTACAAAACTGCATGGAAATCCCCGAGTGTTTTTCTGTTGTTCAGGTGACATGGATCCCAAGTGCAGAGTTCGATTATGGTCAACCAAGTGCCAGTAACAGATGATTGACAGGTAAGTATGCGCCACATACAGCAACTAAGCACTTCAATCCTGCCTTTAAGCAACACAGCATGAACAGTTTTTCCTTGCAACAACGAGTATGTGCTCTTAAAGGGAAGACATATATATAAAACATACATGAAAATATATAACGTATATAGAAAAATAATTAATGACAAAGTATGTTCTGTTGGTTACAGTTTCGTCATGCTTTTATGATTTGTTATCGGCCTGCCACATCTTAGCATCACGTAGTGCACTGGGAGTGAAAGAGTTGATGCTGCAGTTCCCTGGACTCTGGATAGTCCCGGTGTCCTGGTCTCAGAAGAGAAGAAGGACCTACAGCTCCTAGAAGACTTCATTACTCTGTTTCCATTTCTTGTTCAGAGGGAAAGATAGAACTGACCGGCAGTCACGAGACTGCCTTTTTCTTTTCACCCGCTTACTCTGTGTGCTCCAGTGCAACTCTGAGTCCAGCCAGTTTAAAAGTGGTACTTCCCGTAACCACAACATTGGAGGAAAGAAGGTCAGAAAAGACACTGGAATCTGTGCCAGCAGTGGATCTCGTGCCCACACAAGAAAGACCTGCTTCCCTTCCATCTCTCTCCCCGTGTACAACCGTGGCTATTGATCAGCCCAGAGGTGGTAAACGAATGATTAGTGGTACCAAGGCAGGCTGATCACAGGTCCATACGGAAGCTGAGAATTTGATAGACCTGTCTTGCAGAAACAGCCCAGTGGTATTTCCTTAATGCTTCTCTTCTTCTTGAGAATAACTCTTTTTCTGAAATACAACTCTTTCCTAAGTCGGTCATCACCTAAGACCTCAGCACTGATGGCCATCACCGTGACACGCAGGTACCAGTTCTAGGACGCCTGCGGTTTACTCAACAAGAACAGAAAGGAGGGGATCAAAAACGATGTCACCAAGCAACGCTCTTCCCCTTCACAGAATCACTAAGGTTGGAAAAGACCTCTGAGATCATCAAATCCCACTATCAGAGAGAAACACGAGCTTTTATTGAATACACCTTCTTGCTGGACATGCCTGCGGCTGTGTGCCACGGCCAGAGCGACCCGATGGGGCCCACGGGAAGATGTGGCCAAGGCCCCGGTGATTGGTGTGAAACCCTGATGCCAAGCACACGAGATGTGGGGAATGGAGCGGGCAGCGGCACCGGGAAAAGCCCAGAAACTCGTGCAACTTGTGCTGGCGCTGGGGCACGTGCTGCAGGTGAGGACGGCTCATTGTGATGACCCAGCAATGGACTGCGGCATCACTGCGCGATGGGCAGCGACGTCCCCAAGTGAAGGGCGAATAAAGGTGACGCCCAGCAGCTTGGCCAAGCCATGCTTTGAGACATCTCCAGGCAACGGATTGTGATTCCATAGCCCACGGATGATGCTTCGTCGTGGGAGCAGCGGCTCAGCCCGGCAGTTCGTGCCTGGCCTCCGACCGAGCGTGTGCGCGAGGACTGGAGTGTGGACAGTGCGAGCTTTGGTGCTGGAACGTGCTCTGGGTGCTGCTAGCGCAGCTCCCAGTGGCCGTCTCAGAGCCATTTGTTCTTTACCCCGACCCTGCTGGGAGCAGGCAGACGGGACAACCCAGAGGGACGTGTGCAGCAGCATAGGTAGGCGGCACGGGGACTGGCAGTGGGGGGAGGAAGCGGGGCATCTTGAGGGACCCTTCCCAGGCCCGTGTGTGACTAATGTCTCTTGTCCTTTTCCAGCGTGACACCTGCTGCTGTAGCGTCAGTGCCGAGGAGCGCGTTGCCATCTCCCGCTCCCCCTAGCCCACCGCAACTGGTGGAAACATGGAGGCAGCATTAGACACCCGCTGCCCCGTGTGCCTGGACAACTGGGACAGCGCAGCATACACCATGCCGTGCTGCCACCAGTTCTGCTTCCCCTGCATCCAGCGGTGGACTAGCACCAGGCCACAGTGTCCGCTTTGCAAGCAGGCTGTGGAGTCCATCATCCACACGGTGCAAGCGGACAACAACTACGAGGAGCTGGTCCTCAGACCAGCTGCCGCGGCGTCCGTCGCCACACAGAGCCCCGCAGGCCCCCGCGCAGCCCGGCCTTGGCCTGCAGTGCCCAGGAGTCCTCTGGGTGGCCTCTCCTCTGCCACCTGGGCTTCCCTTTTCCGGGAGCACCCGGCCCTGCTGCAGCCCCTGCGCTCCTGGCTGCAGCGGAAGCTGCGCCACATCCTGGGCACTGAGGAGCCACACGCAAATACGCTGGCCGACAGTGTCATCTCGGCCCTGCGCCTCGTTGGCCTGGAGGAGGAGATCCTGAGAGAAAGGCTGGATCTCCACCTGCGGGGCCACACACGGAACTTCATAAGGCAGTTCATCGCCTTCGCTGTGCACAGGTGCGGCAGGGAGGCCCACCGCCTGCTGGGCTTCAACGTCGCCCCTGCTGCTGGGGCACGGGATGCCGCTGCATCAGAGCCCAGAGCTGCCCCACAAGACGAGGCTCCTGGCCCTGGCCCAGCACCCTCCAGCAGCCGCGCCAGCTCCAACACGGGGGGAATGCCGGGCACTTCAGGAGAAGTGCTCCATGGGAGTCCCAGCCGCCTCCATCCCAACCCTGTGACGTCCCATCAGGAGCCAGGACAGGCTGTGACAGGGCCCTCCGCCACCAGCCTACCTCAGCGGCCACGGCGAGCCCCAAAGAGGAAGGCCAGCGACTGCCAGGCCTCAGAGCCACCAAACAAGAGGCCACCCCGCCGGCAGGAATAGACCAGGGGCAGGCAGAGCTGAGGGGACTGGGGCCGCGCAGCAGCTGGGACACACGACGGCCCCAGTGGACCCTTGTCATCCGTGTCCAATTCCACCATGGAAATAAAGTAGAAAGAAACACTGCAAAAATACGTGTTGGTATTGCTAACGGCACAGGGGGTGTTGCTTCCCCATCCTTGACGCTCCCTCCCCTTTTTCCTGCTGCCATGCCACTGCTGCGTTCCACACAGGAACCCCACGGGATTCGGAGAGGGGAAGCGCAAATTTCAGCAGCACCTGGGGGGGAACATCCCCAGGGCGCGCTACGGCTGGGGTCAGCCAGCTGGAGCAGACCTAGGAGTCCTGCTGGACGCCAGGCTGAACCAGCAGGGAGCCCAGGACGCCCTGGCAAATGGTGTCCTGGGCTGCACGAGGCCGGGTGCAACCGGCAGCTGAAGGGCGGTTATCCTGTCCCTCTGCTCAGCTCAGAGGAGGCCGCAGCTCTGGACCAGAGCTGGGCTCCCCAGCGCAAGGGAGACCGGGTGTTGTCGTTCATTTTGCATGTCCATAGCCCTGGGACGGCAAGCGGTCCCTGTCCCATCTGCTCCGGGGGACTGGGCTTGGTGGGATGTGGCGTATCTGGAGGGGTGGAGGGCTCGCTGTGAGGAGCAGGCTTTGTTCCCAGCCTTGGAGAGGAGCCCGATCTCCCCCCGCGTGTGACATGTCCTCCAGTATCTGCATCACAATCTGCACACGGCCTCTACATTATTATGTGTGGGGTTTTTTGGGTTTTTTGTTAATTACAATTTGACACTGCCCCTGTGACACGCGTCATCCGTTCCTTCCTGGCTGCCGTGGGGAGGTTAACAACAGGAACACCGGATGAACACCCAAAAACACATAAGGAATTCAAGGGAGAAGCTGGAAGCCTGTTTAAAAATCACCTTCTGTCAAATTAGCAACTCCCCCTGGCATGTACCTTTCCATGTCCACGCCACGTTGCGTACCAGATCTACCACATAGGTATTGCCATCAGTGTCTTTAGTTTACCATACATACATCCAGCTCCGGAGAGCAGAGTGGCAAACTTAATAAAGGCCCAGTCCGTTCTGAGTATAAAAAAACCTAATTATTTCCCAAATATGATATCGGAACGCAAGATAACACAATATTACACAATATAATGGGAATTGAAGCTAATACCTCCAATGAGATGAGAGAGGGAGTGTCCAAAACCAAAGGCCTTACTCTAACGCTGAAGGCAAGACCGCTAGGGAGCACACACGCACTTGCAGAGATGAGCAGGAAAAGAAAAGGGGCTGTCTCGTGACTTCCCCTCTGAACGGAAAACAGAAAGGAAACAGCAAAGGTCTTCTGGGAGATGCAGTTCTTCTTCGCTCCTGAGAACCCGGATGTAGCAACAATCCACGGAACTGCACCACTAACTCTTCAACTCCCAGTGCACTCGTCCCCCATACAGTAAATGAAGAAGTTGGAAGGCCTTACACAAACTGCTCAAATCTGTTACTAAAACAGAAAGCTGCGTCAAGAAAAGCATGGGCTGAGCTTTCAGAGTTACACCTTTATTCGTTCAGGTAAGTAAGAGCTAGGAAGCGTACGTAACAACCCGTGTGTGGCTTCTCTGGATGTCTTTCCCCCGTGCTACTCTTGAGATTCACCACAACGCTTAATTCTGATTTGTGAGTAGATGGGAACCTGGACTGCCTTGAAAAGAGAGTCTTCATAACACCGTCCTGTGGGTTAGACCTGTTTCAGATTGGGTGTACAAAACTGCATGGAAATCCCCGAGTGTTTTTCTGTTGTTCAGGTGACATGGATCCCAAGTGCAGAGTTCGATTATGGTCAACCAAGTGCCAGTAACAGATGATTGACAGGTAAGTATGCGCCACATACAGCAACTAAGCACTTCAATCCTGCCTTTAAGCAACACAGCATGAACAGTTTTTCCTTGCAACAACGAGTATGTGCTCTTAAAGGGAAGACATATATATAAAACATACATGAAAATATATAACGTATATAGAAAAATAATTAATGACAAAGTATGTTCTGTTGGTTACAGTTTCGTCATGCTTTTATGATTTGTTATCGGCCTGCCACATCTTAGCATCACGTAGTGCACTGGGAGTGAAAGAGTTGATGCTGCAGTTCCCTGGACTCTGGATAGTCCCGGTGTCCTGGTCTCAGAAGAGAAGAAGGACCTACAGCTCCTAGAAGACTTCATTACTCTGTTTCCATTTCTTGTTCAGAGGGAAAGATAGAACTGACCGGCAGTCACGAGACTGCCTTTTTCTTTTCACCCGCTTACTCTGTGTGCTCCAGTGCAACTCTGAGTCCAGCCAGTTTAAAAGTGGTACTTCCCGTAACCACAACATTGGAGGAAAGAAGGTCAGAAAAGACACTGGAATCTGTGCCAGCAGTGGATCTCGTGCCCACACAAGAAAGACCTGCTTCCCTTCCATCTCTCTCCCCGTGTACAACCGTGGCTATTGATCAGCCCAGAGGTGGTAAACGAATGATTAGTGGTACCAAGGCAGGCTGATCACAGGTCCATACGGAAGCTGAGAATTTGATAGACCTGTCTTGCAGAAACAGCCCAGTGGTATTTCCTTAATGCTTCTCTTCTTCTTGAGAATAACTCTTTTTCTGAAATACAACTCTTTCCTAAGTCGGTCATCACCTAAGACCTCAGCACTGATGGCCATCACCGTGACACGCAGGTACCAGTTCTAGGACGCCTGCGGTTTACTCAACAAGAACAGAAAGGAGGGGATCAAAAACGATGTCACCAAGCAACGCTCTTCCCCTTCACAGAATCACTAAGGTTGGAAAAGACCTCTGAGATCATCAAATCCCACTATCAGAGAGAAACACGAGCTTTTATTGAATACACCTTCTTGCTGGACATGCCTGCGGCTGTGTGCCACGGCCAGAGCGACCCGATGGGGCCCACGGGAAGATGTGGCCAAGGCCCCGGTGATTGGTGTGAAACCCTGATGCCAAGCACACGAGATGTGGGGAATGGAGCGGGCAGCGGCACCGGGAAAAGCCCAGAAACTCGTGCAACTTGTGCTGGCGCTGGGGCACGTGCTGCAGGTGAGGACGGCTCATTGTGATGACCCAGCAATGGACTGCGGCATCACTGCGCGATGGGCAGCGACGTCCCCAAGTGAAGGGCGAATAAAGGTGACGCCCAGCAGCTTGGCCAAGCCATGCTTTGAGACATCTCCAGGCAACGGATTGTGATTCCATAGCCCACGGATGATGCTTCGTCGTGGGAGCAGCGGCTCAGCCCGGCAGTTCGTGCCTGGCCTCCGACCGAGCGTGTGCGCGAGGACTGGAGTGTGGACAGTGCGAGCTTTGGTGCTGGAACGTGCTCTGGGTGCTGCTAGCGCAGCTCCCAGTGGCCGTCTCAGAGCCATTTGTTCTTTACCCCGACCCTGCTGGGAGCAGGCAGACGGGACAACCCAGAGGGACGTGTGCAGCAGCATAGGTAGGCGGCACGGGGACTGGCAGTGGGGGGAGGAAGCGGGGCATCTTGAGGGACCCTTCCCAGGCCCGTGTGTGACTAATGTCTCTTGTCCTTTTCCAGCGTGACACCTGCTGCTGTAGCGTCAGTGCCGAGGAGCGCGTTGCCATCTCCCGCTCCCCCTAGCCCACCGCAACTGGTGGAAACATGGAGGCAGCATTAGACACCCGCTGCCCCGTGTGCCTGGACAACTGGGACAGCGCAGCATACACCATGCCGTGCTGCCACCAGTTCTGCTTCCCCTGCATCCAGCGGTGGACTAGCACCAGGCCACAGTGTCCGCTTTGCAAGCAGGCTGTGGAGTCCATCATCCACACGGTGCAAGCGGACAACAACTACGAGGAGCTGGTCCTCAGACCAGCTGCCGCGGCGTCCGTCGCCACACAGAGCCCCGCAGGCCCCCGCGCAGCCCGGCCTTGGCCTGCAGTGCCCAGGAGTCCTCTGGGTGGCCTCTCCTCTGCCACCTGGGCTTCCCTTTTCCGGGAGCACCCGGCCCTGGTGCAGCCCCTGCGCTCCTGGCTGCAGCGGAAGCTGCGCCACATCCTGGGCACTGAGGAGCCACACGCAAATACGCTGGCCGACAGTGTCATCTCGGCCCTGCGCCTCGTTGGCCTGGAGGAGGAGATCCTGAGAGAAAGGCTGGATCTCCACCTGCGGGGCCACACACGGAACTTCATAAGGCAGTTCATCGCCTTCGCTGTGCACAGGTGCGGCAGGGAGGCCCACCGCCTGCTGGGCTTCAACGTCGCCCCTGCTGCTGGGGCACGGGATGCCGCTGCATCAGAGCCCAGAGCTGCCCCACAAGACGAGGCTCCTGGCCCTGGCCCAGCACCCTCCAGCAGCCGCGCCAGCTCCAACACGGGGGGAATGCCGGGCACTTCAGGAGAAGTGCTCCATGGGAGTCCCAGCCGCCTCCATCCCAACCCTGTGACGTCCCATCAGGAGCCAGGACAGGCTGTGACAGGGCCCTCCGCCACCAGCCTACCTCAGCGGCCACGGCGAGCCCCAAAGAGGAAGGCCAGCGACTGCCAGGCCTCAGAGCCACCAAACAAGAGGCCACCCCGCCGGCAGGAATAGACCAGGGGCAGGCAGAGCTGAGGGGACTGGGGCCGCGCAGCAGCTGGGACACACGACGGCCCCAGTGGACCCTTGTCATCCGTGTCCAATTCCACCATGGAAATAAAGTAGAAAGAAACACTGCAAAAATACGTGTTGGTATTGCTAACGGCACAGGGGGTGTTGCTTCCCCATCCTTGACGCTCCCTCCCCTTTTTCCTGCTGCCATGCCACTGCTGCGTTCCACACAGGAACCCCACGGGATTCGGAGAGGGGAAGCGCAAATTTCAGCAGCACCTGGGGGGGAACATCCCCAGGGCGCGCTACGGCTGGGGTCAGCCAGCTGGAGCAGACCTAGGAGTCCTGCTGGACGCCAGGCTGAACCAGCAGGGAGCCCAGGACGCCCTGGCAAATGGTGTCCTGGGCTGCACGAGGCCGGGTGCAACCGGCAGCTGAAGGGCGGTTATCCTGTCCCTCTGCTCAGCTCAGAGGAGGCCGCAGCTCTGGACCAGAGCTGGGCTCCCCAGCGCAAGGGAGACCGGGTGTTGTCGTTCATTTTGCATGTCCATAGCCCTGGGACGGCAAGCGGTCCCTGTCCCATCTGCTCCGGGGGACTGGGCTTGGTGGGATGTGGCGTATCTGGAGGGGTGGAGGGCTCGCTGTGAGGAGCAGGCTTTGTTCCCAGCCTTGGAGAGGAGCCCGATCTCCCCCCGCGTGTGACATGTCCTCCAGTATCTGCATCACAATCTGCACACGGCCTCTACATTATTATGTGTGGGGTTTTTTGGGTTTTTTGTTAATTACAATTTGACACTGCCCCTGTGACACGCGTCATCCGTTCCTTCCTGGCTGCCGTGGGGAGGTTAACAACAGGAACACCGGATGAACACCCAAAAACACATAAGGAATTCAAGGGAGAAGCTGGAAGCCTGTTTAAAAATCACCTTCTGTCAAATTAGCAACTCCCCCTGGCATGTACCTTTCCATGTCCACGCCACGTTGCGTACCAGATCTACCACATAGGTATTGCCATCAGTGTCTTTAGTTTACCATACATACATCCAGCTCCGGAGAGCAGAGTGGCAAACTTAATAAAGGCCCAGTCCGTTCTGAGTATAAAAAAACCTAATTATTTCCCAAATATGATATCGGAACGCAAGATAACACAATATTACACAATATAATGGGAATTGAAGCTAATACCTCCAATGAGATGAGAGAGGGAGTGTCCAAAACCAAAGGCCTTACTCTAACGCTGAAGGCAAGACCGCTAGGGAGCACACACGCACTTGCAGAGATGAGCAGGAAAAGAAAAGGGGCTGTCTCGTGACTTCCCCTCTGAACGGAAAACAGAAAGGAAACAGCAAAGGTCTTCTGGGAGATGCAGTTCTTCTTCGCTCCTGAGAACCCGGATGTAGCAACAATCCACGGAACTGCACCACTAACTCTTCAACTCCCAGTGCACTCGTCCCCCATACAGTAAATGAAGAAGTTGGAAGGCCTTACACAAACTGCTCAAATCTGTTACTAAAACAGAAAGCTGCGTCAAGAAAAGCATGGGCTGAGCTTTCAGAGTTACACCTTTATTCGTTCAGGTAAGTAAGAGCTAGGAAGCGTACGTAACAACCCGTGTGTGGCTTCTCTGGATGTCTTTCCCCCGTGCTACTCTTGAGATTCACCACAACGCTTAATTCTGATTTGTGAGTAGATGGGAACCTGGACTGCCTTGAAAAGAGAGTCTTCATAACACCGTCCTGTGGGTTAGACCTGTTTCAGATTGGGTGTACAAAACTGCATGGAAATCCCCGAGTGTTTTTCTGTTGTTCAGGTGACATGGATCCCAAGTGCAGAGTTCGATTATGGTCAACCAAGTGCCAGTAACAGATGATTGACAGGTAAGTATGCGCCACATACAGCAACTAAGCACTTCAATCCTGCCTTTAAGCAACACAGCATGAACAGTTTTTCCTTGCAACAACGAGTATGTGCTCTTAAAGGGAAGACATATATATAAAACATACATGAAAATATATAACGTATATAGAAAAATAATTAATGACAAAGTATGTTCTGTTGGTTACAGTTTCGTCATGCTTTTATGATTTGTTATCGGCCTGCCACATCTTAGCATCACGTAGTGCACTGGGAGTGAAAGAGTTGATGCTGCAGTTCCCTGGACTCTGGATAGTCCCGGTGTCCTGGTCTCAGAAGAGAAGAAGGACCTACAGCTCCTAGAAGACTTCATTACTCTGTTTCCATTTCTTGTTCAGAGGGAAAGATAGAACTGACCGGCAGTCACGAGACTGCCTTTTTCTTTTCACCCGCTTACTCTGTGTGCTCCAGTGCAACTCTGAGTCCAGCCAGTTTAAAAGTGGTACTTCCCGTAACCACAACATTGGAGGAAAGAAGGTCAGAAAAGACACTGGAATCTGTGCCAGCAGTGGATCTCGTGCCCACACAAGAAAGACCTGCTTCCCTTCCATCTCTCTCCCCGTGTACAACCGTGGCTATTGATCAGCCCAGAGGTGGTAAACGAATGATTAGTGGTACCAAGGCAGGCTGATCACAGGTCCATACGGAAGCTGAGAATTTGATAGACCTGTCTTGCAGAAACAGCCCAGTGGTATTTCCTTAATGCTTCTCTTCTTCTTGAGAATAACTCTTTTTCTGAAATACAACTCTTTCCTAAGTCGGTCATCACCTAAGACCTCAGCACTGATGGCCATCACCGTGACACGCAGGTACCAGTTCTAGGACGCCTGCGGTTTACTCAACAAGAACAGAAAGGAGGGGATCAAAAACGATGTCACCAAGCAACGCTCTTCCCCTTCACAGAATCACTAAGGTTGGAAAAGACCTCTGAGATCATCAAATCCCACTATCAGAGAGAAACACGAGCTTTTATTGAATACACCTTCTTGCTGGACATGCCTGCGGCTGTGTGCCACGGCCAGAGCGACCCGATGGGGCCCACGGGAAGATGTGGCCAAGGCCCCGGTGATTGGTGTGAAACCCTGATGCCAAGCACACGAGATGTGGGGAATGGAGCGGGCAGCGGCACCGGGAAAAGCCCAGAAACTCGTGCAACTTGTGCTGGCGCTGGGGCACGTGCTGCAGGTGAGGACGGCTCATTGTGATGACCCAGCAATGGACTGCGGCATCACTGCGCGATGGGCAGCGACGTCCCCAAGTGAAGGGCGAATAAAGGTGACGCCCAGCAGCTTGGCCAAGCCATGCTTTGAGACATCTCCAGGCAACGGATTGTGATTCCATAGCCCACGGATGATGCTTCGTCGTGGGAGCAGCGGCTCAGCCCGGCAGTTCGTGCCTGGCCTCCGACCGAGCGTAGTGCGCGAGGACTGGAGTGTGGACAGTGCGAGCTTTGGTGCTGGAACGTGCTCTGGGTGCTGCTAGCGCAGCTCCCAGTGGCCGTCTCAGAGCCATTTGTTCTTTACCCCGACCCTGCTGGGAGCAGGCAGACGGGACAACCCAGAGGGACGTGTGCAGCAGCATAGGTAGGCGGCACGGGGACTGGCAGTGGGGGGAGGAAGCGGGGCATCTTGAGGGACCCTTCCCAGGCCCGTGTGTGACTAATGTCTCTTGTCCTTTTCCAGCGTGACACCTGCTGCTGTAGCGTCAGTGCCGAGGAGCGCGTTGCCATCTCCCGCTCCCCCTAGCCCACCGCAACTGGTGGAAACATGGAGGCAGCATTAGACACCCGCTGCCCCGTGTGCCTGGACAACTGGGACAGCGCAGCATACACCATGCCGTGCTGCCACCAGTTCTGCTTCCCCTGCATCCAGCGGTGGACTAGCACCAGGCCACAGTGTCCGCTTTGCAAGCAGGCTGTGGAGTCCATCATCCACACGGTGCAAGCGGACAACAACTACGAGGAGCTGGTCCTCAGACCAGCTGCCGCGGCGTCCGTCGCCACACAGAGCCCCGCAGGCCCCCGCGCAGCCCGGCCTTGGCCTGCAGTGCCCAGGAGTCCTCTGGGTGGCCTCTCCTCTGCCACCTGGGCTTCCCTTTTCCGGGAGCACCCGGCCCTGCTGCAGCCCCTGCGCTCCTGGCTGCAGCGGAAGCTGCGCCACATCCTGGGCACTGAGGAGCCACACGCAAATACGCTGGCCGACAGTGTCATCTCGGCCCTGCGCCTCGTTGGCCTGGAGGAGGAGATCCTGAGAGAAAGGCTGGATCTCCACCTGCGGGGCCACACACGGAGCTTCATAAGGCAGTTCATCGCCTTCGCTGTGCACAGGTGCGGCAGGGAGGCCCACCGCCTGCTGGGCTTCAACGTCGCCCCTGCTGCTGGGGCACGGGATGCCGCTGCATCAGAGCCCAGAGCTGCCCCACAAGACGAGGCTCCTGGCCCTGGCCCAGCACCCTCCAGCAGCCGCGCCAGCTCCAACACGGGGGGAATGCCGGGCACTTCAGGAGAAGTGCTCCATGGGAGTCCCAGCCGCCTCCATCCCAACCCTGTGACGTCCCATCAGGAGCCAGGACAGGCTGTGACAGGGCCCTCCGCCACCAGCCTACCTCAGCGGCCACGGCGAGCCCCAAAGAGGAAGGCCAGCGACTGCCAGGCCTCAGAGCCACCAAACAAGAGGCCACCCCGCCGGCAGGAATAGACCAGGGGCAGGCAGAGCTGAGGGGACTGGGGCCGCGCAGCAGCTGGGACACACGACGGCCCCAGTGGACCCTTGTCATCCGTGTCCAATTCCACCATGGAAATAAAGTAGAAAGAAACACTGCAAAAATACGTGTTGGTATTGCTAACGGCACAGGGGGTGTTGCTTCCCCATCCTTGACGCTCCCTCCCCTTTTTCCTGCTGCCATGCCACTGCTGCGTTCCACACAGGAACCCCACGGGATTCGGAGAGGGGAAGCGCAAATTTCAGCAGCACCTGGGGGGGAACATCCCCAGGGCGCGCTACGGCTGGGGTCAGCCAGCTGGAGCAGACCTAGGAGTCCTGCTGGACGCCAGGCTGAACCAGCAGGGAGCCCAGGACGCCCTGGCAAATGGTGTCCTGGGCTGCACGAGGCTTAACTGACTGGGAGACACGAGACTGTGTCTTTTTCTTTTCATCTCTTTACGTTGTGTGCTCCCTACCCATCTTGTCTACAGTGTTAGTGTAAGAGCTTCAGTTTTGGACACACCCATTTATCTGACTTATTAGCTTCAATTTCAATTATATTGGATTATATTTTTTATCTCTCATTCTGTTATCATATTTAGTAAATTAGCTTTCTCTCTTAGCTCATTGCCTCTGCCTATTTCCCCATCTACACCTGCCTCCCCACCTTTTCTTTTCCCCCCTTCACTTTTACCAGGGTATAGGACTGTGGGTCCCTCAATCCCATCATAGAACCAGGCCAAAGTGGTTTAGATCAGAATGGTACATAGTAAGCAAAGTTTCTTTAGCAAAACTGGTGGAAGAAGTTTCTTCCATCCCTGGAGCTGTAATTCCAAACAGGTAGTCTTATTCTCAATACAGAGAGCTACCTGCCAACTGAAGAGTCACCTCTAACTAGATTTTGAGGGATATCTGTAGCCTATATAATTTTATGAGCTACCAAGACTTCTGCTCTGCTTTTCAACAGTAATAGTTTGCACATCAAATATCTGCCTTTAATTATGAATTTGCAAAAAAAACCCAAAAAAATAAAAAAAAACAAACCCACCACCTGTTAGTCTCATATGATTCAGTTTGTTCCCTCTCATAGCTACAGAACAGTTTCTTCATCAGATAATAAATGAAACGAGCTATTTTCCCAAAGAGGAGCATTTTGGTCCATTTTTTTTCCATCTCATCTTATAAAGGGAATCTACTTTAAATGCAATTATATTATTTTTAAATGATAACTGAAAACCTTCTAAGAGTGAGGGACAGTGGAGAATTCCACGCACCTTGGAAACTTTTTTCACTCAGCAGAATTGATTGCTCCATTTTCAAAAAATCTCTAGGAATATTAAGGCCACAATCAACACTGATATTTCTAAAACCCTTCCTACTCCACTGCAATCCATTTGTCATTTCGCTCTGTCTCGGACATACAGCAGAGCTAGGTACATGCCTTGGCTTTCAAAGTACATAAAAAAGATCTGCAAGAGACTGCTGTCAACATCTTCTAAAATGGATTCACAATTTTAATGGCACGGTGCTAAAAAGAATACAAATTAAGCAATTACTTAGCAAAATTATGTTAAATTCAGAAGAATTTCTTCACAGCTGGAGTTTATAGACAAATGATCAGATACAACACGGCAGCTCCTTATCTGGGTCTGCTCTGTTTCATACATTGAACTTAATAATAAACCAACCTCAGAGAGAAAATAGCAGTGGGAGGATGGGAAGCTTTGGTCTGCTTCTACTAGAAGCTTTGGGAATTAACAATCACTCTCCATTCTTCACATCTTGGACTGACAAAGGAGGCATAAAGAATAGTCAAGAAATCATCTCACTACAATGCACAGAATACCCTTCTGAGCTTTGGATGCTGTGATTCAGCAGCATGTCTACATACATTGAGGCTTGCTGCCTCATAAGAGCTAATTTTTAAAATATCCTCAGGTTTGCTGAAATCTGTATCATGCCAGATGTAATTACGCTCAAAGGAAAGATGCCTAGAAGAAAATACCAAAACCGCCAGGAGGGCGGTAGGCAAACACATGATATCCAACAGTACAATGTGCAGCTAATTGAAATGGAAGTTATTCCTAATCTTCTAAAAATCAAAAAGCTCCTTGATTGTAAGTGTAGTAAAAAGTACAAAAAATTAGTCAATAAGGTAAGAAGAGAAATCTTAAAACAACACATCTTCTCGGTAACACCTGTAAAAAACCACTGAGAAATCCACATGTGCTGTAAGAGTTATCTGTTTCCTTCCATTGGTATAGGACAAATACATTTTATTGGTATAGTATAATTACATTTATAGAAAAAAAGATGCTCGGCACAGCAGAGACACATGGAAAGATACTTTTCCAAACTTTTTGCAACTTCTTGCACAAATGTTATTTCCCAATCTTTTTATAGCACTCAGATTGGAGAAAAAAAAAAGAAAAAACCTTTCCACAGCAAATATAATATCTCAAGAAGTTCTTATTTTCCTTATAACATCCTAACAGGCAAACTGATGCAGTACAGATGAGATAAGTGGACAGAGAGGTGGACTGAAAACTGGCTCAGCTGCTCAGCACACACTCAGCAGCACAAACTCCACCTGGAGGCCACTTACTAACATCCAACTCCAGGTCTACACACACTGGGGCCACCTTCCTTAAAGGAGGATGGCACAGACAACATCCTCACAAGTCTGCACACAGTGCCATTCAAAGGGACCTGAGCAGGCCAGAGAAATGGGCTGACAACAAACTCATGAAGTTAAACAGCAGGAAATGCCAAATCCCGCACGTGGGGAAGAATAAACTCATGTGCCAGGATGTGTTTATGAATGGTAGATCCTGTCTGACAAACCTGATTTCATTCTATGACAAGGTGACCTGCTTAGTGGATGAAGGTAAGGCTGTTGATGTGGTCTACCTGGACTTCAGTAAGGCCTTTGACACTGTCCCCCACAACATCCTCATAGAGAAGCTGGCTGCCCACGGTTTGGATGGACGTACGCTCCGCTGGGTAAAACAGTGGCTGGATGGCCTGGCCCAAAGAGTTGTGGTCAGTGGAGTTAAATCCAGTTGGCGGCCAGTCACAAATGGTGTCCCCCAAGGCTTGGTACTGGGGCCACTTCTATTTAATATCTTTATTAACGATCATGATGAGGGGATTGAGTGCATCCTCCGTAAGTTTGCAGATGACAACAAGCTGGGAGGGATTGCTGATCTGCCTGAGGGGAGAAAGGCACTACAGAGGGACCTGGATAGACTGGATCGATGGGCCAAGGTTAACTGTATAAGTTTCAATAAGGCCAAGTGTCGGGTCCTGCATTTTGGTCACAACAACCCCAGGTAACTCTGCGGGCTTGGGGAAGAGTGGCTGGAAAGCTGCCTGATGGAAAGGGACCTTGGTGTACTGATGGACAGTCGGCTGAATATGAGCCTGCAGTGTGCTCAGGTGGCCAAGAAGGCCAATGGCATCCTGACTTGCATCAGGAATGCTGTGGTGAGCAGGACTAGGGAAGTAATCCTGCCCCTGTACTCACACTGGTGAGGCCCCACCTCGAGTACTGTGTTCAGTTTTGGGCACCTCAGTACAGAAAGGACACTGAGCTGCTGGAGCAGGTCCAAAGAAGGGCAACAAGGCTTGTGAAGGGCTTGGAGAATATGCCCTACAAGGGTAGACTGAAGGAACTGGGGTTGTTTAGTCTGGCGAAAAGGAGGCTGAGGGGAGACCTTATTGCTCTCTTCCAATATCTGAAAGGTGCTAACAGCGAGATTGGTCTTGCTGCTTACAGCAAGGTTGGTCTCTTTTCACTGGTGACAGGATATGAGGAAATGGCCTCATGTTGCAACAGCGTTAAGTTTAGGTTGGATATCAGGAGAAACTTCTTTACAGAAACGATTGTTAAGCACTGAAATAGGCTCCCTAGGGAGGTGGTTGAGTCACCATTCCTGAATGTGTTTAAAAACCATTTGGATGTGGTGCTCAGGGACATGATTTAGCGCAGGGTTGTTAGAGTTAGGGTAGTATGGTTAGGTTGTGGTTGGACTTGATGATGTTTAAGGTCTTTTCCAACCTGAGTGATTCTATGATTCTATGACTCTATGACCACTGGGAAAGCAGCTTGGCTGAGAGGAACCTAAGTTGTCCTGGTGGACATGTTGTCTATTAGCCAGCCATTTGTCACTGAGTCACAGAAGACCAGTAACACCTGGGACTGAGTGGGGAGAGCATTGCAAGCTGTCTCAAATTGACACTGCATTCCCTCTCTTTAGCAGTGGTGAGATCACACTTGTGGCTCCACACCTGGCTCCAGTTCTAGGCTCCCCAGTATAAGAAAGACATGGATATGCTAGCAGACATGGATATGCTAGACATGGATATGCTAGAGTAGGTCTACTGATGGACCACAAACATGATGTTGGGAAAACAATGCAGCTGTTGTACAAACATTATCAGAAAGATAGTCTATGTTCTGTTTACTTTTGAGAAAGCTAAGCAAGGATCCTAACAGTGTCTATAAATACATTAATGAGAGAAAGATGTAGACGGACTCTTTTCAGTACTGTCTGTTGCAAGGATGAAAGGCAGTGGGCATGAACTGAAATCTAAGCTTTTTCACTACTGAGATTGCACACATGCTGGGAGAAATTGCCCAGAGATGTTGTAGAGTGCCCATCCTTGCAGTATTTAAAATCAGTCTGTATACATCCCTGAGTAATCTGAACTTGTTGACCCAGTTGTTCATTGGTGGATGTTGGACTGAAAAATCCCCAGAAGTGCCTCTCAACCTCAACTATTTCCTGATTTGGTGAAATTCTCAGCCAACTCCAACAATTCATCATCACTGAGAACAAAATAATAGAACAGTTTGGGTTGGAAGGGACCTTTAAGGTCATCTAGTTCCAATCCACCGCTATAGACAGGGACACCTCCCTCTAGACCAGGTTGCTCAAAGCCCCATCCAGCCTGGCCTTGAATGCTTCCAGAGAGGGGGCATTCACAACTCCTCTGGTGAACCTATTGCAGTGTCTCACTACTCTCACAGTAAAGCACTGCTTCCTAGTATCTACTGTAAATCTACCCTCTTCCAGTTTAAAGCCATTTCCTCTCGTCCTGTCATTACCTGTCCTTATGAAAAGTTCCTCTCCAGCTTTCCTGTAGGCTCATTCAGGTAGTGGAAAACAGATGCTTCACAACAACATTAAAATTATTCTTTGTAAGTCTCTTTTCCATAACTAGGACTTTCTGTCAGGCTACCCATCATTTCCGACAGTTGGTTTTGTTAAGTACCACAGTATGCAGAGGCCTTCAGCTTCTTCCCAGTTCCACTAAGGGCTGCTCTCAGAAGGCAACTGTCAGAGTTGGCTGTGTGAACTGCAATGCCCAACACATGCAAAAGGCATTCAATCAAAAAATGTTACCTCCTTGAAGCAGGAGACAGAAGGAAAACTGGTTAGGAAGGGATGAAACACAATGATGGTATGTCCATGATTCTGTCCTGACATGCACTCTCAAAGCAAAGTTAAGCCAACACTCAAACTATACTAACAGGATTAGAAAGCATGTGAAGTACCCTAAGCTTGAATACAGTTTAACATCCTCATCTATGCCTGGAAATTATATCCAGCACAGCCCTTACCTTGAAGTTTGCAGCAAATCAGAAAGCCTCTCTTCTTAAACCAGAACCTAACAACATGATTTCCAGCTTAACTAATGCTCTCTTAGGACACTGCTACACTAAGTTCCCAGCAGTAGGAGAAGAGCAAAGAGACTGTTACTTTGATGCTAAAAAAAAGAGTTTTTGTGTAACTGCAACCTTATTTGCAATGGGGACAACAGCGTTACTGAAATTATTAGATTCTCCAGGAAAGATGATTCATTATGATAAGAACAGCAGTTAGTTTTGATTCTCCTAAAATGCCTTACATTGACAAAGAGATTCCCTTCAATCTTGAACTGCATATAAATATATTGTGATGCTACCAAAGGTTTTGGAAGTCTCAAGAATCAGGTACAAAAATGCATCTTCCTGTTATTGTTATTAATCAGCTCAGCTGATATTTTTCAGTTTACTACCACCACAGTAGTAGCTAGGAAGTCTACAAACAGACCAAAGCCCCACAGTATACATAGCTACTATCTCCGACAACTGTGGAACTCTGCACTGAGGGTATTACGTTATCAAGCACATACCCTTCCCTGACTCTGAGACAGAAACATTAATTAGAAACATTGTTAGAAACATAATAATTCTAATAATTCATAATAATAACTCAGTGATCTCTCTCACTCTGTGACTCAGTTGGCGCTTCACATTCCAGAAACATTTCTTTTGAAAAGCATTCCCCCTCCCAGCCCCATAAGTAGAGAGAGCATTCAGCTTACCTGAAAATAGAAGAAAGCCTGGCCAAACCAGTAGTGCATTATGGTAATCTGTGCTGCATCAAATTTCAAAGGTCTCCAGATGTATTTTGTCATCATTGTTTGTATCAGCAGACAAAATACCAAGACTGGTAAATTGTGTGGTCTAAATAGAAGGGCTGATAGTAGAACCAATCCACTGTACACTTCCCATAGTCCTGTACTCTTCACACTGGAGTCTGCAGAAATAACCTGTGACTTTAGCAAATCTTTAGTGCCAGTGAAGACTATTCCAAGGACAAAGACATAAACAAAACGAGCTTCAGTAATCCCCCTAGAACGAAAAGAAAATAATATATATGTATCTGAAAAAGCAAATAAACTAGAAACATAAGTTACTCACTAGTATCAATTTCATAGGTCAAAAAAAGTCTTTTTCATGAGAGACGCAAAAAGTCTGTTCAGTTCTGCCAAACCAAATTCTAATGCTACTACAGTACTGGCCATCTTTTTTAATCAGTGGGCTTTGTCAAATACACAGAATTCTAAAACTGGTTCCCATTTAATAACTCCAAACCAACTTTAAGTAAAACAGATTGTGCTAAAAAGTAGTGTAAACTAAAATATATAAATAAAATAAAATGCCAACTAAAGTAACCAAAACAAATGTGTTACTACTATTCAAGGCCTAGATCCATACATACTATCCAGATAAATGTTCCACTTACATAGCATGAAGAATTTCCCTACAAATATTCCTTAGAGTGATATAAAACGTGCATGTCAGAAAATAAATTGACTTAAAACACCTATCCTTTTAAGCTGTTCAGCAATTTTCCAGAACTCATTAACACAAATACATATTTCTTTGTAGCCAACTGATAGCAATTGAAGAACCTTATTTCCAGTCTGAAATTCCTGCATTTCTCAGACATTTTGTCAGCTTACACTACTGTATATCTAATATAAACCAGCACATTTTCCCTTGATGTCACATGCACTTTTCAATTCCCCGAAAGGTACAAAAATTTACGTATTAAGTATCTAACTGCCATCTTCATTACATGTACAAACTGATGCCACACTCCATTTCCAATGAAAATCAGCTTTGGGAGAACACACAGTATCTCATTCAAAGAAAAGCTGTCAAAGGTAAGGGTCAGCAGGCTTAATAACAGTGACCTGCTGTTCTACAAGCACGAATATCCATCAGAACACAATCATAGTCTTATATTAATTGGGTAAAATGAGTCACAAACCACATTAGTGGGATAAGCTATGCATAAAAATATTCCAAAGAACCCATCTAATGAGTGGAATAAAATACTATTATTACAATTTTTTTTTAATTTTGGAAAAAATAAAAATACATATTATGCAAACATCCAAAATTTAGAATTCATTATCCCCAGGAATTATTAGGTCCTTTGTCCATGAGTGATGAATGACCACAGTCTTCTACAAAGGTAATACAGCTCACTCAGAAGTGAGAATTCTTGAGTCACCTGAACTTAAAAATACATTTTATATAAATTTATATACATTTATATAAATAAATTTTGTAAAGCATAAAGAATTGTTTCTTCAGGGAACAGAACAGTAAAGTTCACAGAGTTCTTACGCTTCTGGCTCATGTAGAAATTAATTGTCCTATTTTAGTATTTCTGGTAATTCTGATGTAATTATTACCAAAAAGTGTTCAAATACATTCATGCAGCTTTATGGATTGACCTTTATCAGGGGGCACAGTAATAGAACAATATGAAAGGTTTTTAAACTAAAAGAGGATAGGTTTAGATCAGACATTAGAATAAAGTATTTGCAGTAACAGTGATGAAGCAGTTGCATAGGCTGCCCAGAGAAGCTGTGGTGCCCCATTCCTGCAGGTGCTCAAGGCCAGGCTGGATGGAGCCCTGGGCAGCATGAGATGGTGGGGGGCAGCCCTGCCCATGGCAGGGGGTTGGAACTGGGTGGGTTTTATGGTCCCCTCCAACCAAAACGACTCTATAATTCTATGAACTTGAAAGCAAAATTTTAGGTAATTTTTGGACATCAGCCAATATTAAAGGAGCTAAGTGAAAAAATGAGATTAACTGGTTCATAGAATTAAAACTAAAAAAGTTTTTTTTTTTTGCAAGAGCACTACCCTCCACATCAATATGGTATATACACATCTTTTTTATTGTACAAACTATCATTATAGAAAGAACTCAAAAAAAAATGAAGGCCATATTATTTCATTGCATTTTTCAATTTAGAGATTATGGCTCAAGCCATAGAAGAAGGGACATTCTTCAGTTGTCTAATTCATCTTCCAGCAATTGTCACATTTGGAGAAAACACTTGTTTTCAGTAAAAGGGAGAAAGATGGGATATCAGAGCACTGATTCAGTCTTAAGTAAACATGAATTAAACATGCAGTGGCTACGTACAGATGAAAAAGCATCTTACACAAAACTATCCTTCCATCTGAATCTGTCTCCCCTTTATGTCACACATATGATAAAGATACCTCCAGACAAATTTGAAGGACAGTCCTGGTCATTTATCACATCAGCCATCTAATCAAGGTGAGCTTGAATTACTATACTGACACACCAGCTAACATCTGAAATGTGCTAACATCTACCATCTTATTTGGCATGCTGTTCTGGGAGTTCTGCAGAAGACACTGTGCTTAAAGACTTAGCGATCTTGGACAAACAATGCTTCCTCTGCTAGGCCCTGTATTACAGGTTTAAGAAGCCCGTATCTTAGCATAACTAGCTCGCTTACACGTGAAAAGTTCTGCTTCTTTCAGTAGGAATGGTTTGAGGGATATTTGATAATTGTGATGACCATTCCAATCAGAAAGACTACTATTTCATTAAATGTATATGGTAAAAGAGTACATAAGGACCATCAAGTTCCACCCTGAAAGCATATTGTTTAAAGAAGAATCACAGAAAATTCTGTATAAATTCAGACTACAGCGTACACCTGTCCCAAGATGTATAAAAACAAGTGCCTGGAGTCTTGTATGATATTTGTGCTCACAGAAGCACAAAGATATTTCAGTTAAAATAATAATTAAAAAATCCACTTGTTAATTGCTCCCAGATAAAATGCCACTTCATTTCAAGCTGTGCTTTAAGTACAAGACCACTATATCTGCCAGTAAAGTCTTATTTTCTAAAGCTTTGTTTCATTAATCTTGAGAGCACCTTTTAAATCGCTATATAATTAGAGATTTATAAACATCTGACATGATTTAAGCACATTATCATATTCACTTTATTTAAGGTGAAACAATATAAAAGCCCTTTATCTTTCTTCTTGTAATTAAAATCACTATGATGAGTACAGAATGAGTAAGTTCTCAGAAAAGGCTTTTGTCTTAAGTACTCCACTTATTTCTCTAATTGCATTGCATTTGTAGCTCAATTGCTGTATTTAATGTTTCATCCCACGCTGCAGGTTTTTTTTTCCATTGCAACTCCAAGGACCTTACTCAAACACAAAAACAAGGTTAAACCCAGAAACCACACGTGCATTCAAAAACACTTTCAATCACAGAGCAAAATTCTGCAGACTAAAGTTTACCATCACACCCATGAGTGCTGAAGGACTTGGCAGAATTGACTGCTGAACTACTCTCTGTCATCTGTGAAAGCTCACAGAGAATGGGAGAGGTACCACTACACTGGAGGAAAGCCAGTATCACCCCAGTCTTCAAAAAGGGCAAGGAGGACTGAGGAAACTACAGTCCAGTCAGCCTCACCTCTGTTCCTGGGAAGGTGATGGAACAACTTACGCTGCATGTCATCTCCAAGCAAGTGGAGAAGAAGGTTGTCAGCAGTAGTCAACAAGGGGAAAATCATTGACCAACCTGGTAGACTTCTATGACCAACTAAGTAGGGTGAGGGGAGAGCAGGAGATGTCATACACCTTGACTTCAACAAGGCTTTTGACACTGTCTCCCATAATATCCTCGTAAGTAAGGTCAGGAAGCGTGGTCAGGAAGGAGTGGACAGTGAGGTGGTCAAGAGAACTGACTGGTAGAGCTCAGAGTGCTGTGATAAGCGGTGCAGAGTCTAGCTGGAGGTCTGTAACTAGTGGTGTTACCCCCTAGCTACAGATCATAGAGCACTGGAACAAACTGCCGAGAGAGGCTGTGGAGCTTCCTTTTTTGCAGATGTTCAAAACCCACCTGTATACTTGCCTGTGTAACCTATTGTAGGGAACCTGTTTTAGCAGGAGGTTTAAGATGGATGATACTCAGAGGTCCCTTCCAACCACTACAATTCTGTGATTCTGCCATTACTTTCAAACTCAGCAGAAAGAACATACAGTGTTAACACTGGTACAGAATTAGAACTATCTTCAATATTTGGAAAGATGGAATGTATGTAAATACATCTGCATATATATAGACACAAGTACAGTTTATAAAGATGCCTTATTAGCAAATCTCATCTATATGTCCTAAGATCTTTTCCCGCAGGACTTTTTCCATCTGCGTATCTTGTGAATTTCTGTCCTCTAATTAAAAAGCCTCAAAAGAAACCACTTCTATCTATATCAAATTAAAAATGAGTGTGAGAGAAAGTTTACTGCATTAGTAAGACAACAGTTATACTTGTCTTCCATGATCCTCTCCTCCTCTTTGAATGCTCTTACTAACTCTGGAAGTTTACCACAGCTCCGACATTTACAAGCCAGGTACAATCCAATGATAAAAAGCTCCACGAGAAAACTAAAGTCACTTAGCTACATTCCAGAAGTAGTCTCTGGTGCAAATGCTAATAAATTTCTTACAGTTGCAGTGACTAGTTCTTTAAGAAATTTACCATCCACATAAAAGTCCTCAGTATGCATTGTACAGCACAGCCTAGGTATCAGGAAGAACTTTGTTACAGTCATACATTACTCAGTCATACTCAACTGAGAAAGAAAGATATGGAAAAGTAACACTCTGAATTACTGTATAATCATCCTTCAAAACGAGCAAATAGCTAAATGAACTTGACATGTTCTCTGCTAAATGTGGCAAATCCATCTAAAACAGGAGGAGATGGTTTATTTGAGGTTTCTTTCTAGCAAAAATACAGGGAATGACTACTGGATTTTCCTCTGACTAGTTCTTATCTGACTAACTTCTAATCTGACACAGTTGCAGGACGCTTCACAAGGCTTAAAATTACACATCACAAGAACTGTGCATCAGTCATCTACAAAATACAGTTTTATTCATAAGAATTTTATTACAGTCTAAACATAACACCCCTCTCCACCCTGATACCGAAAGTGTTAACACCTTTCTAGAAATAGATTTACATATCTGTTGATTAACTTACTTTGAAATATCTTTGCTGTCATGTTGCCATGGAAATATGACATTCCCAATGGCTGCCCGGTAACTGTAGACTCCCAGGAGCCCAAGTGCCATAGCAATTTTTGAAACCAGAGAGCATCTTCTTTGAACCAGAACAAAGATCATAACTAGGGAAATTGCAGCCAAGACGGAGAGTTCAGACTTATGCTCAGAACTGCAGAAAAAGAAACATACAAACAAAAAACCTTCAAACCACTGTAACTACTGTGAAACACATTTGACAGAGCCTTAGCTACAGTACTCTATTGCCAAATTAATTATTGCACTGAGATATGTTATACATTTTCCAAGAGGTATGGTAAAATATTTTAGTAGTTCCAAAAAATTGATTTTATTAATGAGGCTTCCTATTCAAGAATGCATGCTTAAAGCAGAATTATTGTGTTCCACCATATGCTAGCTATTCTCTTTATTATATAAAAACTGAGCTGCTTATTGCATAATGGAAAAGAGTAGAAGCTTTTAAACTTGAATTTTCTATTTTTATGCATTTTAAAACAGCACATTTTGATTATTTTCTGGGATAAGGCATAGAAGATTTTTACATTATGAAATTAGTATTATTTTCCATTTTAAAATAACTGCACATGCATTTGTTTTGTTTAATTTTAGACATATAAAACACTACCTAACCGTAATGACCAGAAATATACTTACTTACTTTTAAAAATAAACACAAAAAACACAGTATGATTCTCTTACACAACTACACCCCATCGTAGTGGATCAATACATTCAAAGGATAGAGACAGAACTTGCATCGTGGCCAAGAGTACAGATACAGTTTATTTATTCCCCTTCATCCTCAGTTTCTAGCTGTCATTACAGACCTAAGAGCATTTCATCAAGCATGTTGCTAAAAGCTGTATATTTAAATCTACAGTGATATCACTTAGTACTGCAAAATTTAAGGGGGTAAAGAACTGCTCTTCCTACCTACTACAGCTAGCTACAAAATTCCAGAAAGGCCTTTATAATCCAAGAGTTGCTAAAATTTCCCTACTGCAAATATTCTCAGCATCTCAAGCAACCCAGAAATACTAATCTTATTAATTTACCTTCTTTTAAGAACATTACTCAGAGCATGATAACCATGTGTTCCACCTCTGTCTTCCACACTTCAAAATGCCACAATAAAAGATCATCAGTTTTAGTGAAATGACTCTAAGCGAGGGCTGCATTAACTCTGATCTCATTTATAAAGCTCCAGTTTTACCTTTGATTTAATTAGAATTACAGAACTTCCAATAGGTCTGCCTTCCTATTTGATGGTATATGCTTTATAAGGATTTTAACCAATATTTGCAACAGCTACTGTGCTTGGAAATGTCACAGATGAAAGAACACAGGGCAGAAAAATTGCCATTGGCCTATTAGTCCGCCCTGCAGGACCCAGTCAAGCTCTTCACAGAAGTCTCCCAGGAGTTGCACTGCTCTCTGCAGAACAGTAGAGAAAAGCGACATGAACCAGAACATTATAGGATATATTATGTGCCCTTCGTGTTCTTCCTTGGTAGTACTTTTCTCCTATAGGAAAAGACTGAATAAGCAGTGAATAGATTCTTGCACCATCCTGTGAAGATAGTGTATGCATAATTTCTTATCATCTATACATAAAGAACTGATATAGTAACCAGTGCATCTTTTAAAATTGACCACAAACATTCATTTAAAAGAATACCTTCAGGACATATTCTCCTTATTTACTGCATGACAGTGAGATAAATCAAATCAGGCAAATTATTAAGAATATTCCTACCTGAATGAAGTAATAAGCAGTGCTATATCCAGCAAGACTTTCAATAACATCTGCTATTCCCTACACTGAACACTGTAAATCATACTCTACAGAAAAAAAAAGAAAAAAAAAAAGAGAAAAATAAAATAAAATCCTTAGAAAAGGCCCAGTGGAAAGGAAGGGTATTTTTAAATACATGAGCACATCAGTCACTCATGGCACATTCTTTACTGCTAGCATGGGGGTTTACATCCAGCTTGTGCCTAAGTGTTTCATAGAGACTGCTGAAGAAACAAATAGAACAGGATTTATAACAAGTTATGTTGAGTCACCGTAGACCACCTACAGTTTCCACATTTACCAATCAAGGTTCTTATAATTAGGCAGCTAAGCACATATTAAATTAGCATGTATTTTGAAAGAGAACTGTAGTTGCTCAACACAGAATTCAGCCATTTAGTAAACTTCTCAATGAGTTTGATAGCAATCCAAGAAATCCATGCAGAAACATGCTGCTCTAGCTCAGCTGAAATTTAGTGGTGTTTGCCTAAGCCACAAAATGGAAATCAAAGTACCAAGAGTTTCATGATAGAGAGCCTGAATTAAAAAAGCAGCTTTGTTTGTATGCTCTTACTGTCACAGCCGGTGGTCCACACTTTCATACTTCTGGTGTCAAAATAAAGACTGAAGACATTTTCTTTGACTTGCTTTGACCTCACTTAATTCCTAGTGAAAGGAGTTGTAAATACTCAGATGAATCTCATTATAAGGCCTTTTTAACTGTTCACTTCCATACTGCTAGCATAAAACAAAATCAAAGAAGTCTCATTGCATGCTAGTTTTTTGGGAGAGAGCACTTGGTGGGGGAATTAAGTACATTATTTGAAGGAATTATCATCATTTTTACATGCTGCTGCTTCTCATCAGTTCTCCGGAAGCTGATGCTGCCACTGACTCCTTCACCCTTTCCACAGTGAGCCCTGCAGCAGCTCTGACACAGTCCAAGTATGAGGACTGACCAGGATTAAATATGCAAACGAAGTTATCTGAATACTAGCTAACTGAAAAGAAAACCTTACTACCACCAAATTCAAAAACTGCATGTTCTCTCTACTTCACCTACTGTCTATTTTTCTCATGCATTTTTTCTCATTAAAGTGCATTTCTTCTTTCCAGCAGGTTTTGCAGAATCTCTCTGCAAATATCAAAAAATACTTCCCTAATTTCTGCATTATTCAATGTATGCTTAACAGCTAAATTCAACATGCTACAGGTAAACTGATTTTCTGTGTTTTGCTTCTGATATATTTCCATGCACAAATCTGTACAATAATCTTTTTTGTCTCTAAAGGTCAGCCCATTATGCATTGTCCAGATAAGCAAAATATTAGTTTGAGCGTGACAACATATAACTAAAGGGTCAATACAGGAAGAAAAGAAAAAACAAAAAGTAGAAAAGCCTGTTCATCAATTTATCTTAAAAACAAAAAGCCTGAGCAGCTGTAACTCAGACTAGCAAGATACACATGATCTCAGTAAGGTTCTGATTTCGTATTACTAGAAAACATGCTATTAAGACACAACTATGCAAATTAAACACACACTAAAAATAGAACAACAATCAACCTTACAGGCTCACAGTGCATTCTGGGAAGAGGACTGAGTGGTTTATGCAACTCAGCCTATCACTAACTTTTAACTGACGCCATAAAGAAAATCCATCATCTCAATCCGGATCAAAATACTAGGGAAACAGACACCTCTATCGCACCATTCTCTTGTGAAAGAGAAGTAACAAAGACATTGAAATCTCTAACCAAAGAAAATCCAAGCATGCTCACCTAATAGGAGTTAGGACCCTCACAAAACCAGAGGATGTGCAGAGATTTAGCTGATTGATTGACTAATCATTTGGAAACTCATTCAGTGCGGACTTTCAGGCCCAAGACAGGATTTACCCCACCCACATTTACCACTTACGTCCAAAAACTGTGCACTTTAAATGATGCTATTAGGGTGAACTTTTAACCATATAAAACAACTTAAGCATACGTCAGAATGATGACATGTTCCATATCCTCTTGTTAGGCTAGAACCACTCCTGTTATTTGTATCAGGATATAGCTTCACAGCAGCCTGAGCCAACTTATGCCAGGGTTCTGCTTTTTCATGCTTTCTGTACACTGCAAAGGTTCTTACACTGGTGAAAGGAAGAAGGCAGAAATGTGGCAGCCCCAATTACACACTGTCTTAGCCTGCCACGGTACTGCACTCTGGACTTAGGTTGCTGGGTTTTTTTGTTTCTTTGTTTGTTTGTTTAAGACTGAAACAATAAAAGCTTGAGAATCATTCATTCTTTCTCATTTGACAGGCAAGTTGGGTTTTATAAGCAGTGCTTGACAGTAACAAAAAGAAAAAAAATGTTTACGTAAGCTGCAATTCAGAAGATGCAGACACTGATGCTTTTTTTTTTTTCCCTAAATGAATTTGGACAGCAACAGCACTGGCTTGCACACTCATTCCTTCCATTACTAATCCAGTCCATATATTGTGGCAGAACATTTGCTAGTTAAGCTGCATGATAAACCACGATGGGACATGATCCACCTCATCTGAAAGGTTCGTTTTCTGCACCACCTGGGATATTTTACCAGCCATACCAGTTCAGTGAGCTATTTCACCATACTGACAAAGCAAGGGCTGTGCTGGTAAAACACAGGGCCTGTGATAGGAAATGCATGACAATAGGCACATTGCCTGGTAAGGTAACAGCTCCTTTAACATACCATTGCTACCAAACAAGCAATGATAGCCTATGGCTATAGTTGTAGGACCTTTTCTGTTCTACTTGCTTCAGGATCAAAGCAAATACACCAAAATATGATGCTATAATTAGGAGGGAAACATAGCAAGCAGTTCAGCAGTAAGTTTCAGTTTTGATATCTAGCTGCCAGTACTTCAGCTCTTTTCACCTAGGAGTCACACAGCTTTAATTACATGATTGTTATGGATTTATAAAGGGGAAGTAATTGTCAATCAACCTGATAGAATTCTGTGATGACTAGCTCACTGAAGGGTGCAGTGCAGGCAAGGTTGTTTATCGGAACATTAACAAGGCTTTTACTTCTAAAAGATCCTCACAGGCAAATCGATGCAGTCCTCAGATCAGATAAGTGGACAGAGAGGTGGACTGAAAACTGGCTCAGCTGCCTAGCATTCTCATCAGCAGCACAAACTCTACCTGGAGACCACTCTCTAGCATCCAACCCCAGCGCTACACATAGGGGCCATCTTCTTTAATGGCCCAGAGGGCAAGTTTGCAAATGCAAACAACGCAAAACTGAAAGAGCAGTTGGTATAACAGGTGGCTGTGTGCCATTTAGAGAGACCTCAACAGGAGGAATAAGTAGGCCTACAGAAATCTCTCCAAGTAGAAGCGCCAATTTAAATTCACAGAGAAAAAATGAAACAATACAATAAACTCCTTCTCCCACCCCCCTACTCAAAAGAAACGAAAAGACTAAGCCAGAAGAGGTGTAGACAACCACCAACCTAGTAAGAGTATCAGAGCTGAACTAAAAGGGTTTTCCAGCTTTCGTTGTTATTCAGGAAGCCCAAGAAGCATCTGATCTAGCCACAGACTGCATTCCACCTGTGATGTCCCCAAGTCCCCACTACAGTAGGGTTTGCTGCTCTACACAGGCACACTTCACACCATGAAGTCAGAAGTGGCGAGGTGAAGGTGCACTTAATTGGTACGGTATCTTTGGTGTTAAGCCCACAATGTTTAGAAGGCTGGTAATATTTGCAAGTGCCAGTATACATTCCTGGGGGACAACAGCAGCAATAGCACATCTTTGAAACAAATGCATGTTGTTTTAGCTGCAAGAATACCAAGTCCTCCTCCATGGCACTGTAGTAGTATGCTCCAAAGAAAAGAGTTGACAGCCTGAATAAGACATCTGGACCAGAAAGTTACTCAACAACTAAATCTTTGGAAGATTTAAATCTTCCAAAGTTAATTCTTTAGAATCTTTAGATTTAGAATTTGGTTAATCTTTAAAAATAATAACTAATAACAATAATAACAATCTTCCCAGTCACGGTGGATCACACTTAACCCTGTATTTACTATAGGGCTGGTCACATAGTGACTTACTTCACAATGAAGGAGCTTCCTCTGACTAGCACTGCATATAACACTCCTTCCTCAATCCCTCACTGCGTTGCAAGAGGAAGTACGGTGAAAGCTCTGGTAATGCAATAAACTTCCTCATAAGTCACGTCTTTCAGCACTCATGCCTGTCATAGCAATTGGCATTTTATCTGTTAGGCTGCCAATATGTAACGAATTTCATACTGGTTGATTTACTCATGTCGCTATTAATGAATGATGAATGACATTTCATCAACACATTGTAAGATTCTGGCAAGAAATCTCTTTTATCTTACAAAAAGCCTCCCCATCTGCTGTCTGCAAAACACTGACTAGTCAGTTGCAAGGTGTTGCAATTCCATCTACCAGACAACATCCAGAAAACACCTCAAGTACTTTCTATCACTGAATAGTGGCTGTAGTTCTTCACAATACTAAAAGGCAGTCAAAAAAGTAAAAGCTTTTCTTTAGTGCACTTCAAATTTTAAGAAATTCTCTTTCTCTATTTCCCATACTACATTTGAAAAATTCCTTCAGTTTTCTACCCACCCATTAGATGACTGTGACAGACAAGGAAAAACTCTTTTGTGCAGCACCCTTTTCTACAACTTAATGAAATCTGGAATTGAGCAGAACCTTCTACTTTTAAATTAAGGGTTTAACTCTATTAAGTGTTTTTTAATTTCCCAAACCAGCCTCTTTTGACTTATGCACAGAAAATGCTTATTTTTGCCTCTGATAAACCTATTGTGTATAATTGACATTAATTAGATAAGTCATGGTGCAGGGCTAAGATTATAATCTATTGATAGCACCTGAGGAATAACTCCTGCACTGGAAAATTCCTGATGCTGCTTCACTGTTTAGTTCCTTCATACTTACAGCAATTTCTAATACAGAGATTGTATAGAAATGTTTGCATGCTTCAAACAAAACACGCATTAACTTCTAAATAACACAGAAAGTATGAAAATAAATCTGTTACCCACCTTGTCAACCAGTGTCCAAAGTCTGGCCGATGAGCCCACTGGACCCCTGTCTGATTCAAGGATCGAAGGAGTCGACAGCAAATAAGAATGATCCATGGACTTGCTAAGCTTATCCACTTATCTGATCCTTTTACAAATTCAGCTGAAGATGCAGCCTTGCCTAGTTTTGAATTACTTGCTGCTTGTACGTCTATATTCTTGCATTCTGAGGCTTCTCCAATACTATCAAAATTTTGTTTCATAGTTGTGCCAAGCTGAAGGTCACATTCTTTCAGAAGAAAATGGTTTCTACAGAGTTCCTGACACAGAGCCAAACAAAGGGTATTAATAAGAAAATACCAGGTTTGATGTTCCTCTTCTATAAAACTGCTTGCTCCCAAACTCAAAACATGACCAATTGTTCCAGCCAGGATCAGCACGTCTACTTCTGACCAGCTGGAACTGGATGCACCAGGATTCTGCAAATGAAAAAATGCAACAGTGTAAAAACATATAAAAAGCTACTTAAGCATTCAAAGTGTGCTTACTGCAACATCCCACAAATAAACCAAGTAAATAATGAGATAAGTTATTCCTACCTTGACAAATCCTACAAATATACGAGAGGTTCATTTTATTGTTGCCTATTCAGTTAGCATTACAGCAGAACATTGTTTAAGATAGCATTCTGTTTAAGGTAAAAACAAAACTTCATAATTACAACTAAACAGATTTGAATTCCTTACCATTCTATGACAAAAAAAAATTGAAGCAAGTTCTTTCCCTGCCAAAGTGAAAATAGAAGCCTTGCAGAAATCAAACTTGAGATGCACATAACCAGCAGCTTTCTAACTGGCTAAGTCTGTGATGTCCTCAACTCACTATAGTGACAGTTTTCACTACTCTAATTAACAAAAGTTACTTGCAGACAGTCTGATGTATGTCTCATTCCTGCTTATCTTGAAATGTGTCCATCATCATAAAATATGTTATCGAGCTATGTACTTCACATGCTGAGGTTATCTCAAAAAAAAAAAAAAATAAAAGGCAAAAAACCAGAATTTGTCTAATGCCTCCATTAGTTTGAGTTCTTGCTCACAGCAGCTACTTCAAAGTGCTCCATCATCACTGCCCCCAGTGATATAGCTAAAAAGAGAGTGTAAGGGAATGGGCAATGTGGGAGCATCTGGTTCACTGGAGTCATCAGATTAAAGACCTTCTCACCTCACAGGAAAGGGGAAATAAAAGGGAAAGCCATTAACAAAATACACAGAGACAGAAATCTGATAAGTAAGCACTCAGGGAGACAGTAAATGGGACCAGAACTCTTCAGTAATTAATTGATGGGCCATTAAGAAAACACAGGCAGAGATCTGAGAGCATCAGTCTGGCCTTTGTAACTGATAAGGGGAAATAAACCTACACCAGTACAACCGGTATCTGAGGGGGCCTGTGGAGATATGCATACTTAGTACTAAGGAATGCTTCAGGAATGTGTCAAAATTGGCAGAGATGGGGATGAAGAGGAACAGGCTGGAGGGAGGGGGAAAGAGAGAGAAGGAAAGGACCAGTCATATCATAACACAAGCCAGCCAGTCAGTCATCCCTCTGACAACCCTATGTTTGACTGCTGCTGCAGTCTACTGTATCTTGCCAGAGCTCCGTTTATCTGCCTTCCTGTGTACTTCACCCTTAGTCCACATATGAGCACTGCAAGGTCTCGTGGCCATTGAGGTCTCCAGCCACACAATTCATGGGCCTTGTGTCAGCAACTGGAGAGATGGGCATGTGTATGGCTATGTGAGAGGTCAAAGGGACGTGGCTGGAGAGACATCAGTGTGTTTATCTTTCTCTCTGCTAAATTTAATCCTCTGCATTATGAGACTATGTTTAATTTGATATAAAATCCCAAGCCAAACTAGATGAGCAGGAGGAAAACCTGTCCCTTGGAAGACTTGAAGTCTGAGCTGGAGGTTGGCATGAGAACCTGGGCACGGTTCCAACAGAAAGGAAGAAGACATGCCCAAGCCCGAGAGTCCACCAGAGGCAGCAGGGGCTTCCAAACACATATTTGTTAGTAAAACTGTGTATCTGTGAGGCACTCTGACAAATGCCAAAATCATCAAGGTCAAATATCATCATTTCCCATTTTACGTTCTCATTAATCTTTCCTCTATGAGAGAATATCAAGCAGTGTGTCTTATGCTGATATTATAAACGCCTGATAAATAAAAGACCACTCCAAGTCCTGTTCACTTCAGAACAAAAGTCTGTCATCACTTTCACGTTAACCTCAAGTACACACTTCAACCATGCTTCATTGACCTTATGAATAAACTTAAAAAACAGCCTTGAATATTCATAGAAATAAACTGCACATAAAACACACAGATGAACCCAGTGTACCACAATTCCTGAACTGTTTAAATCATTTACACTAGAATAATACAGAAACTAACTAAACTGGGAGCAGGTAACCAGAAAGAGGGTAAACACATTAAAAATGCTTAACGTCTAGATGCAATTCTGAAGTCTCGCCTATGCTTAAGCTTTATTGACGGTTGCTTAGGTTTTTGTTCAGTAATCAAGAACACGGAGAGGACAACAAACACACTTGACCCAAGAAGCTTGTTAATACTGCCTTGATTTTGCTTTGAGGAAATCAACTTCAGGCTGGATATTAAGAAAAACTTTCTTCTCAGAAAGAGTGGTGAGGCATTTAAACAGGATGCCCAGGAAAGGAGAGTTACTGTCTCTGGAGACGTTCAAGATATTGCACTGAGGGACATGGTTAGCAGGCATGGTAGGGATGGGTTGATGCTTGGACTAGATGATCTTACTGATCTTTTCCAACCTTAACAATTCTGTGATTCTATGAACTTTTGTAAAATCAAGATTGAATAAGATTTATGAATATGATTGCAGGAGGTACAATTAAACTAATCACCTATTCATATCATCTCCATTTATTGTTCTGTTATAGAAATCTATTCCTCAAAAGTCACATCCCTTAAGAAATAAAACAAAACAAACAACAAGAAGAATAGGTAACACACTGTAATACCTAAAAATTTATCACAGAAATCATCATCATCTCAAAAACTGTACAGACCCACAATATGAATTTATTAGTGTTTGAAATTTCTTTGGTGCGCTGCAGATCACTCCTTTCTGTTTAGTATTCTGCTTTGAAAATCAGAAACCATAAACTACATTTTGGAACAAAAGGTCCAGGTAGAGCTGTTGTCTGCTCGGACCATGAAGTTCACAAAGACTGAGATATGATGAGTGCATCACTGAACTACTGAAAGCTTAAACTCCAGTAATTTCACTACGCTGACCTTAGAAGTCTTGACTAACTGAATGATGAGTGAGAATGTAAGCACCATCTGCTTGCAGAGACAAAGGAATGCGAGATCCTCAACTAATGAGAATGAACCAGCCTTCAATACCATTCGTCTCTTTTGTAAGTCATAAAATAAAATCTACATAAGGATTGCTGTATCGTATTGGGTGGTTGTCAGCACTGACAGGAAAACAAGTTCTTTTGGCAGAACAGCAGGTTCATAAGCTGAAAAGAAAATGATGTATTATCAACAGGAAAATGCAGCAACCTCATAAAAATTACTGTATTAGTGAGAAATGTCCCAGTGTCAGAAGTCCACATTTTATGCCTAACAATTCCAGTGAAAATGAAAAAAAAGGACTTCTACATCCATATCAAAAGGTTAAGTCCAACAGTATTTATTGATAAGCCACATTGCAGGCCAGTATTAGTCACCTGAGCAAATCTATGCAAGCTGAAAAATTATCCTGCAAATGATAATCTCCTGAGCCTTAATGATCCAAGAAATAATGAAAACATCTTTATTGAGGTTTTCTGAATTTACTGGTGATCCCTCATATGAGCTGTGACATGTTAGGAATGATATTATTAAGGTTTTTCATTGTTGTTGTTGTTGTTGTTTATAATGTAGACTAACCTTAGATTACTTGGATTGTGCTTACTTTCTAGACCTGTTTTACAGGCATAGAAATGTAGGTCTGAATTTAACATTCACTGCTCTGAGCTCCTAGTTGCTTAACACCCCCAGCTCTCAGGAACCCAGCAGGCACTCCAGATAGTAAATAATAAAAATGACTCGCACCACTATCCTGGTACACAAATTTAGTATGAAATCTTTAGTTCATGAGATTTCTAAATGCCAGGCTTCCAATTTAAACCTCTCATTTGCCAACCTAGGATAGCTTTAGTATTTGATGTACAGGCATTGGTAACTAAATAATACAGAAACAGATGCTTGAATATCTTTTGCTAGCCTGCACAGGTGCCAATGGAATATATGCCCCCCTGTCCATGGAAATTACATTTTCTTTACTTCTAAATAAAACCTCCAGTAAAGAATCTTCCAGGTCCAATTCCAGTTATGTACTTTCTGTTCAGCTGAGAGTAAAGATCTTTTTCACAATAATTAACTTTCCATACTTAATGCCTGAGAAATCCTAAATCACTTCCTAGACATATTTTATTTTATTTTATTTTTCATATTTTATTTTTCATGTCCACCATCACCCAAAATTTAAATACTCATCATTTAATTCACTTTGGATACTTGAGCTGCCCGCATCCAGTCTTATTTTCTAATTATGACTACTTCCCTACAGCAAAACACTACAGACCACATTTGCTCCTGATACTCTTTCACAGCAGGCTGAGGTCATTTTTAAGAGCGACCCAGCCATGGCATCATCTAATAACTCCTTTCCCCCCCCATCAAATAAAAGAAATGCAAGCATATTTTTAGGTACAATTGTATAAAATATTTTACCTTTCAAATCAGTAGGCAATACTGCATAGAGGAAGGAAAAAAACATTTTAAAATGAACAGAGTATTTTAAAATGAAAAGAAAAGGGGACATTTTGTTTAAGTAATGAAAAAAAACATTACAATAGTGCACAACACAGCTTCTCAAAACCGTATTTGACAAGCTTGACTTATGGGTTCTATTTTCATAGAACTACTAATCCTGATTTATATCAGGGGCGAAAAAAAAGCATTTTTAAGTAGTAGTAAATGCTGTACTTAAAAACTGCCATTAGAGTAATCCTACTAAGAAGTAGTTAACATTTTTAAAGATCTGCTACTGCTCCTAAAAGGCTGCAGAATTATTTACAGCCCTAAGTGTCATTAAAAGAAGGGACTGGTGCTGCTAGAAACATAGTAATCAGAACCTATAAATAACAGCCAGGAAGCAGATGCTAACACTGCCTGCACTGGGCTTCAGAAAATTCATGAACTTGGTAATCAGTTTCTATATTCAGTCACAGTGAAAAAAAAAAAAAAATAAAGAGCATTACAAATGAGAAGCACTTGAAAAAATCTTTAGATGTGAACGGAAACAATTTAAAGGAAAAAAAAAAAAAAGCTCTGAAGTCGTTAACAGTAGAACTTATTTTAATTGCTTTTAAAATACCTGCAGTTTACCATGTAGCAAGAGCTTAGGAAACACTTCCAGCGTTTTTAAATGGCAAGACCTTGATTTAGGATTCTACTCCTAACATCTGAAAAGCAAGATTTCGTAACTGTTTCAAATATGAAGGGCACATGCAGACTCACAGGTCATGGGCACTTGGATTCAGACATTTTAGCATAATAATACTCCTAATTCTAATAGAAGACACTTCAAGATTGACAGAGAGTATTTACAGACAATCAGTTTCTTCCCTAAAGTCTAAGTATTCTGCTGGAAAAGAGAATGGAAAATGGGACACAGTTGTGTGTGTATTTTACTGATTGCCCTCCAATTACTTGTCAGTAATCTCTCATGCCCACAACAAAGGCAGTACTGGATTATTTTCTGCTCCCTTCCACATTCTCCAGGCTTTATCTTTGTATAAACAGCTACCTGCAAGAAGCCACCAGTATCTTTCCTGCAAAAGCCCTGAAACTGGAAAAATGTAAATCAAATAAAGTGTCACTGCTTTTACAGATCAGGAATAGAAGCAATTATTAACTAAACATGCAACGTATTTTAAGCTTGCTCTGGAACATGAACAGGGATAGAGAAGCTTATTTGACAATGAGATGAGATATGCATCCACTAATCCAGTCATTTATGGAGTGGGATGAAGATGGGTTGATGAAAATCAATTTCTACAGGTCTGCCTTCATAAGACGTATTTCAGCTTCTCACATCTTCAAATATACCCTACGTACAAAATATAAATATAGCCCTGGAATGGAGAATCCAGTACTTTTTACCTGTACCTCCCCTCATCCGGGGGTGAGCTAGATCTTGAAAATATTGCTGAAAATGTCCTTGTTCATTTATTACCAATTTGAAGCAGCTAATCTTTTGCTGGTATGTGCTGATCTTCCACTTAGGTGAAACAGCAGAAGACGCGTATGATTCATGATGCACCAATTTCACATAATCCCTAACCTTTTCAGTCTAAGGAACATTTGAGTTGATAGATGTTCTAGTACAGCCAAAGACAGGTATTTTCCAAGGTGAGAGACAAATAAGCATCTTCGTGTCCAAGAGACACTATACAATCACTTAAAATGACAGAAGTGTTACTGCCAGTGACACCAGTTTTCACATGTGAATAAAGTTTTTCCCACTTCCTAAGTTCCAGATGGGCCCGGACAACTGGTACCAAAGAGAAAAAGCAGGCAAGCTGCTGCCGAATCCACCATCTTCAAGCAAAAAAGTGCTGGGCTTACAGTTCTTCACCATCCAGGGAGAAAGCTCCAGCTGATGCGCTCTCTTATAAGCAGAATGTAGGGTGCTGGAGGCAAGGACACAAAACTAGGAACAATATCTAGCATATTGCATCCAATCAGTCTATTTTTGCTCAATTAGTTCTCAAAGACAGATGTAAGGGAAAATCAGGGTAGGGAAAGAAGACAACTGAAACGGAAAGAACAGATAAACGCTTTTCACACATACTTGATGTGTTCCTTGACAGAATTATCCGTGTCCATTATGGTGGTAACAATTAGTTTGTTTCCTAAGGAAAGCCATTCCATACAATTTTGAATACCAGGAGGCATTTTGCAATTCCTGCTGCGATCGCTGACAGAGCAGTATTATTAGCAGTATATAAGCCATCTGCAGGAAGTTCACCAGCAGCTGCCTCTCACCAGCAAGGATGTAAATGTGCCAAGAACAGATGGGGATGATACCCTAAGACTCAGGCCAAGCTAGAAACACAAAACTCATATCTGTACAGCAGTACGTGGTAAGATCCTATTCTAAACTTATCACTGAAAGAACAGCTGATCCATACTAAGAAAGGAGAAAAGAGTGTGTCTTGACACTTTGCTCCAGATTCCCCGAAGAGCCACCACAGTCCGGGAAGCCCCAAAATGTCTGGGTCAAAGCTTACTCAAAGGAGGACTCAATGACTTCTGTGAAGTTGCCTGGGTCACCCCAGATACCGAAAGGCTAACAGGAGTGGAAGACCTACACTGTGTTCACATATTCTTTGATCAACTCAACGTATTGTTGGTTCTGGCACCAGTGTCTTGGGTGCGTGAAGCTGAAGGCCTCACTTTGCCATCCAAGAGACCTCACGGTTTACAGTTCACAAGTGTTTTTTCAGTAAGAAGCCCTAGTAAGATCCTGTTATTCCCCGACAGTTCCCCAAAGGAGAGAAATGCAGGAATGGAAAATGTTACATAGCAATACTAAGATGTTGCCATCTTCAAAACCCAGCAACCTGAGATGGACATTGTCTGCTTGAAGTATACACGTGGATGGTTAGCTAACAGGCATTCAGTGGTCAGAGAAACAAAACTCTGTGAGAAATTACAAGCCCTTAGCTGTCACAAGAGAAAGTACAATTCAATCCCTACCACACAGAACGTTATCTCATATGAACAATCCATAAATCACTGGGGAAAAGAAAATAAATGAATAAGCAGAGGGAAGATCAGATCAGAACGCTTAAAGGCAGAAAACTCGAAGAGAATCATCAACATTACAGTCAAACAATACTGTGCTAACAGCTCTCCAGGTCAGCCTCATCTCAAATGCAAGAAAGGAAAAAGAAAAAGAAAAAAGAAAAAGCCACATAACAAAAGGTGTGACAAAATTAAGCAAAATAAAGAAATGACAAAGCCACAGAAGCTGCCCTGTTAAAGAGTTTAAAGGCTTTCCCTAGGGAAGTCCCCAGCAAACAAAAACTTTGAAATACAACTTAAGCAGAAGCTGCTTTATAACAATTTTGCATAGTACTTCAATCTTACTTGTTATACCTTGAGTATGAAGGAAGAAGTACAAACAAAAAAACAGTAAAGGAAACAGGTCTTCAGGCATCTAAAGGCAAATGCAGAGCACTAGCCTCTAGTGAAATAAGCACTGTTATGTAAAGAATATTTGCACCACATCCTCTCCTACAGAGGCTTCAGGCTTTATCTTGAACATGCAAGAAAAGTATTGTGCTCATTTTCTCAACAGACTTCAGAGATAGGTAGAATACAGTTCGAAGTGCAATACTGCTGTTTGAAGACTAGTTCTCCTTTTATCTTTAATGAGACTAAATCTAAGAGACCACTAATGCCCACTACTCCTACAGTGTTGGGCGTCACGCAGAATTAACTGTTTCCTAGGTATATAAGGAAGACTTCACATCAAAAACAGACTGAGTTGCTCTGAGACTACCATCGCTGTTCTTGATCCAGTTAAAGTGGATTGCTTGTAAATTTTATGTAAGTATGGAACACCATCATTTTTAGGTTCTTACTGTTGATTAAAATTAGAAAAAATGTTGACACTTAAGATGACAAATGAGCTTGTTTCCTGTTGTTGCTTTTGTTTACGGCTGCACAGCAAATAAGCATTAAGATTCTATGCAATCCAGTGATCATTTACTATTATTTCAAGGTCATATTATTTTCCTTCCTACAAAACAAAACTTCCATCTCATCGTATAACCCAGAAAAAGCTAAACTGAATCCATTTAAAGACCAATACACCCCTAGGTACTAATAGCATTAACAAACCATATAACTAGACATCTTCTCCAGCATATTTTTCCATTCACATTGATTAAGTCTGCATTTTTTCATTTGCCTTTTAAAATAATCCACACATGCATCACTAGGCTTGGTATCAAAACATTACTACTAGTTTGAGAAAATAATGAAAGTTATTGAAGAACTAGAAGCAAATTATGACCTACATTTAGAAAGACTCATGCTAGGAGTTGTACTTCAAATGAAACTTCTTTCCCTGATATCATTAATGACATTTTACACTATTTCAGTCTAGGTGTTCAACACTCACACACACACTTTACGTTAACAATAAACATGAGTGTAAGAATGAAACACCATGACCTACTACAACTTCCTTCCTTGATCACTTTGAATACACTAAACTGCACAAAAGAAAACTGAAAAGGAAAAAGAAAATGCTGCCTTCAAGAGAGGAGAATGGAATTACTTTTAGCCCAAGGCTTCTCTCAGAAAAATAGGTTGTCTGAGAGAGAATGACATAAATGCAGAAGTTACAGAAACAAAATGATAAATTCCAACTTGCATAGCTTGAATAATAAAAATTTGCAGCCTCACTCAAAGACTTTAAATGTATAGTTGAGGAATTCCAGCATATATTTATAAATACTGCAATATTAATTCTGCAAAGTACTGTCTATTTTCAGTTACACTGAATACAGCAATTGCATACTTATATAAGTCAAAAACCTGCTTTTTAGCTTGAAAAAAATTGTTCTTACAAAATATCATACGTCTTGCATCAACTGCAGTTGTGAAACAGCTCTGTATAAGAGTTTAAAATTAGTATACCGTTAGACTGCTTCTGACCTCATAAAATCAACTGTAAAATAATTTAATCTGATTAGAATGATTCTTAAAGTAAGGTGAAAAGAAGCACTTCTGTGATCTTCTTTACAGCAATCTGTTATTGTGTCACAGTGAACATACCACGTTTCAACACTAATTCTGAATGATTCCAATTACATTACAAACTGCAATTCTTCTATCTACACACACACACACAAATCTTTCAACAAACTTTACTTGGAAGTATGCCACAAGGAGCGAAACACTGTGAACCATAATTAATGCATGCTCTCACCTTCAGTGGCAGTCTGGAATTCTCAAGAATCTTTCCAACGGCAGATAAAATACCGCACATGAGTGCAGAAATCAGCATCATCACTCCAACTGCTGTTAACCAGGACATACTGCAGAAATAGCATAAACTTTCTGCTGATGTGCATACAATGACGTGAACTGCACACAGCATCAGACACATCAAGTAAAACAGCAGAGAGAAGAGCGGAGGGGAGAGGGGCACTTCAAATTCTGCCCGACTGCTCAGAGCTTTTGGCACGCTGAGAAAAAGTAGCAGCAAAACCTACGGGAAAAAAAAATAAAGCAGAGAACTGATAAGTAAAGAATCAGGATTTGCTAAGGCATACAGCCAGAATTCACATACAAAAAACTCATGCTGTGGCATCCACATCACTCTAACATACATACCTCATCTGAAAAAAGTCACGAAACACTATGCTGGGTGGTCTGACCAGTGCAAGACTTCACCATATAAAGGGGCAAAGCAAAAGTAGTGCTTTTATCAGTTTAAGGGGTTGGACACACAGTTTATCAGGTTCTAATAAACTACTAAGTGCCTCCTGACCTGCTGTGTCTGACCACGTGCATGATCTGCCTTTACTGTGACAGCTTCAACTCTCTACAGAATTAAGTGTTTTAAGTCTCAATGCCAAAATAGTTCTTGAATAAACAAATCTGACTCATTATTTATAGCCTACAAAGGCTTAAAGTGACATGCACACTCTAACAATGGCCATTTATCTCAGACTTCTTGCTGAGTCAAGTAGCTTCCCAGGCCAGGGAAAGCGCTCATCTTATCACGTAAGAGTATGCTGTTTTCAGAGCTTAAGAATTCACCTGGTGTTTATTTTTGTCCCTCTCCTTATCTTAATTTGATTTACCAATTTCATTTTCGCTTTGCGATAGCCTGCACAACAATCACTTAGAATTCCAGGTTTCTTCCCAGGTAACTGTACCAGTGAAGATGAATACCACCATTAGCAATTTCTGCTACCCATGTGCACATAAAGAGAAAATCCAGCCACGTGCTGGAAAGATGCTCTGCAAGAGGCACACGCATACCAAGTATTAAACTGAGCTCAATCTGCTTGTAGTAGGGCAGGATTAAAACAGATCTAAATAAAAACTGTTCTATCAGAGTACAGCCAATCTATAATTGTTCACTTGTGAAGACCTCTACCTAAAACTTACTCATCATTACAGCTATATATAGTAAACTAGACTTTAAACAATTTTGATGCACTGCAGCCTACCACTTACATTATACCTTCCACAATTCATGTACATTTAAAAGCATGAGATTTCACAGTATACTGGCTCAGGTTTTACTTTTTAATACAGGTCTTAAAATTAGAACAAAGCACTCATTATACTAAAATGCTCAAACTGTAGTTATCTATAAATCTATATTTAGCTCTTTTAAGCAAATGCATGGTTATTAATGTCCTAGACGTATACTCTTCATTTAAAATATAGGACAAATAGCAGTTGTATAATCATGTAGCTTGAAGTCAGTTGCGATATTCCTTGCCTTTATTTCTGCAGTGAAGGGTGGAAAATACATATAAGACAAAATGACTTTGGAAAGTAAGGCAATTTCTTGAGTTTTGATCTGGAAAAAAAATAACCACACAGAAAAACAGCTGTACAGTATAGTTTTCCAATGACACTGAGCAGGCTCTCATCAGGTAAAGTTTTCATTGTTAGAGCTATTAACTGCAGGTTTCTGTTGATAAAGAGCCATTAACTAAAATACTGAGATCTGTTTTGTTGAAAAACTAAGCACTGACAACTGCAAAAAAAGAAATCCAGTGCTTCAGGTACAAAGTGACTGTAAGGGCTTGAATGCTTAGGTTCAGAAACCAAACGAACATGACAGGACTATAAGCACTTCAACTACAGAGTGGCATTGCTCCAGATTTGCTGTCCTAGGGTAGGCAGAGAATCTACCATCTCGTGCCCTGTGGGGACTGTGGAACTACTGTCAAGAGGTAAGCAGTGATATAGCCCACTGAGCAGTCTACCAGAAAGCCATCTCAAATGTGCTTTGTGTACAAGAGATGAGGCACAGCCTGCAATGGTTGAGAAGACTAAAATACAAAACAGCTACTTATCTCCTGTTATCCATTCCAGACACTGAACATAACTATATGCATAGCTATTATACAGCCTTGTAGGTGTATGGTGCTGTACGCATGCAAGCATTACTCCATCATAGGGAGTAATGCTAATTCTCACCAAAGTTGACAGCAATGTTACCTAAACTGTAAGTGCACATTTTTGCATATATAAGTGCAGGGTAACTCATCAGCGTGTTTCTCAAAGCATTACCACAGAGGCTATTTCCAGCATATAAGACTTCCCCAAACTATCGATTGCAAAGAATCACTTAAAATTCCAGAAGTGTGATATCTTATCTTTACTCCTACAAGAGATATGGAATGGAAACCATGCCTCTTCCAGCAAGCACTTGTTTCAGGACTACTGACTTATCAGTACCAAGAAGAATTCTCAGAATGGTGGAAAAAAAATTGGCCATATAGGGTTTAGCTTGTTCTGAGCAGCTGTGTTTGTTGTTAGATAAAGGTGAAAAAAGTAGGAACTTCACTGCAGATTTTTTTTTTTTATGCAGGGAGTTGGAACTAGATCTTTAAGGCTCCTTCCAATCCAATCTATTCTGTGACTCTGTGATGTGCATATTTACCAAGTTACACCAAGACACAGGCAACTTATATCAAAAGTTCTCTTGAATCATTTCACAGGGTAATAATTTAAAAAGAGTACCATGTTCATCTTTCAAGTACAGACAGCAAACCCTAAAAGACTTAATTCTGAAGAATATACACTAGACAGTCAAATAACAGGATCTTTTATGTTTTGTATATAGCTTTTTCCATAAAAAGACGTATTTTTTTTTTACCTCCATAACGATCACAGTCCCCACCATCATCGAATACATGTCATACTGTGCCACTTGTTTGCTTAGTGAAGAACTCAAAGTCCTCAAGGCCTCCAGATATTGTTTCAGGACCTTTTTGCCAAGATTTAAGAGTATTTCTGAATTATTCCCCTCCAGGTACAGTTTGATCCAGTTACCATGGGATTTTTCTGCTATCTTAAACTGCTCATATCCAAGATCTAGTAGGGGAAAAAAAAAAAAACAACAACATATAAGAGGATCCATGAACAAGGAGGATAATTAGAGATCTAAACATACTTTTACATGTTTTTTATATTTGCTTCTGTAATTTACAGAAAAACTGCTACAGCAGTTGAAACTTATTTTGCACATAGAAAGTAGCGTTACCTTCCAGGAGCAAGACCATAATGAGACAGTTACGCACAATAAAAACAATTAATCCCCAATCAAATAAAATGTCAAAGACTCTGAAAGCAACTAACATATTAAAACAGCCATTTACTTTTACAAAAGGTTTCCAGGATAAACACATCCAAATGCTTTAAATCCTTAAAACAGTCTTTTGTTGTTGTTGTTTTCCCCTCCAGTTGTGCTACTCACTATCCAGGCTGTTATTTCACAAGTAGGAAATCATCAGATTGCTGAAGAAAGTTTATTTCTCTGAAGAAACCACTGAAGGATCAACACACAACAGATGAGAGGCCCTGATTTTGCTGCAAGTGATGAGAATCAGTTGGTAACACAAAGTGGAACACAAAATAAGCAGTATTTTGATGCAGGCATAGGAAAGTTAACAACTGAAGTGCATGGTTTGGCTCCAGGCATTTGGATTATCAAAGCTGGTGCAGAACAATCCTCCTTCCATGAAACTAGATACCCTTGCTATAGTATAAGGACTGACTGCAGGTCCAAACTGGATTAAAAAAACTGATACTGCCACTAACCTACAGAAGCAAGAGGCTTGTAACAGAAGGTGATTTCATGATGGCCCATCCACATTTAAAAGCATTCTGGCCAGAAGGAAAACTTGTGGTAGGCGGGAACGTTAACCTTGAGTGAGGACAATAGGTGAGATAGGAAAGAAACAAATACCCAAATCCTATTTTAGAAGTCCTTTGCAATTACAGCAGCAGTGGCTTTCATCCTGCATGTATTTTCCCTTCCAGAAGTACTGGGTATTCCTCGGAATCCTTACATTACACAAAGTTATAGTGAATATAAGACACACGCGTATGTGGACAGACAATGAATCTTAAAAGACAATTCCAAGGATGCAAGAGAGAGCACCACTACTTTACTCTCCCATCACTAATGCTATTTTCCCACTGCCAGCTTTCCCATTGCTAAATATGCACAGAAAAAGCTGCAGCAGAGTAATTCCTGACCAGTTTTGACAGCATTTTTACTTCCCCAAGAGATGTATTCAGCAATGACAATAAGCAGATACTGAAGGCAAGCATAAAAGAGACATAATTTTGTTCACACGCAGAAGACAATTAGACCAATTCATAATTATAAACATGAAGTTTAAAAAGAAATCTGCAGAAATTAATAGTTTGAGACTTATATCTTCTTCAGCATTATACTCACTTTTAAGTTTAATTTCAAGAGCACGCATTTGCAACACAGCAAATTAGGTCAGCTGCTGTGTTTTACAGTAAATATTGAAAGTGGTATTGTATCTTAAAGCACTTAAGACATGCTTTTCTTTTTCATTTTATAGGTGCTTTGCCCCATACTCCAACAGGCCCTACAGTATTTAAAAACTGGTCAATGGGAATAGTGTGCAACCACAACACAAGCTCAGTTTAGAACAGAAGAAACTGTATTTCAGTAGACACTGTGCTATGTGAACATTCATATTAACCTGCACTGTTCGCAAGAAATGTTTCTTTTGCTTCATTTTAATAATTATCAGAGAACAAGAGAACATCCCAAGTCAGAAGGGAACCACATGGATCAATGAGTCCAACCTGTGGCTCCACATAGAACCCTTGCTATTTCCATGCCATTTCACTATACAGTTAATGACAAGGGCAAAAAGAACAATCTGGAAATGGTTACTTAACAAGCTTAACATTGTCCTCCTAACTTTAATTCCTTAACTTCTTACTTAAAAGTAAGTTAAACATTTACTGTGGTGTTTCAGAAAGCAAGGGTTAAAGTAATTGGTAGTGCTGCTTCGCAGAGCTCTGACCTAGATGCGTGAATGGAGTGCCTTAGCAAGTTCACTAAACTGAAAGGTACTGTTGACTCCTTGGAGGGACAAGAGACCTTGCAGATGGATCTAGATACAGCGGAGTACTGGACAATCATCAACACCACAACATTCAGCAAAGAAAAATGCCGTGTTCTGCACATGGGACAAAGCAACGCCAGACGCAGGCACAGATGGGAGACAAGTGCCTCAAGAGCAGCACAGCAGGAAGGGACCTGGGGATACCAGTAACATCAGCTCAGCAAAAGCCAGCACCAAGCCTGGCAGCCAAAGGGAAACTGCATTTTGGGGTGCAGTAAACACAGCACAGCCATTCAGTTAAAAGAGGTGAATGTCGCAATATATTTAGCATCGCTGAAGCCTCCTTTTGAATACGGTGTGCAGTTCTGGTCTCCGCAGTATGAAAAGCATGTTGAAGTTCTTCAAAGTAACTACGGGACACAGAGTAACAGGCTGGATGACATGTTCTGTGAGGTGACACTGATGACACTTGGGCTATCTAGTTCGAAGGAGGCCAAAAGACCACCTCATTGCTCTCTGCAACTTTTTGAGGAGGGGAAGTGGAGAGGGAAGTACCAGTGGTTTCTTCTCTCCAGTGACTCATGACAGGATGCAAGGGAGTGGCACAAAGCTGCACCAAGGGTGGTTCAGGCTTAGCATTATGAAAAATTTACACAGTCAAACAATGGAAAAGGCTTACTAGAGAAATGGTTGAAGCCTCATGGCTGACAGTGTTCAAGAGACGTTTAGACAATGCCCTCATTAATGTGCTTAACTTTGTTTAGCCTTGAAACAGTCAGACAGTTGGACTTAATGATCTTTGTAGATCTTTTCCAAATGAACTATATTAAAAAAAATATGCTGATTCTACTACACTGGAGGCTTACAGGTATCTGCTGGTGAGTACAGTTCAATCAGCAGCAAACACTTGCATATCAAGACAGCTGTCAGTGTGCACTGAGACTTCCACAACATACCTCTTAAACAGTGAATTCTCTAGAAAGTTTCTCTTCCAGCATGTAAATTCAAATAACTCCTACTTGGAATAAGAATTAAATACTCATACTTTTGAGGAAATACAGATATCCAGAATGGATTATCTAAAATGAGCTTCAATCAAACCAAGATTTGGCACAGCACCCTTATATTACACAGAACACTGAAACTTGCACAAGTTATATTTTGAAATCTAAGTAATTTCTGTCTACATCTTCTGCTTCTGTTCCAATTCCATTTCTTTTTTTTTTCCCCCCAGTCTTCTTTCTTACCTCCTTCTAACATTTATTTCACTCATCTGCCTCTCTCTTGGTTATGCTTCCCAAGTATCTGGTTGATAATTTTATTTAATTACAGTCACAACTTCTTCAGTTTCAGTATATAAACCTCAGAAATCAGCAAATTATTTCGTTCAGTATAAACACATAATGTAAGTTTAGGATTGGGACCAAACTAAAAAGCAGACATTCATTTTATTAATATCCAACTTGTACTGAAGTGTGGCTTTTTGTTCCACTGTAAAAAGCGCCTTTTACAGAAACAGCCCTAGTTGTGTTAGATAATTCAGATGAATGATCTGAAGCTTAGGACGGGAAGGAAGCAGTACTAACTACCTACAACTGCCCACCACACTGAGATATGAACACGGTCACACATTCAGAGTGCTCTTCCAGGTGCAGTGAGAATAATCAGTCACTGAAACAACCTTACCAGGTACATGGTAGATTCCCCAACACTCAGAGTTTTCAAGAGGCAATTGGACATGTAAGTTCCTTTTCCCACAGAAGGGTGGACCTGACAATATTTTGAGATCCACTTCAACATGGACTGTTCTAAAATTCTATGAATAACAATTATATTTTAGAAACAGTATTTTTGCTCAGAATTCAACTGAAATTTCGTCACCTATCAGTTGTTACTAACCAAGAATCTGTAACAGAAATTTTCAACTTGTAGTTGGCAAATGAGTGAGATGTTTAATTGGGTTAATTACTGAGGTTTCTTATCCTCAAAAAACTTGACAGCGCACTTCATCCATGGAACTCAGAAATGGTATGCCCAAGATTTGTCAGCACAACTCAAATGAGTGTGCAGGTGGTCCACAAAGAAGAACCAGAAGGCTCAGAACAGAGCTAGAACATTGTTTAGAACTATGCCCAGTCACATCTTGAATGGCTGCAAATACACAAACTACACAACTTCTACATGCTACTTATTCCAGTGTACTACTACCCCTACAGAAAAATGTTTCCTATCATTTATGTTTAATGCCTCTTATTCACTCATCAAGCACCACCAAATTTAGTTTGGTTCAGTCTTTTTTATTTCCTTCCATCAGGCATTATATACATTGCTGAAATCTTTCCCACGTCTTCTCCTCTCCAAGCTGAACAGCCCAAGCATCCTCAGCCCCTCTCCTAGTATGACAGATGTTCTAGTCCTCTCACTCATTTCATTATAATGTCCACATCTTCCTTACACTGAGGAAGCCAGAGTTGGGTCAAGGACCCACCGTGTGACATGACCTCACCATAACTGAGGAAAGCGAAAGAATCGACCTATTGATGACTGCCTTCCTAATGAAGCCCTGTATACCATTGACCTTAATTCCATGATGATGTATTGTTGGTTTATATTCAACATCATTTCCTACAAGACCCCTTGTCTTTTTCCACCAAGCTGCTCTCCAGCCACTCAGCATCAAACCTGCAGTTACTTCTCCCCGGATGCATTTCTCTTTGCTAAACTTCATGAGGTCAGACCATTTCTCCAGTTTGTATTAATAGCAGTAAACTCAACTGGTGCATCATTCTTCAAGTTCTGCACCATCTGCAGTATTGCTGAGGGATGCTCTGTCACATTGTCTAGCTCATAAATGAAGATGTTCAACAGTACAACGCAAACAATTCTCTCCATTTATCCACCAGGCCAGACATGTTGTAGGGTGGTGTGAAACGTGGGATACTATTTACCATCAGTTACCAAACAGTCCAAAGTTAAGCACCATCTATCCAGACTTTTGAATTACAGGCAGCATTAGTCACCAATTCAGTGACTCTTTAAGTATTTCTAGGGACTGACGTATCAACAAAACTTACCACTAAATAAACAGGCAGACATCTTTTTTTCCCCTATCAGTCTTAATGGTAATCAAAGTTACCTACAGTATGTGTTAAGATAAAGCCTTACTCATCCAGGAACCTGTGAGAACAGCAAGACTCCTTAAGACGTGTACAGCAACATAGATAATTCATCTTAAAAAACTGCACAAACAACTATGGAGACTTACAGCTGATTCCATCTTACAGAGGCTATGTTACTGAAAGGAGAGAACCTAATCACAGGTGCTCAGCTGTTCACTACCATCCTATCTCCAGTAGTATAGCACTCCTCATAGCAGTTCAGTGTCACAAACAAGTAGCATAAAAATCTTAACATTTCTTCCATCCTGAGTAATATTAATTTCTTATCTCAAAGGAAAGCTACAAGTTGAAATAATGCTGCTCCTGGTAAGAGAATGAAGTAAAATAGAAGCTGGTAGGAGCTTCAGCCTGCTTCACCAGCGCTTGGAGAAATAGTCAGATGGAGTTTTGTGTTGGAATTTTCAATAAAAGAGTCATATTCAGAACTCTACCAACATAGTGAGTTTCTTCATTTGATCCATTTGCTAGAGGAAAAAATATCAGTAGTAGGGCTTTATTATCATAGCATTATCTATGCTAACTTTTCACTATTATAGGCAACACTTGTTTTAACAGACTCCTGGACAGGGTTTAATTATGATTAGAAGCCATGATGTTGAAAGATAATTATTTCTTGATCTACAGTGATCATTTTGCTGAACTTCACATTGTCTTCCATTTTAATTACTCATATCTCTAATACAACTTTACATTCCTCTGCAGTCATTTATGCGATTCAGATACAGTCAAGCAACAAGGACTTCAGGCTTCAGAATCAGTTTAAATCAACATTTTCTAATGTCTAGGGTAAAATATTCACCTGCAGCCTCCGACTATTTTAAGTTTTATTCACATATTTATATTATCTTGCTTATTTTTGCTACAGTCTTCATCATGCTTCTTAAACAAATATTACATTTTGCTAGGGTAGACATACAATGTTTTGGTTGTTTTTCCAACCTTGTTTTTTATTCTTTCCTCCTAACATATACAAGTATGTATGTGTACATCTAGGTGTACTTTTAATTAGCAATCTTGCATGTCTTTGAGTTCTCGCTCCCATGTAAATTCACACAAGAGAAAAAAATAAAAATGGAAAGAAACTCATCATAAGTTTTTTCCCAGCGTTATTGGAAGTTATTTCCCAGCATTATTGGATGTATACTTCCTAAACCAGAAAATTAATTCCACTGTGCTATTCCTTCAAATAGCGCACACAATCAGTGCCCTGTACCTCAAAAATAGTACACAGGAAAACAATGAGATTTAACTACACAGGTAGTTTTACTTTAATCTTACCCCTCCATCATTATTTCTGCTCTTTCATCTACCAGTAGAAGTACTGAACGTTTTTATAAAAAGACTCTACTTGGAAGTAGCGTGTTGGAATAAATAACAGTAAAGAGCAAACTCCACATCATTCCTCTAAATATTGCTCTCAATTAAATAGCTAGTTTGCAGTGTCATGCTTAAATTCTTAAACGTAAAAACCCCAAACTGTGTTAGAAAGAATCTCATATAATTAGGTGAATATCCTTCTTCTCATTTATTGCTTTTTTAGATTATTTACCTTTTTCATAGGCGGGTGTATTCTCTTGCAACAGTGTGCTAAGTTGGAACCCATTCATGTGCAAGAAACGCAGTTGTTCTCTCATTGTTTTGCTTCCCACAACTGGTAATATAATGTTCCCAACATTGTTTCTTGAAATTGGTAGACCAAGACCTACTGCCAGTGTACTAGCCAAATCAGTTTGTTGCACAAGTTCAAGTTGGGTTAGAGGACCTAGAATCAACAACAAAAACAAAACAAAACAAAAACAAATAAAACCTTCAATTACAGGCTCATTCTGTTTACACAGCAAAAGCTGGACATCTCATTAGTTAAAAAGTATTTTCACTGCTGTTACAACAACTATTTCATGAGAGCTACAGAATGATTCTTTTTGTTGTAAAACCAGAATTTATTAAATTCTCAGAAAATATAACTCTTCAGTGTGCGCAATTACTAGAAACAGAACATGAATGTTACACAACTATGTAAAAAGATTGTCCAGGAGACCACCTTAATTGTATCAAGTCTCAGTTAAATCCTGAGAGAGTTCGACAATTTTCCCTTTTCACAAGAAAACACTGCAGTATGCTGATTTATGCATGAATGAAGAATGAGAATATAATATAATGCTTCTTGATATTAATTAATATCATATTGCTGTTGTCATATTAGCTTGCTGGACAAACAGAAGCAGAAGTCAGGTAAAGGAACGTTGAGTCCTAAGTCCTGGAGCTCCATGCAAGCAAAGCCATAGGGTTCTGTATAAGGGTTCTGTATAAGGATGCCATTATCTGACTGCAGTTTTCAGTCTTCTGTACAGATGAGAGATCTCATCAGTGTAAGTAATCATTTAAAATTGCAACACCAATTGTTTCTTCCTGTGCCTTACTAGTTACATAACTGACTCTTTAACCATGCAGTTAGTTAGTTCCCTTTGCAAATCCAGGCAGTGAGTGTTTTGACTTAAGTACGTGAAAAAAATGATATACAGTGCTTATTACTCTCAAGGCTCCCTCTAAGAGTATTAGAGTTTCATCTCTCATTTCTCATCGACTTGTGATTAATCTCATACTTGTTTAGAATGCCATATATAATCCCTAAATCCTCTTTGCGTGAGTGCCTGTATATCAGCATAATTCAGATTTCATCTTTAAGGCAAGTTTTTAACTAGTTATAAAAGAAAGACGAGCTACCAAATACCTTTCGTCAGTCATGGGTGGCATAACTGTGCAGAAGGCTACAAAAATAATATTCAGACCACACATTAAAGGTGAAAGCCCAAATGATTATTATTTTGAGGTCTGTTGTTTTAACCACAATACATTTCATTTACAGTAGAATCATAAGGAGCAATCAATAGAATTGTGCCTACTGCAGCAATAAGAAGTAAGCTGTTGGATATTAAAAATGTGATTTTTAATTTTAATGTGACTTGCTCTCAAAAGACAGTTCACTAGCTATATTTTATCATAGTGTAAGAACTGCATGTTCAGCTTAAATGTAACAGAAACTAATCCAAATCAGTAAGAAATTGCATTTACAGGATCAACATTTGTGGCTTGGTTGTCAACATATACCAGTGACATTTGTAAACCAAAAACTTACCTTACTTAGTCAGCATTTGAATGTGTTTTGCTTTTGTATCTGAAGAGTTCAAGGACATCTCAGGCAATCCTTTCTACTACTGCTGGATATCATCTTTACAAAAGATAGACAGACAAATGTACTTTAATTGCGCTGCAGGAACCTCCAGCAAAATAAACAAGGCAAGGTTTGGTAAGCAGGAAATGAGATGAAAATGGATGAGTGGCAGAATGAAAGGCAGAAGGGAAGTATTATTTTGAAGAAAATGTTCATTCCTGTAACTATGGTTCACTGATTAACTCAGTGTGTTTATTTCAGAAAGATATTTTAAGCTACATAAACTATCACACCATTCCCCTCATTCCTCTCATCTTAAGCCATATAATACAAGTAGTGAGTGAGCTTCAGAAGCAGACAAGCTCACTGTAATGATTTAAAATGAACTACTTGTCCAATACAGGAAATACACTCATGTTTCATATTCTTTCCTTAGATACTTGGCAATCAATGGTCCCATTTTCTTTGCTGTCATCTCCCTTCCTTTAACAAGAGCAAGTCTTCCTCTCTCCTGTTATTCCCAGCACATGAAAATGGTATTTATTCTTCTGTCTCAGCTGTCTAAAATGGAAGAATGGAGACCAGAAAAAGGATTGCTAGAAGAGTCCTTGAAATCTTCAAATGTTTGGTCAAGGAGCTGACCAAAGCTCTCAGGAAGTTCTTCCATTATAAATGTCATAGGTATATGTTGGCAACCAGATCACAAAAGTGTAGATTCCAATGCCAAGAATGACAAAAGTTAAAACTCACTTCAAGCAGGACTTAAGTTCTAATCGTATCTATTTATCAGTATTCTGTGATCCAGACAAGAGACCGCATTAGTACTGAACATTAAAACAGGACAGTGCTGCAAAAGTTTATAATCTGAGAAATGCCTAATTCTGTCTTTGGTTACACAACTTAAGCCACACATTCAACATGACACACATGAAAACTCTAAAGAACATACCTATCACAAACAACACGTTATCTCGACAGATATGTAGAACTAACAGTGAGCTAAATTCCACCACCAGGATGATAACATGATAAAAACAAAGTATTTTTCAGGAATAACATAAATTAAAGTCAGAAACATATTCTAAAAATGGTATTCTAGAAAACCAAGGTTCTTTTGTTTCTTACCACTTCTCTTTTCAAAAGCAGAGCTGATAAACAGCAGCGGTGTGTGCACTTCATCTTCTGAAGAACCACCATGACTGCCTGTTTCAGACATCCCATGATCCCCACAAACAACCAGCAAACTAGGCAGAGAAGCCTCTCCTTCCTGCAAGCCACAGTAATAAAGCTTAATATATGAACAATACGTATGCTGGTTGCTCTGAAAGCAGTGTCTCCTATTTCATTATGTTGCCCCATGCTGTCAAGAGACAGACGCTAATGGGATGGTAGTAGAGGTAGAACCTTCCCACCAATATCCCGTTACATGCTGTTGCCACGTGACAGATGGAAGCAGAGGGACACTGACAATGACATCCAATGTGGAAGTGTAGATGAAACAAAGGTGGGTCACTGAATTCCTACCTGTGGAAAAATGTAATCCACTGACATTTACCAATGCTTGCTGAATTTCATGGAGACCAAACAGTGGATGTGAGGACACTGAGGCAGTGGGTGATGCATTTCAGCAGTGGCAACTGCAACAATGGGTCACCTCTGCTGGTGCAGATTGTTAGAAGTGTGGTATGCATGCTTTTACTCATCCCTGGTGGAAATATGCAGCTAGTGACGGTGAGTGCATGGAAAAACAGTCTTTTGCAGATGAGAATTTGCTCTATGAAACAGTGTTACTGTGGTGTTTACATCTGTTTTAGTTTCCGTGGGAATAAACAGGAGACATTACATTCCTGCTGGACCTGTGCCTGTGTGTGCGTGCGCACACACGTGTGTGTGTGTATACATATGTGTGTGTGTGTGTGTACACATGTACAGCATGTACACACACACACACACGCTCCATTACCTTTATCACTTTCAAGCACAAATATTTATTGAAATAAATTCAGACTTTAAAACTGGCTGTCAACAGGTCACCAGGAAACATCTTCAGCAAAGTACTAAGCAGCAAATGTTTATTTATTTTTAAGTTAAGGACACAAATATGTATCATTATAATGCTACCATGAAAAGATTTTGAAATAAAAATGAACATAACCCATTTACAAAGTCAGTTTTTGAGGAAAATCAGCAATACAGGAACAGTAACACAGAAAGAAGTCAGTTCGCCCCAGCTGAAGATCATCTTCAGCTTCAGCGAGACTTTAATTAGAAAAATATTAATACTAAAAATATCAATGTAAGTCTAATATGACAACCCTACTTTATAAATCTTACCATAACCAATGTGCTAAAGAAGATTTGAGCAGGGTCAAAGGAAATTAGTTAATTAGTAACATGAACCAAATTAATTCTATGCTTCCATTTTAGATTTTAAGTTACAATATTTAAAGCTTTAAACAACTGAGAGAACTGTTAGAAGAAGGTGAAATTCAAATTTCTTCTCCAATCTTTCTATTGTTTTCGGAGTAGAAATTTGACATGACTGATGTCAAATTATGTCTATTTTTGAAAGCAGAGAAACAGAAGCATAAGCAAGGCCTGTCCAGCACTTCTGAGCTGTCAATTAAAAGACAACAAATATCATCATTCCATAACAAAACAGTTTTTTGTCATCTCCAGTACCTGCTGCATTCAGAAGAAAATTGCTTTTCTTATTTCCATATCTAAAACTGCGATAAAGCTTTGCAGATTGTCAGCAAAAGCACTGCATAAAAACTGCGCCAAGGTAGTGTGATTATAACCTTCAAAAACAGGATTTTAACTTTTCCTTTAATTTTATACTATCCATTTGTACAGATACGCTACTGAAGTTTTATGAGGAGCTATTCTGAACTGCAGTTGTCTGAAAAAAAATAAAGAAGCTTAAGGCCACTTGGAATTAGCATGGTGCATTTCAACATTCAGACTATTTAGATAAGTGACAATTTCTACCTCCAACTCTAAAAACAGACTCAAATTTGATAATTTGATGTTGAGCATAAGAAAAAATTATGTCTACAGCCTCCACTTCTATTTGATACTTTTCAATATCTGAAAATTAGGCATACCTTCCTAATTATAAAAACAAGACACACAGCTACAAAAACCCATTATTGCTTCTGCTAAATTAAATTACTAAAAAGGACATCAACTACCATTTTAATTCATGAGCAATAAGAATTTTTGCTTGTATTCCACTTCTCTTCATGCAGATCAACGGGAAATTATTTCCCACAACTATTCAGTAGATGCAGTTAATAGATGTTATTTATGTCAGACAGTAAATCCTTTAAAATGCTAAATTGCATTGTTAGCTGGAGATCAGGCAGGAAAGGAAAAAGAACAGAAAAACACCTTCATCTAAGAATAAACTACTACTCATGAACAGGCAATTGCACTGAAGAATATTAATGCAATACAATTCTATAAAAAACAGACTTTCATCCAAGAACAAGATATATTACCTTTGACAGCAGAGAAATATGAATCTTCTTCAAGACGTTGTCCATTTCACGAAGCTTTGGTCCCACCAGTGGGCTGTTTGGCCCAGTCATATGTCCAATATGGTCCAATCCTAGGTAATGTAATATTAGGAGATCCCAGTCCTCTCTCTTCAACACTCTATCCAAATGTCTAGTAACATTATCATCAACCTCGGAAACAGAAGGAAAACAAACAATAATTTCTCTTTTGTAAAAAAGCATAGAATATTTCCCTTCTGTAAAAGCATAAAAAGTTTACTTTGTATTGCTCATGAAAGCTCTCTAGAAGATAATGAGAATTAATCATTCACAAAGTTAAAAGAAAAGAAGTAATCAGATTGATCACTTCAGTGCTAGGTAGAGTCAAAGACTATCTTAAAAAAAAAAAAAAAAGATTGTTCACCCCGTTTCAATCCCTCTTGTTTGTTAAAGATCAGATTACATAAAGCAGAGAAAACAGAACTGACAAGCTTTCACACATACTTCTAAAAACTCTTTCAAAACACTTTTAATCACTTTCATCTTCCACGCTTCTGCTTTATCGCTTCTGAGAAGTAGGTATAGGGAACAGCCGTTCTTTGGAGCTTGGAAGTACAGAAGAGAAAAGCATTGCTGACAAAAAACTGTCTGCGTAGCGAGAATGAAAGATTTTAAAAATGCTGTTTGGAGTCTATCCCAAGTTCTCCTGCCTAAGTTGATAATTCATTTTAGTTGCATGCACGTCCCCTGGATATTAAAAACACTTAAACATTACACATGCAACATCAGATCTAGCAGCACGTTCACTTCATTTCACTCTGCAAGTCTTGAACCTTCCCCAAGGCTTATTAGGACAACCAATCAAAAGTATCTTTCATTCACAATAAGCCTATCTATCTTCCTTGACCATGACAAAGTACATATGCCAGTAGCACTGGGTTAATGGCACAAGATTTTACAAATCAAAGTTTCAAAACATGAATTAGAACTGCTAGCCCACTTACTCTTTCAGTATTCTCAGAAAAAGAATTTTCACAATTTGTTTTGTTTACTGTTTATGTTCCCTCTTTTCCAAAACATTGAAACATTGCTCATCTTAAACCTAAAAATGCAATACTATAGAAAACACACCTCAAGGAGAAGAAGATAATCTATTAGTAGGCCTTTTAAATATGGCCTATACTAACACAAATGTGCTAGGAAACCAGAACCACGGATAGTGACATTTTTAAACACTCTGTAGGTAACACATCACCCATTACTATATGACCAAAATACTTCCAACACCCTGTGCACAAAGAACCGAAGTCTTTAGCTCAAGACTGTCAATACTGAAAAGACAAAATTCAATTTCTATTTCTTTGCCAGGTAAATGTTGCAAAACAACGATAGTCTCATTCTTTCACTTTCTGAAGTTATCGCTATGTGTTTGTACACACATTATTTATCTTGAGATTATAAAAAGCTTCTCACCTCTGTAAAATCTGACACGAAAAAGGACGTGGTTCCATCATATTCCACAAAATGCTTTGGAAACAATTTTACCCAAGTATCATCACCGTAAAAGATTATTCTTTTCCCAGCTGCTTTTGCTTGCCATATCAGATTGTCACTCATCAGAGCTGGAGAGTTGAGGTTCACGACAACATCAATGAAACCAGGAATGCTACCCGTCATCAAAGCCTGCATAAAACAAGAAAAGAGATGTATTAACAGAAACTAAAAAGTTTACAGTATCCAAAATAAAATATTAGTGTTAGAAGAAATAACAAAGCAGAGAGGAAAGTGATTACTATATGTAATCATTGAAAGTATAAAGCAAAAGAACATATAAACTGCCATGCCACATCATACCAACTGTCACAATATGCTGCCAGCAGGTGTCAGGAATACTACCTGCTTAAAGGAAAATTAAAAATTACATTTTCTAATTAGTGGGCAGCCAAACCACTCTGTATCCCAGTTGAAATTTCCTTCATTTATTGGCTCAGTAAATGACCAATAAAATTGTGTAGATGGCTTAAGTAAATTAACTTAACATAATCCTAACAATGGTAGAATGCTCAAAACAGAAATAAGAAACTTCTGGAAAAAAATGAAGTCCACCTATGAAAAGCTACCAGACTGTCTTCTCCTCAGTCTCTTTCTGGCCTTCTAGCCGACTTACCAAACTTCTGCCTCTCAGCTTCTTCCAGGAACAAAATGCTACTCAGATCCATTACTGACAAGCCCAGATGACTAAATATTTTGATGACAGACAAAACTCAAATTTTAATTATGTTGAGCGTGGAACAACATGAATTTACATACAACTAGACTTCCTATCAGAAGTTCCTACCAGAACAGAGCAAGAAACACCAACAAAAATGCTCTTGGAAAGAAGACAACAGGAAAATTTGCTAGCTGTGCAGCTGCCTTCCCAAGATTACAAATGAAAAGACTGTGTCCAACATCTAAGCTGGTACCAGGGCCCAAACTGTCCTCAACTGGTTCTCACAGAGCTTTCTACCACTGAGCTATAAAATAAATGAACAAGGCAAAGTATCATAAGTGAAAGCTACCACCACCCACTCATCCTCTCTACCTTCCTTTGAAGCCCAATCTTTTCTGCAGGAATCACACTTGGGTGAAGGCAAATCACAATCATACCACACGCATCACTGCAACAAAATAAATTCCAGCTACAGATTAACAGTAATACCACAAACCCACTCTTTACACCAACTCTCAACAAATGAAACAAACCAGCCTTTCCAGTTTTCTTGAATGAGGCAACCCTAAAGGGAAACTTACCTTAATTCGAGGCATAGTCACGGTGGGTGGCTTTGCTTCAGCAATGAAACTGTAGGAAGTCCCTTTTTCAATAACTTGTGTAGTGTAAGGCATGAACTGTTTACCTTTGGATCCAAAGACAAAATCATCTCTCAAAGCATCTATCAGAACGATGACAACTTTTCTGAAAAGTGGTGGTGGAATTTTGGTCCAGTTGGAAGCTATTCCTAAAGCACAACAAGAATGCATTTTAAGTCATCAAATTTTAACATTTGCTAGACATAAGTTAAAGGACAGCTGCACCACAGAAATGTGTGCCTCCCAGTTCTTTATTAACATTACATTCAGAAGCAAGAAGCTGCGAAGAACGGCAAACATCAGATCTAATCTGAGGAAGTTGAGTTTTTAGGCCATCCAGCACAAGAATGACACAAAAAGAAAAAAAATCCAATTCAGTAGTAAGGAAGAAAAACAAAAAAGATAAAAGAATGAATGCAGTGTACTATGTGAAATGGTAAGAACCGAGGAAAAACTGCATAACAGAAAGTTCAAAGGGATAAAAAGGGACAGTTTCTACCTTCTCTGGTTAAGTTAGCCAGACTGCACTATGTATATCAAACTGACAATTACTGTAAGAAAAAAAATACAGCATTGACCTGTGCTACTATACAGTCCTGTATAACAGAATATAATCCAAGCAGTGCCCCTCAACCAAATCTCATCATCAGAGTGCAGGAGTAAGAAAGAAATAAACAGAACTTTATTGACATTGGAAGTGAAAAGATTTGTATACACTTGCATCCTTCTGAGTTGAAGGCTGTATGCTAGGATAGTTAGGTGACAGCAGCTGCAGGGCCAAAATCCAATTCTAGAATACCCTGGGAAAAAAAACAAAACAAAACAAAAAAACCTACAGCTTGTGCTCATAGAGCACAGCATAGCATCTTATTCTCCTACTCACTGTGCTCACTGGCCACAGCACAGCCACGCTTCCAGCAGTGGGCCACAGCATGCCTTCAAGCCCACCTCCTTCCTTCACACGGGCTTACTGGTGTTGGCAGCAGCTCTTCTTTTGCTTAGTCACATAGCAACATGTTGTTTTTACAGCAGAATACTGGGGCCAAACCTCTACAGGCCTCATATCTCCGCCAGGGGACAGAACAGAAGTACAGGGACAAAAGCAGAGTGCATCCCATTCATAGACCTCCTCCTAGACAACACTGTGGTGGATCAGTACATGCATTATATAAAGTTACAGCTTTCGTGTTCTTTTAGAATAAAACATGTTTCTGATTAAGTGGTCGATAAGCTGGGGAGGTCACGGATAATTCTGTGTCTAAAAAGAACCTAAAAATAAGCTCAGAAACTGTAATTTAGGTACATGTGTAAGCATCAATAAATAGACATTCACAAACTTGCTAGTGGTAGCAATTTTTCCAGGTAAGGAAATGTAGATGGGCACAGCAGAGGAGAGAGAGAAACCTCAACAACAAAAATAGCAACTCCGAGTAACTTTGACAAAAAATAAAATGTTGTTTCTGAAGTGACTTGAATTACTAAATTGGCAGGCTTGCTCTGGCATTCATGCATTTCATTTAGATGAAAAACAAGAAGGCAGAACTGGATGCACTGTGCTTTTAAGTAAGGTTCTCTCATAATTGACTCCCACCCACTTACCTAGGGAAGGAGAACTTGCTGGATACCAGTGTGCAGTTCTTAGGATGTGGCACGCTTATTTATGTCTGCTAAAGTTCTTTACAAAAGTTACTTTACATGAGACGGAATTTTTTCTGTTTGTGGTAAATAAGCTTTACCACAAACTTTTTAAAAAGAGGTTAAGATCAGAGGCAGTCAGATTTCAAGGAATAAGGGGCTAGCAAAGACCAGAGTCGAGCTCCTGAACTTCAGGAGAACAAACTTCAGACTGTTTAAGGAATTACCAGATGGGATCTGCTGAGAAACTCTCCTTAGGGACACAGGAATGAACAGAGCTGGCAGCTCCTTGAGGACACCTTTCTGAAAGCAAAAGAGCTAACCATCTCTCAGCAGAGGAAATAAGGCAGAGGAAGCAGGAAACTGGCATGGCTCAGCAAGGACTGCTGGCCAAACTGAAGATGAAAAAGGAAAAGCACAGGCAGTGGAAGCAGGAATGGGTGGCCTGGGAAGATCATAGGAGTGCCATCCACACATGCAGAGACGAGATCAGGAGGTCAAGGTGCAACTAGAAATGAACTTGGTGAAGGATGTGAAAAATAACAAAGGGATTCTATAAGTACATTGGTCAGAAGAGACAGACTCCCTCCTCCTCCTCCCCCCCCCCCCCCCCCCCCCCCCCCGATAAATGAGAAGGGAGAAATTTCAACGAGGCATGGAAAAGGCTAAGGTACTCAACTAGCTCTTAACCTCAATCTTCACTGGCAGACAGGCTTTCCATGTCTCTCATGTGCCTGAACCTCTAAGAGATAGGGGGGGGAGCAAAATCCCTCCCACTGTAAGAAAAGAGCAAGTCTGAGACCACCTGATGAGCTTGAATGTGAACAAGCCTATGGGGACTGATGACATACATCTCAGAGTACTCAAAGAAGTGCTTGGTGAAGTTGCCAAGCCACTCACCATCAGAATAGAAAAATCATGACTGTCAGGTGAAGCCCTCAGTGACTGGAAAAAGAGAAACATCACTCCCATTTTTAAGAAAGGGAGAAAGGAAGACCTGGGAAAATACAGGCTGGTGAGCTTCACCTCTGTGCCTGGGAAGATCATGGAGTAGGTCCTCCTGGGAGAGATGTTAAGGCACATGTCAGACCAGGAGGTTATGAGAGACACCCAGCACCATTTCAACAAGGGCAGATCATGCCTGACCAACCTAGTGGCCTTCTACAGTGGAGTGACAGCACCAGTGGATAATAGAAAAGCAACTGATATCATTTACCTGGACCTGTGCAAAGCCTTTGACATGCTTCTACATCACATTGCTAGCTATGAATATGTAAAGCTATGGATTTGAAGGGCGGACTATTCAGTGGATAAGGAATTAGCTGGATGGTTGCAGCCAGAAAGTTTTGGTCAATAGCTCTATGTCCAGGTATAGGTTGGTCATAAGAGGTGTTGTCTTCCAGGGGTCTGTCACTCTTCAACATCTTTTACCAATGACATTGATGGAATTGTTGGAACAGATACAGGTGAGGCCATGAGGTTGACCAGAGGCCAAAGCATCTCTCTTATAAAGAAAGGTTGAGGGAGTTGAGATTGTTTAGCATGGAGAAGGTTGTGCGGAGACCTCATTGTGGCCTTCCAGTACATAAAGGGAGCTTATAAACAGGAGGGGGGGTGGGCTTTTTACATGGTCTGATAGGGATAGGATAAGAGGGAGTGGCTTTAAACTAAAAGAGGGGAGATTTAGGTTACACATTAGGAGGAAATTCTTTACTCAGAGGGCGGTGAAGCACTGGCACAGCTGCCTATAGGAGCTGCCAGTGCTCTATCCCTGGAGGCATTCAAGGCTAGGTTGGGTGGGATCTCGGGCAGCTTGGTCTGGTGGGGGGCAGCCCTGCTTGTGGCAAGGGGATTAGAACTAAAGGATCTTTAAGATCCTTTCCAACCTAGGCCATTCTGTGATTCTGTGATTGTCTAACACAGGTTAGGAAGCAATGCAATGGCTTTAAGTGCTTATCAGTGAGACCAAGAGATCGCTCTGCACTCAAGCTCTAACACAAGAACTCCAAAGAGGAAATAACCATTCCCATCACTGTATTTTTGCCTAGGATTGCCAACACATCTAAATTTAATCTAGGAGTTTGTAGACATCTCTGGTACACATTTATACTCCCCAGGTCAAACCAGTCTTTTCAAAGGCCAATTGTCTGGTCCCTCTTCCCCTCCAGCATCTACCGCTAATGTTCACATGGGAATACAAAGTTTCATTCATACTTAAACCTGATACTGAGATCTCTATAGCACAACCTATCAGACATCCCTTACAGCTTGGTAATCTCCAGCTAAACACTGCAGTTTAACTGCAGTTAAGCAGCCTCAGCTTAAGTCTGTAAGATTAGAGCTTTATAGTGTTCCTGCTTCACTGATGCGGTGATGCCACATTCTGAATTAGGCAACCACCTCTTCTACCCACCATCCCAAGGTGTTGTTTTTGTATAATTCAGAAGCAGCAATCAGAGGCAACAAGCAGTGGGCCCCATTAGGGCTGCCACAACCCTGCTTGCACAGACGTACAGCCAGCAGACAGATGTCCTACCAGCTGCGTCGCCTGGCCAAAACACAGCTCAGTGCAGCTGTCACCTGAAGGTCAGGGGTTCACCTTCACCATCCATCATCCACAGCCGATTAAGGCTTCTTGCAAGCGGATTCTGCAGACAACGACCAACACTACACAGAGAACTACTTCTGCTCTAAGCTACTTCGGAAGCAGGCTCCGAAACACGACAGCACCACAGAACGGCACTGTAAAGCACTGTAAGGCCCTCGCACACCGGAGAGCACCCGTGAAACCGCGGACCAACCCAGCCTCCTACCTGGGCCGGGCGGGGCCGGCTCGGCGGGAGGCTGTGCGCGGGCCTCCCCGCGCGGCAGGGACCGGACGGGCAGCGGGAAGAAGCCGCGGAGGAACAGCGCGACCCCCAGCGCCTCGGCCAACAGGCAGCCGGCGGCCAGAGCGCCCGAGCGCAGCCGCAGCCGCATCCTCCCAACTCTCCGGCCTGCGCCTGGCCCGCTCCCGGCGTCCTCCGCCCCGCCCCTCCCCGCCTCCGGCCAATCAGCAGCTACGGCACCTGCCCGTCCGGCCCTCCTATTGGCCAGCGGCCAGCAGCGTTCCAGCCCCGAGCCGGAAGTGGAGCCCCGCATGGGAGTGGGTGGAGTGTCCCAGCAGCCCCCGCGCCGCCGGCCCGGGAGGCGGTGCCGTGCTATGTGTGGTGCTGGCCGTGACAGGGCTGGTCTGAAAGCTGTGGTTTCGAGCATCACAGGGAGTTTTTGCAATAAGTTGCTCCAAAAGGCATCAGGCAGATCAGGAACGAAACTTTGAAGTCAGTTTGAAGGTGTTGGGCGAGTGGGATTTTCTTTTGTCTCCTTAATACCATCGTGTAGGATCCTCTTCTCCAAAACCTATTGGGAAGGAAGCACATGGTGGCAGTTGAAGGAAGATAAACGAGGAGGAAAAAAGGCGTTAAAAGTTGATTTTCTGTGAGAGGGAGTGAAGCTGTTCTGCAAAGAAGAGCCAGCGGTATTCTCACCATGCTCCTTGGTTCAGAGAGACTGCCACAAAGGTCAACACTTACCAAAATATTACTGCTGCTCACCTCTGCCTGTGGAGTTTCTGTACACTCCACGCTTTTGTTAGAAAGATACTGAAAGTCTACAGAGGACCTACGAGACTTTAAATGAGTAGGAAGGGGCAAAACGAAACGTAGGGGTTTTACTCCAGGCTGGTGTGCGTATGCTTCAAGTTCCGTAGCGTCTATAGATCTCACTTCCAAAGTCACGTCATTTGCATGCCTAAAAAAGGTGTATTTTTTTTTTACCTTCGATGAGCGTTTTCTGCTTCCTTCTAAATCTTGAACCACTGAGTGAGACTGTTCAAGCAGAAAATTAGAAAAGTTAATTCCTGTAGCAAATAGAAGGCACGTCAATGTAGGCTGTGTTTTAACACAGAGCAGCAGCTAAGAAATGCCGTTATTTTTATTTCCTTAGCAATATTACAGCGCTTTCCCTTTTAGGAGGAAGGTGGGAATTCCACAAACACTGAATGTTTCCATGGTTCACACCTTCTGATCCTTACATAAGATTAACCATTTCTGTGTTCATTCAGAGGAGTTTCTCCACAGATAAGGATGCTCTAACTGGTGTGTTGCACTCACCAGCACCTACCTGTAAGCGTGTTGAAATCTCACCACTTTTCTCCCTAGAACCTTTTGGTCTGCTCTTACAGCAGCGTCTTTTTAAATTCATTATTGTTGTGTTTTACTGCAGTCACAGAATATCTAGAAAGAAATCTGAGTGCAGCGCGGGACTTTAGGTCTGACTGAGTAATTGTCTGTGAGTTTATGAGTCTATTGTAGCTTAACGTACTCACATTCACTGCTGTGCATTTCTGGTTTGTCTGTTACAAATCTTTAGGCATCACCTCTTTTCCCATGCATAACCTGTTTATATCCTGTGTCACTTGGTCACGTCATGAAAGCACAGATGAAATGTTTGGGTGCTCCCCAACTTGTAAGCACAAGAGCAGCATTGTGTTCTTCAATTTTTGCCTAAGTGTCCTGAATAATTGAAACAGACATTGGAAGTATGTCTGCTTCCTTATTTCTTTTGCTGCTAGTTCTTTCCCTTCCTGTGTATCGCATTTTGCAAAAGGAAAATAAATAAATAAAGCCCAATTCTTTCCTTTATTCTAGTTTCAAAACACAGCCCCAGTTTACTCAGTTTCTTCTTTCCCCTTGTCTAACTTAGCATTATTCTGAATTATTCCCAGGCATTACTAATCTCAGATCTCTTTACCTGCTGCCGTGTTAACGACTTCTGGAGTTCTGCAGTTTATCAGCTCTTTGAACTGCCTCAGGAGTTCTCCCACTCTTGTCTTAATTTAACTGGATCCCATGGGTGTATGTATGTGTCTGTGCTTATATGTGTGTCTGTGTAAAACCTGTATATATTTACCAAACTTGACAAGGTCAGATGTGTCAGCTTCTCATGTCAGTGATTTAAACAAACACTCCTTTTTTACTAATCAGTGATGATTCTTAAACTTGTCCCTAATATATTCAGTACTGTATTGGGAACAAACAGGAGGAGCAGAAACGGGGTCAGCATAAGTAAAATCCACCTTTTTAACATACAGAATGTGTGCTGTGTATCAGTTAAGTGAAGCTCTATAAAGACCCAGGATTTTTGAAGATAAGTTGATGCTCTGAGAGTGCTGTCATGTACTTAGAAATCCAAAAGGACACGCAGTAATTTTTTCTTCTACTTTACTTCTCTATTCGTCAGCACCTGGCAATTTGAATGTATGTCAGGTCTCTGCTGGTTTAAGCCGTGGCAAAACATCAGAAAAAGTTATCAAAGACTGTCCACTGAAGTGTGAATCTTCCTCCTCCATGCTGGTGCTCTGCAAAGTCTCCAGAGGTATGCAGATGCTGAGGTGAAAGACAATGCAGAAGCAATGTCATTTTAAACCTTGTTTCTTGGATCAGACAGAATGGAAAATTTCTGCACACACAAGAGAGTTGGACAGCAAGTAATTATTCAAAAATAATTCAGTTGCTTTAATTGTATTGAGTAACTGATTGTCCATCTTTACACATACACATAAAAAACTCAAACAAAGATAACTCCTGAACACCCCTGAGGTGGTAAGCTATAGGAAGTCAAAGCCTGTTTTATTTCTGCAGGCTGCAGACTTACTCTGTAAGTCTTTAATGAAGTTATCTGCTTTCAAAGGGGAAGCAAAGCTGCAGAGGAAGGACTAATTGAAGAAAGAACTTGCTCATTAGTTACCCCCATAGCCCTGCACTCAAAGCTTACACTGCTTAGTAGCAGTGTTTCGATCCCTCTTTGTCTACACAGTGTCGTACTGATGAGTAGCAGTCCTCCCTGCTTAAGAAAGCCCCAGCATTAGAATTGCATTTGTGCTCCCATCGAGGCAGTTCCTCTGAGAGATACAAGCACAAGGTGGGATCACTCTGCCTGATTCCCACATGTTCTGCTGGTTAGAACTGATCTCAGGGTGCTCTGAGTCAGTTTTAGTTTTCCATTGCATGTAAATGGACTTCATATAAAACAGAAATGCAAAGGAACAAGCCCCCGAGGAAAATTTCCAAGGCTACTTAGGTGGCTGCACTGATTCTGGTGGTGTAAGTGCCTGAATCCCCCCAAACCCAAACATTAGCAGACTCCCCTGACTACAGAGTAATACCAGACACCTCACCTTTAGGACAGGGTCTGGCAGAAGGATCCAAATCAGAGTAGGGTTGAAGGCACAATTTCACTTTTCGTGTGAAGACTGACTAACAACCTTCCCTCCACTAATTTTGTCCCCTTATTTTACTGCTTCTTTCTTAAGTCTCAATCCTTTCATTCTCCGCTTCCTGTAGTAAAAGCTTATGCTCCCACCAAAAATCCCTCTGAGGTATAAGCCAATGCCTTAGTAGGTGCAAGAGACCCCACTAGGCCGTGAGAGTAACAGGACATGATATGAACAACACAGGCAAAGCAGAAACAGCAACACTGATTGCTTATCAGTCCCGGGGAACCCTGCACCTCTGTCCTCAGGGAAGAGATTGTCTCTGCTCAGCTCAGTTAGACACACTCCAGACTGTAGTGTATTTATCTCCATCATGCAGGTGTTGATTTCAACTCCCTCCAACACTCATTGTTTGCCTGATATGCCTAGGATTAGGTGTAATTTTCAGTCATTTAGTTCTTGTCCTCCTGTGAGAATCCTTCACAGTCAGAAGTCCTCTTTACTTTGGTACCTGTGACCAAAACTGATAAGCAATTACAAAGCTAAAGCATTAGATATAATCAAATTCTTCCATGAAATAGGAATTTACAGAAATAACATTCCTAGGTAAAAAATATTAAATAAATAAATAACGAGTAAAAATAGCTAAGTCTTTTTTTTTCCTCTTTAGTCCTTTTGCCCCATGTAATTCCCTTCTCTGAGCCCAACTCTTCATTTAAAAAGGAATTAGCTTCAAAAGCCATCTGCAGGTGCCCAGTGTTCAGTAACTGTCTTTGGTTAACTTTAAGCCTGGATGTTTATTAACAGTTAAACACCACACTCCTCACGTTAAAGAATACCGATGTGTAATGTAAGCACATCTTGTTTTAGAAACAAGACTCTTCTCTGACACCACTTATCGCAAATACAGATTTCCAGGAGGGAATTCTTTATGCACTGCTTTTCACTGCTGGCAGATAGCTTGCTGAACCAAGCTGGCGTCAGAAAGCTACTCATCTTAACACTCAGATATGATTGAACCATTTAGATTAAAATGATAAAAGTGAGGAATGCTAACAGACATGAGGAGTGCGGGCTGCTTGCCTATTCGTGCTTTGTTTATCAAGTCTGACACAGAATAGCCGAACTGTCACCGAAGGAGAAGACAAAAGAAGGGTCCTTGCTCATATCTGTCAGTGGCTGCAGAGAGGTCAGGAACTACACTACCATGCAGACACAGCAAAGCTCTGAGTGTAGAACTGGGTGTGGGGAGGACGTAGTAACTTGGTTGCCTTCTAGTCCTGCAAGATACGTAATGAGCACTGGGGCATCAATACATTCTCAGAGAAGATAGCAAACGCTATACTTTTAGGATAAATCTCTTCCAATACCCTGTAGCTAGAAGTTGTTGTTTTGCTAGCTTCATCACCAATTAGAAGCCTGCCAGGCCAGTGTCCCAGTGCTCCTTTCTTGGTAAAGTAGAGATGGTTGCCCATGTACCAACCAGTGAGCAAGAAGCATTCTGTGTTGGGCCTGGGCCTACTCCTGTCCCTGCTCTAAAGCAGCAAAGACCCCATTGCTGTGAGTGCTGCTTGTGTTCAAGAAACTTATAGATACTGTAGTGAGGGACATCGTTTAGTGGGAAATATTGATAAAAGTGGACATTTGGGCTGGATGTTCTTGGAGGTCTTTTCCAACCTTGGTGATTCTATGATTCCCAGCTTGCCTCTGCCATGGCAGGGTGCTGTGTCTTCCATGGGGAAGCTGAAGGCCAGCAGGTGCCCTGGGAGGAGAACAGGCTGAACAAGGGAAGGTGGCATGGGTCAGATGGTTGCAGAGAGACTGGCATGTTGTGGGTTCATCTGATGGAAACTGGCCTCCAAAACAGATTGCTTGTATCACCTCATACGAGTTAACCAGTTTGCTTCTGGAAGAGACATGGCAGCAAATCAAATATGTGCAAATTCAGACCACTTAGCACCAAGATACGGGAGCTGGGTTTTGATCAGTGCAGATGTTCCTAAAATGGTGCCTGGATAAGGATTGCCCCAGCTTCTGTCCCTCCATTCATACCTGCCCATCACTGCCCTGCCAAGAAAACAGTGAATTGCCAAGCAGAGTAATGAAACCATCCAACTTTTCTACAGTTTCACTTAATCATAGAATCATATGTATCATATGCCTGACTTGAAAAGGACCTCAAAGATCATCTAGCTTCAACCCCCCTGCTATGTTCAGGGTCACCAGCCACCAGACCAGGCTGCCCAGAGCCACATCCAACCTGGCCTTGAATGCCTCCAGGGATGGGGCATCCTCTGGATGGCTTCCCTTCCCTCCAATGTATTGACTGCACTGCTTAGCTTGGTGTCATCTGCAAGCTTGCTGAGGGTGCACTTGATGCCATCGTCTGTGTCACTGATGAAGATGTTGAAGAGCACCGGTCCCAAGACCAACCCCTGAGGGACACCGCTTGTGACTGGCCTCCACCCTGATTCAGGCCCATTGATCACAGCCCTTTGGCTGCATCCAGCCAACCAATTCCTAATCCATAGAACAGTCCATTCTTCAAATCCACACCTTTCCAATTTAGAGAGAAGGATATGGTAAGGACCATGTCAAAGGCCTTACATGAGTCCAGGAAGATGACATCCGTTGCCCTTCCCTGTTGCCTTCTGCAACTGTGATGTTAGCCTCCTGTGTTAGCCCTAGCGCACACTGACCAATTACTTGGTCAGGGCCAAATGACTGCAAACCTACACCAACATGATGAGCAGTAAAATGGCGTTTTATTCACTACTATGCACAGCTTATATACCTTTACTTAAACAATCGTACCATCGTGTCTTACTCTGATTTGTTCGCACTGGATATTAACCCTTTTCCTTATTGGCTCCTATTGTCTCCTCATTCCTTTACGTTCTTCTTCTTATCTTGTTTATTTGACAACAAGGTCAGTCTGTCAGAACACGATAGCACCCTCTCACTGTGATTAGGGAGAGGCCTGTCCCGTACATCACGTATTCCCGTCAAACGCCTACTACAACACTTCCCCTATCCACCAATGCCATCAACCCATCATAGAAGGCCACCAGATTGGTCAGGCACAATCTGCCCTTGGTGAAGCCATGCTGGCTGTCTCAAATCACTGCTTTGCCTTGTATGTGCCTTAACAAAGCTTCTAGGAGGATCTGCTCCATGATCTTCCCAGGCACAGAGGTGAGGCTCACTGGCCTGTAGTTCCCCGGGTTTTCCTTTCTCCCTTTCTTAAAAATGGGAGTAATGTTTCTCTTTTTCTAGTCACCTGGGACTTCACCAGATTGCCATGATTTTTCAGAAATGATGGAGAGTGGCTCAGCAACCACATCAGCAGCTTGGCAGCCACATCAGAATAATGAGATGTGTGTAGCTCTTGCTTTCTCTGCTGTAAGAGGTGAGGTATTTATGGAGTCTCATGAATTCCCAAGTCTAATGAGACAGAAGTTTGTTCTACTGCTTCCAGCCTTAATGAGCTTCTCCCCACTTTACTAGCCACCAGTTTCCTCAAGACAAGTGGATTAAAACATTAGAGTGAATTGATGTGGATACATACAGATGCTGTGAACCTGTGTCTTATTTCTAGAGGATATAACGTAAAGAGTCCTTACATCTGATTGCAGGCTGTTAAGCTTACCTGCTTCTGTAAACTGACAAAGTGTCCTTGTCTAAGTTTTCCTTTCATTTCTAAGATAGCTTCTGGAATAGCCATCAAGTGAAACAAAGCTTAAGCTACATCACTCTCTTATTTTAGCTATTCACAATGACTATTTTCTCCAAGTGTAGATTGGAGAATTAGACTTGGATCACAGCAACAAGGAAATTGGCTGAGCTTTTAGAAGATTTTTTAAGGTCGCCAATTTCTCTGATATCAGGGAAAAAAAAGCTAGAACTATTTTGTGATCTTACAATTACTTTTGAAAATTTTCAATAAGCACAAGAATTATTCTAAGAATTGAGAATTGTCAAGGAAGTTGAAGTTTCTGTTCAGTCCTTAATAATAATTGTTTTTCATTTCCTGAATGCCTCTACTAATAGGAAAGGCGTCTGACTGTTTTCTTCTATTGAAACTGAAGTCTTACCCACTCCACTTAATACTGCAGCAAACAACTGAGTTTAATTGTCAGCACATCCAGACAACTACTGTTGCAAGGAGGCAAGATATTTCTCCCCACCCCCATTTTTTTTGTTTTGCATGTTTTTTGCTTGTTGTAATGTAACTAAGCCCCCCAAAACTAGCTGATTCATAGAATCATAAAATTATAAAAGTTGGAAAAGACCTCTAAGTCAAGTCCAACAGTCAGCCCATGACCACCATGCCCACCACACCCTAAGTTCCACCACTACATGTGTCTTGAGCACCTCCAGGAGCACTGACTCCACCACCTCCCTAGGCAGATTGTTACAATACACTGTCACTCTTTCTAAGAAGACATTTTCCTAATATCCAAACTGATCCTCTCCTGGCCCAACCTGAGGCCATTCCCTCTCATCCTATCTCTAGTTACCTGGGAGAAGACCCCCATCTCACCACAACCTCATTTCAGGTAATTGTATAGAGCAGTAAGGTCTCCCCTGAGCCTCCTCTTCTCCAGACTGAACAATCCCAGCTCTCTCAGCTGCTCCTCACAAGGTCTGTGCTTCAGACCCCTCACCAGCTTTGTTGCCCTTCTCTGGACACACTCCAGGGCCTCAGTGTCTTTCTTGGAGTGAGGGGCCCAAAACTGAACACAGTATTCAAGGTGCAGCTTCACCAGTGCTGAGTACAGGGGGTGATCACTCCTCTAGTTCTGCTGGAGACACTACTTCTGATATGGATGTCATTAGCCTTCTTGGCTACCTGAGCACACAGCTGGCTCACGTTGACAAACACTTGCGATCCTTTTTCTCTGCGAAGTTTTCCAGCCACTCTGCCCCAAGCCTATAGTGTTGCATGGAGTTGCTGTGACCAAATTGCAGGACTCAGCACTTGGTCTTCATGAACCTCATATGATAGGCCTCAGTCCATTGATCCAGTCTTGTCCAGATTGCTCTGTATAGCCTTCATGCCCTTGGAAGGATCAGCACTTCCCCCTAACCTGGTGTCATCTGCAAACTGAGGTTGCATTCAATTCCATAATCCAGATCATCAATAAAGATGTTAAACAGGACTGGTCCCAGTAGTCACCCCTGTGGAACACCACTCATGACTGATCAGCAGCTAGATTTAACTCCAGTCATTACTACTCTCTGGGCTCAGCCATCCAGACATTTTTTTACCCAGCAAATAATACTTGTCTAAGCCATGAGCTGCCAGTTTTTCCAGGAGAATACTGTGGAGACAATAACAAAGATTTTATTAAGGGCTAGGTAGACTGTGTCTACAGCCTTTCCCTTATCCACCAGGTCATCTGGTCATAGAAGATGATTAATCTGGTCAGGCAGGACCTGCCTTTCGTGAGCCCATACTAGTTAGGCCTGATTTCCTGGTTGTCTTGCATATAGAATCATAGAATCACTCAGGTCGAAAAAGACCTTAAACATCATCAAGTCCAACCATGATCTATTCATGCTACCCTAACAACCCTCCGCTAAATCATGTCCCTGTGCACTGCATCCAGATGGTTTTTAAACACATCCAGGGATGGTGACTCAACCACTTCCCTGGGGAGCCTATTCCAGTGCTTTACAACCTTTTCTATAAGGAAGTTTTCCTGATATCCAACCTAAACTTACCCTGAAACAACTTGAGGCCATTTCCCCTCATTCTGTCACCTGTCACCAGTGAGAAGAGACCAACTCCAGATGATCTGCTCCATTGCCTTCTTGGATATTGCGTTCAGGCTGACAGGCCTGTAGTTTCCTGGATCCTCCTTCTGACCTTTCTTGCAGATGGGAATCAGATTTATAAGTCTGCACTCATCTGTTACCTACCAAGTTGACCAGTACTGCTGATAAATGATGGAAAGTGGCCTGGTGAGCACTTCTGCCAGCTTCCTCAGTACCCTCAGGTGGATCCCATCCAGTCCCACAGACTTGTGGAGGTCCAGGTGGAGTAGCACGTTATTAATTGTTTTACCCTGAATTATGGGGTTTTATTCTGCTGCCCATCCCTGTTTTCCAGCTCAAGAGGCTGAGTACCCTGAGGATAACTGATCTGACTATTAAAGACAAAAGTAAAGAAGGCATTGAGTACCTCAGCCTTTTCCTCTTCCTTGGTAGTAATGTTCCCCACCACATCCAATAAAGGACATTCTTTACCCTCCTTTCTAGTGTATTTGTAGAAGCATTTTTTTATCTTTTACAGTGCAGACAGACAAAGTTCTAGCTGAGCTTTTGTCTTTATAGTTTTCCTTCTGCATATCCTAGCAACATCCTCATACTCTTCCCAAGTTGCCTGCTCCTTCATCCAAAGGTGGTAAACTCCCTTTTATTCCCCTTTCAGCCAAGTTGGTCTTCTTGCCCACCAGCTCATCTTATGGCACACAGGGACAGCCTCTTCCTGTGCTTTTACAAGTTCCTTCTTGGGGAATATCCAGCTTTCCTGAACCCCTTTGCCTTTTAGGACTGTCCCAACCCAAAGGACTCTCCCAACCAATATCCTAAACAGCCCAAAGTCTGCCCTCTGGAGGCCCAAGGTAGTGGTTTTGCTGAGCACCTTCCCAACTTCACAAGGAATCAGTCTATAACTCTATCATTGTCACGCTGCCCAAGGCTGCTTCCAACCACCACACCTCTCACAAGTTCTCTGTGTTTGTAATCAGCGGGTCTAACAGGTCACTTCCACTGACAGGCTCTCTTACCAGCTGTGCCAGGAAGTTTTCTCCCACAAAGTCCAGGTACCTCCTAGACTTCTTCCTCTGGGCTGCACTGTATTTGCGGCAGAGGTCAGGTAAGTTGAAGTCTCCCACGAGGACATGGGATAGTGACTGGATGACTTCTGCCTGTTGCTTGTAGAATGCTTCATCTGCCTCTTTGTCCTTGTTGGGTTGTCTATAACACACTCTCACCAGGATGTCAGCCTTGTTGGCCTCCCCCCGATCCTTACCCATAAGAACTTGACCAGTGTTCAGCTGTACAGAACCAAAACATCCCTTAACATACAGAACGAGGCTGATTCACCTGGTTCAATCTGATTCAACTCTCAATCTCATCGCAACAAAGAACTGCTTACCACAACTTACATTTTTTTTTGTTTGTTTTTCAAGCACAGGACAGCATATGGAAAGGGCAACCCCTCAGTCACTGAAATTATCCCTTTCCCATCATGTTCTATTTTCCATAAACTTGTCACACTGCTTCTTGTTATTTGGGCTACTTAGACTATTTGAAGAAGATGACTTGCAGTTGCTAGAAAGCAACAATTTCCACCCTCAGCATATTGGTGATCTTTTGTTCATGTGCCAGAACTGCATGTCATCCAGCTTCGCTCATCTCACTCCCAGCTGTTTTTCCTTCCCTTTGCATGGATTCCTTTATAGAGGACACTGTTACTGCACATTATGCTGCACCTGTCATGATCACAATTTGTCATGCTGGGCCACATTCTGACACTGCAAGTGACCCTCCTTTGCACATTGTGTTTCAACGGAGGGCTCAGTATATGTTTCTTTCCTCTCTGCTGGGAATGGCTGTGATGTAAACGAAAAGCTTCTTCACACCTGTGCCCCACCAGTAGCCTGATCACATGTAATTGGCATGGCCTCACTCCTTTTGTTACTCCTGCATCATCCCTAAGGCACTTCCAGGTGATTGCAAGGATTTCTGCTGCTGGTTCTCAAGAGCATAATCTTGCCACTTCGTTACTGAAACTCACTCTGTATCATCACTCTCATCTTTTCAAGTAATCCAGTTCTAATTCTTGTGCCAAAATAACTAATCAAAAGGCAACTGAGTATGCTATCACAGTCAGCGCCCATCACCTCTTTCTCCTCTTCTCCAGGAGCAGGTATTCTTCAGAATCTAAACCAAGTAACGTCTTCCTCATTTTGTTGCTTTAACATGACTTTCAATTCAAACTTCACCACTCCCTTATTATATGGGGAAAAAGAATGAAAATTTTACATTAGAAATAAATATATCGGGCTGCATTATGCTCCAGAATATACCACCAGTACAGGCACAGTTACTTCTTGCTATTAGCATCTTGTTGCCTGCAAAAATTGAGGAGTATTCAATGTGAGAGAGGGGATTACTTGTCATGGGAAAAGGAGGTCTGAGGAGGGCAGAGCGTAGTTAAACATTGATATTCAAAAACAGTGGAACCATTTGTGTCCTGAGATTCCAAAAGCACCAAGAAATTATCAAGTCAGTCAACAAGGCCTAGTTCCTAGGAAGCAGCTCTTCCTTATATACGAAAGAATACAGCAGCTCCTCAAAGATTGTACACTGCCTATAAATGTTAATGGAAAGGGGGGGGGGGGGGGAATAAAAGCATACAAGACTCATATAAAATGGCCAAACAGTGCCATCTGGGGACTGCTGTTGTAGAATAGGATGAGAAAAAGACAAAGTTAATCAAGATCAGTTTTTCCCACTCTCAATGAGCAGAACTTTGTTCTGTGGGAGGTTTCAGTTGATTTGCATGGAGCCAGTCTTGGAGTTGGATCTGACTGACAGTCAGAACTGCTGCAGGAAGTTCACACCACTGCAGGTCTGGAAGCAAAACAGTAGTCAGCAGCAGGTCTATTATGTATTCTCAGTACAAATAATTCTTTTCATTTGAAGTTTGTAGGAAAGAGAAGTCAAGGGGAAGACAACATGACATACAGCCGAGGAAGAAACTTTCTGATGTTTCTTTTTTACTGCATTATCTAACACTTTATGTTACAGAGTCTCCAAAAAACAGTGTTCCTGCACTTAAACCAAATATTTTAAAACAAGTCCATGAGATTTTGCACTGAAATGGCAGCAGCTGACAGGTACCTGCACTTACTGGAAAAAAAGTAAGTATCTGCTGAAAGACAGACTCTCTTAGAAATCCTACACTCTTTTACCTGGCAGAAGCTGCAGTGAACGGGGTCTACTTCTTGCACAGTGTACCACTATCTTGCAGGATATGTTTGTTTTCCAGGCTAGCAGCTAGCACAGCTGATGTGAGTGGGAGCAGGGATCTCTTGGAAGAACAGCTGTGATTTTAGGCCTGGCAGAGGGGCAAAGGACAGTGCAGGAGCAAACCACCCAGCAGTACTGTAGGCCAGCTGGAGAGCCCACATTGCTGGAGGCAAGAGCACAGCCTGACTGCAGTCCAAGAAACCCTGGGGAAGCTTGCAGGCTGCTCAGCAGAATGTGGTGACCCTGGAGATGGGCCAGATCTGCTGAACTGAATTGCAAACACAACACAGAGTGGCTATTCTTATCCTGGTGGAATTTTCTGTTTGAGAAGCAGTGGAAAAGCAGTGAAGACAATCCTTTAGGAGCCTTTGATTTCTTTGAAAGAGTATAAGTATTCTGTTAAGACTTTCAGCCTAACACAGATCAAAGAGGAGAGAGGAACCAGAGGACCTGGTCTTCAGCAAGAAGCTGTGGAAGTAATGTAGGCTTTTTATGTGCTTGATTTCCTGTTCAGTAGTTCAGACTGACTACAAGATGTAGAACTAGGCTAGACCATGTAGAAACAGTGACAAAACGTGGCTGCATCAGAAGTTTGTGCAGTGCCTGGCTACCCGTCTGTGGTATTTTAACATCTTCTAGCTTTCAAAATGTTCAGTACAACTGTTCCCTTCTGTAATATTTATGTAATTTATATCACATGCAATTATTTCTGTTTAATATCTATATTGCATTCATTTAAATTCATCTGCTACACTACCATTTGTTTTGCATACGTAACTTCTAATTCCAGTTCTTTCATATACCTGCCTTCTCATGCGCTAAAACCTGGAAGTCACCTAAAGACTAGGAACTGAGACATTTGCTTGAACAAGTAGTACATTGTCTGTCCCTTTCTCAACCTGCTTGGCATTTAGGATCACCACAGAGCTGGTTTTATGTTGCTGGGTCTGGAGGGAAACAAAAGGCACCAAATTCTTTCCCTCTTACCTATGCAAAAGGAGCAGAATACAACGTCCTAACTTTGCTGCTGGAGTGAGCCCTGCCTTTAAACATGCTTTGCTGCATCTCTATCCTGACTTCCATTTTCCTGCACATACCTCTGCAAGCTCTGTTTCTCTGGGCTCCTCCCAGCATGCAGTACATCGGAACAGCTGCAGCCGGAGCCCCCTCAGTCTGTGGGGAGAGTTTTTCACACTGCATCCTTGCTGAGGCTGAGCTATGGGCCTTTGCACAGCCCATGCCTGAGCCCACCTGCACCCTCAACAACTCTCTTGCTAGGGACAGCTTGCCTTCCCTGCCAGCAGATATAAGGACCTGTGTTGTTTCCAATCAGTGAGCATCACATGTGCAGAGAGTAAGCACTCTCCCAGGGCTGAAATGAACAATTTTGGGGAGTTATTCCACCTACAGCAATAAGGCAGACATTTATTTTTGTAAGTCAAGGGGAAGCCATTATTTAAATACATATGGCTTCCCTTGCTCAGAGCTGTTCTGCTGGTGATGAGATGACATCTATTAAAGCAATTCTGCTTTATGACTTTTTTGTTTTAAAGGTTATTTTTGCCTTTACCTGTCACCTCTTCCATGTGAGAAGGTACGCTCTGGATATGAGCATTGCTCTTAAACTCCTAGGACAGTGTGTATGAATCTGCTGAGAAACTGCTGTATCTCACAGCTCTGTAGTTTATCTTCATCTGCTAGACTCCTTGTAAGGAAAGGAAAAAGTAATAGGAAAAGGAAAAAAAAAAAGGGCTTGTGAAGCTGTCAAGGTGGGATCCCATCAGTGCTGGTCAGTTTTGAAGTATCACCTCTTAAGAGCACAGAAGCTGGCAATTCCAAGTCGTGAGACATCACACAGGCCAACTTTTCTGAGCAGAGATCCTCTAGAGATAAAATGGAAAGTGTATGGGCACTGGAAGTGAGGCTGGGTGACAAAAGGACTGCAGAGATGCTTTCTGCCATTGGAGGGAGAAAATTCAAGTGGTCAAAGCTCAATTAGAGTAGAATCTGGCCAGTATCATGGGGCACAACAAGGGCTTTTGTGAATAGGTTAACAGCAAGCAAGGGACCAGAGATATAACACTGGGCCATTACTTGATGAGTTTGATCACCTCATAAATAGGAACACAGACAAAGCAGATATGTTTAATGCCTTTTTTGCCTCCATCTTCAACACCAATAATGGACTCTGGGACCCCGGAAGCCCTAAGCTGGGGAACCATGACTGTGGCCAATAACATTCTCAGCCAGCCCCAAGCTTATGTGGGATTTAATGCTCCATCTGAGTGCATATGAGTCTGTGGGACCTGATGAAATCCATCCCAAGCTACTCAAAAAAGCTGCCTGATGTCATTGCAAGACCTCTCTCAATTATTTTTTAGTCTTGGAAGCCTGGAGAGGTCCTGGTAAAGACTGCCCAATTTTTCAGGACAAGAAATGAGACCAACATCATTTTCTGCCAATCTCACTTCAGTGCCCGAAAAACTGTGGAGAAGAATATTCTGGGAGTTACTGAAAAGAACCTGAAAGACAGTGCAGTCACTGGTCACAGCTTACGTGGTTTCACAAAGAGAAAGTCCTATTTAATGAATTTAATGTCTGTTTATGACAAAATCAATCATCTAGTTGACTGAGGGAAGCCAGGTGATGTAACATTTTTGAATTCCAGCAAAGCTTTTTGTACTATTTCTCACACTATCCTTCTGGACAACTTGTCCAGGGTACCATAATGATACAGGTGAATGCCTGGCTGATAGGTCAGGCTCAGTGGGTTGCAGGAAAGGGGATGCTCAGGGAGCATTTGGACACTGCTCTCAGACACAGGGTTCGGTGGTCCCTCTGGGTTCCTTCCAACTCAGGATATTCTATGATTCTAAACAACTTTGCAAATTGTCCAGTTCATCAGAAACATTGCACTTGGGCTGCCAAAGTGGTGGGAACTGTGTTCCCATATCCCAGGGTGCATTAAGGGAATATTACCTCCTCTGCAGCTGTTGCTTACCTCCCTTCTGGTCGTCATAACAGGAGCTTGTATGGGTAAGGTCTGGTTACCCTTGAGGTCAGTTTCCTAAATAAATGTCAAGCACTCCTATGGTAATGATGGCTACAGGCAGCCAGCTAACAAAGCATATTTCAAGGCACATTTGTCTTTCTATCCAGCTGTACTGCACCAAAAGCCTTTGCATCTCTCTCCCACCAGCCAACATCTTGCCAATCAACATGCCATGCAGGTGTACCTGGGGCGGCAGTGTGTCATGTAAGTTGCTGTCTTCTTACATCAAAATCAGTCCAGGAGCCACTGGGATTTTGGTTTCTGTGTAACTTACTCCTACCTAGAAACCTACTTAAAAGAGAGGGAAAAAAAGCACATTTATTCCCACCAGCAGAAAGGAAATTTTGTGAGCTACTAGGTAACAGGTGTGAGGGGGTGGTGAGGAGTTAGTGAGTTCACAGGATTGTTTTTAAGAGCTGCTTGGCTTGTAGTGTCTGCTAGCAACAACTGAACATGAGTGTCATCTCTGCTCCCTGGGGCTTCCCGTGATCAATCCACACACCAGGATCGAGAACAAAGCTAAAGACAGCTAGAGACTGCCAAACAGCTTTAGGCTTTTCCTATACAACGAGAAGGAACTAAAAGGAATTTCGTCTTATGGGCTATCTTGCTATCAGCTAGACTACTTCTGAGTTGTGCGCTGGCCCTCACAGACATCTTCGAGTCATGAACAGGCTGCAGCGCTCAAGGGAAAAGCTGCCCAGGTGAACAAGGCAGTCTGTGCAGGAGGGCTGATTGGTGTGTGTCATTCAGCTCTCCTCCTCTCTGGTGCAGAGAGAGTCCCTTCCTGAGAAGAACCTGTCTGTGTCTGATGAATGCAGTGATCATGGCCCTTAGCCCGCTGGAGCTCAAGGAGCATCTGGACAGCGCTCTCAGGCATAGGATTTGAATTGTGGGTGATCCTGTGTGGAGCCAGGAGTTGGAATCAACAGTCACTGTGGGACGCAGGATATTCTATGGTTCTGTAACTCAGGCAGTATTTCAGGCATGTGGTGAGAAACGTGCTGCCTTGTGCTGGCCAAAAGAAAACCTGCTGTTGCCTGGCTGTTATGAAGAAATCCAAATCCCTTTGTCAAACACTCCTCATCAAGCAGGGAGGAAGAGGACGCAGTGGGCTTTCCCTACGGTTTTTGCTCCACCAGCCTGAAGAAAAGCCTTCTAGCAGGAACCAGTTCCCAGCAGCTGGGGAGCAGGGCTGCACATCTCTGAGAGAGAAATACTGCTGTGCAGCACTCAGTAGTATAAGGTTCACCACTGATTACCTGCCCGCCTCCTCAGCTGAGCTGCACTCAGATGTGGGTCTCAGAGGAGCAGTGCATGGCTGAACCTCTCTGAAGAGGCAGAGGTCCCCACACACTATCCAAGGCCCATCAGCTCTTGCTTTGAGTAGGGTGGGACCTGGAGAGCCACAGCTCCAACGCTGATGCTGGTGGCCGAGTGCTTTGCAGAGAAGTGAGTTGTAGTCAGGCCCATGCAAAGCAGGCCCACCCAAAGCATGCTTTGTACCTCTGCATGAATACGTAGTCCCATGCCAGCTTCAAATGCATGTGCAGGGAAGCAGAGAGACCTTCACTGTGTGAGATGCTCCTCAAAGTGCTCTGGTTAGGTTGAGTGTGTTGAACATTTCCATGATAGAAAACCATTCCTCTCATGTGAAACTTCAAACTGAAGCTCTAAAAAGGGATAAGAAGAAAAACATTCACCTTTTGTCAAACTCAGCAGGAAAGTTTAAACACAAAGACAGATAGAAGAGTTTTCCTTGCATTCACCAGAAGGTGCAGATAACTAAAAGCAAACCCGAAGTCAAAGGCATTTTCTGAGAGGGGAGACTGAAGTGGATCAAAATGAAAACTGAAGTGTTAGCAGCCATGAGTGCTTCCTTAAGTTGCCTTCAAACATTCCTATTTTCATACAGTTAGCCCCACCAGAGCAGCAAGAGCTGCCTGAAGTCCCCTTCATGTAATCACTGCGTGTGGGAAATTTTCTCTTGCATCTCTGTTGTGGTTTCTCCCACAATATTTCTCTCTGGATAGGTGATCATTCCTGTTAGAGTGGGAGTAAACATCTGGATTTATCTGGTTCAGTTGAAGTGCTTTGTTGCAGACGAAGAACCTATCATTTTCTGTTCATCTTGTTGTATTTTTCACTTCTGTCTGAAATAAGAGCACATTTGGAGATGCTAATTATTTCATGAGCCATCTAACATCATACTTAATACATCTTGTTTTTGTTATGCAGAACCCTTACTCTCCCTTCATTTGTTCACCTATAGCAATGTAAGGCTGCTTGGTTTATCTTATTTTGCAGTCACCAAAGCCCTCCTTGCAGCGTAGCAGATGATGCAGCAGGCAACGTGCCCCACATATTCCAACCATCCTGTTAGCAACTTCAGTCTCTGTGTACTCTGAGGAGCAGTCAGAGAGTGTGGAGAGACACATGATTCTGTATACAAACGTCAGATGGAGATGCTGCCAGCCAGATCCCACTGCCCGGACCCTGCAGGGCACATCGCCCAAGGTCTCTGTGATATTAGTAGCTGAACAAGAACCACGCCAATATACAAAGCCCTGGAGCACCTAGGTAAAGCCTACTCTGGGTCCAAATGGCTCTGAGCGACCCTCACACTCAGGGGAGCAGGAGAGAAGGGACCAGACTGCATATCTGCAGGAGGCAGAGGTGCATCTTGCAGAATGGTATGCAGAAGATTTAATACAAGAAGTGCAGCTTATGGCCATATGAAGAACGATGTCATCCACTTACAGCTGCTGTGAGAGGAGGAGAAGCAAGGGCACTGATCACCTCCCTCCCCAGCACATTCAGCCAGGATTTGCAGGACTCTCAGCAAAAATGGATTCCTTCTTCTCTGTCAAGCACAGAGGGAAGCACTGGGAACAGGAGGGCAGCTGCCTGCAGAGGACTGGCTGAAGGCACCTGATTCCACTCAGGCTCTTGCCTCATCGTATAAAAGATTGTGTTGCCATCACATTGATCTCTGGAGACACTTCCCTGATGCTGACCTACTGAAACAGTGTTTGCAAGGTCAGATGCTCCTGTGCCAATGCTGCTGTTGTCACAAAGGGTATACTAGTGAATTTTCCAAAAACATCAAGGTCTGCTCTGTGCTGGTGCCACCAGGGTAAATGCCCTGAGCTCTGCCAGGCAGGTGGAGCTAGGGCTAGGTGAGCTGCATGCAGGCTACACTGCACATCTGCAATGCATGCCTCGGGTTCAGGGCTCTGGGAGCCCACTCAGTGGTACCCAGCTCCTCCAGGCTGCCCCACTCCTGCCACAATATCACCAAGCCCTGGAGCACACTGCTGCAAGCAGTACTCCCTGCAAGTTCCTGAGCTAGCTCTGTGCCACATATGTGTGCTGAGCCCACAGGAGCAGTAGAGGTGTCAGTCCTGCACAAAGGCATTTCTGCACTTCCAGCACCACTCTGCACAGCTGCAGCCCCTCAGGCTTATGCAAAGCCCCACGGTTTAAGCAGCCATCAAGATGCACCTGGTGACGCTGCAGATGTTGCAAGGAGAGGGGAGGAAAGAGCTCATGCCACCTTATCCTCAGTGCCCCTAGGGCTGAAGGGTCCATTTCAGCAAATGTGAGAACAGGAAAGATGCTTAAATGAATGTTATTTGCTAGGGATCAGTTATGGTGCAGTGTAAACAGCTGATCTACTGAATTCATTTTCTTGTTACATAATTTATTAGAAGATTATTCAGGCAGCTTAGCTGTATCTTTTTAGCCCTACAATATTTATTCTGCTCTTCAGCAGAAAGGAGAAGTGCAAAGCACAAGTTTCTGACTCGTCCTTCCTACTGGGAGGAGAGCCCACTGCTAATGCCTTGGAGACCCTCACTCCCTCCTCTGCCTCACACCTCCACCAGGGCTCAGCCACACTTTTAACAGGCCCTGAGCTTTAAAGCAGTGATTTACCACACTAGTCCTGAGCGTTTGTCAGGCCTTGAGGCTAGCTTGGCTTGATTTCAGCCATACCTACAACATGAGTCCTGATACGCCACCCACATCTCTGATTCACCCTCGGATCAGGGAATCGTGTCCCCTTTGTCCTACCTGTGACAGTAACACTGCCTTGTGGCCAGGGGCCTGCTCTTTGTCCTGTGGTTTTGAGCTTCTTCTCATTGCACTATTGCCCACCTTCTTTAGCTTAAGTGTTGCCTATCTTGTGTGCTTGTGGTTCCCCCTTCCTAAGGAGTCATGCCACATGCAAAGATACAGCAAACCTAAGCATTTATGGTAACCCCGTGGACCTACAGGAGAGGAGGAAGTGTAACTTATTAGAAAGTATGGAATTGAAGCATATCAAGGTAATCTTAGTTGTACCCAAGAAGAAGAAGGAAGAAAGTACTCATCATCAGCACTGAATTTCTCCTGGCAAAGTACACAGGACACCAGTGGGCAGAGAAGAGAAAGGGCTAAGGCAAGGTGTTGGTCAGTTCCCTAGTACTGGAGGGGAAACAGAATTCATTTTGGGGTAAGCTTTTCGCTCTGATTCTCCAGCTCCTTCCATTTCTTCCTTTTCTCATGCTGGAGAAGCATCTGAGAAGCAAAGCCATGCCCACACGTGAAGCCAGGGTGCACCCAGGCTCATGCAGAGCTGCAGCAGTGCTGCCGGCATGCTGACAGCCCGTGGCACGCTTTGTCATGCTTCCTCTCAGCCACACACCACTTCTCCAAGCTCTCCTAAGCAGGCTCCAGGAGACCTTTGATGGTGAGCCCTGAGGTATCTTCAAGAGAAGGGCCGGATGCTGGACGCAGGCAGGAGCTGTGAGGGAGCGCATGCCTTTTCCTGTACGTGGTTCAGTGAAGGGATATAAAGATCAACCCCCAGTTCTCTGTGGGCCTGAAGCTCAGTTTCAGATTCTCAGATGAGACGCAGACTTTTACCAAATCCTTCTTTGTATGCTTCTGAACAAATAGCAAACACTTGTGCTAGGAAAAAAGCCTTTGGGATATAAATTTGCATGTCAGTCTCTCTGCAGTGAAGACTAAGTATTAAATATTATGGATCATGGTAGCAGATTTTTTCCAGCTGATGCTCATCTTCCAGCACATGCTGATCTTCCAGCATTGGGAGTAATCTTCTAATACTATTTGCACAGCACTGAAATTAAAGAAGAGCATTTATCATTTCTCAGTAGAAGCAGCTACATTACACTTGGCAGCAACAGAATTAGAAGTTGAAGCTCCTCTGATTTTATTTACCATACACAAGATTTTTGATCACATTAATGATGCATTTTCCAGCCATTCCTGCAAGTAAATCTCAAATTTAGCTTTTAAGGCCTAGCTGATAACAACTTCCCATGAACTGCTGTCACTTCTACATCTTCTTGCATAAAGGCAAACATGGAAAAAAAAATTCTTTCTAACTGGTGTCCTTCTTCAGATGGGAAGTCTTCCCAGGCAGAACTTAATTCAGCAGTTAAGTACTTCACATTCTGAGAAGATGAATTTCATGGCATACATGATGGGGCATAGGAAAAATGGCAGGATATTGGTCTTTACTACGAGGGTGCACAGTGCTTGCAACTGCCTGGGAAAAGGTGATGCTGAAAAGCCTCACCACCAGTTCACATCCACTCACTGTGGTCTGGGTGCCTGAGCCAGGTGCTTCCTCCCTCTGGGTGTCCCTGCTGCCCTCCAGCCTTGCCCCAGGCGCCACAGCTCTGTCCGTTCAGACATCCCAAAGCAGCCCCTCTGCTGCGGCATTCGTAGGAGCACAAAAGTCATTGAGGCTGGAAAACACCTCTCAGATCACTAAAAGTCCAACCACCAGGCCACCTCCGCCATGTCCGCTAACCACGTCCTTCAGTGCCACATCCACACGCTTCTCAAACACCTCCAGGGACGGTGACTCCACCACCTCCATGGGCAGCCCTGTGCCACGGCAGCACCACTCTTTCTAAGAAGTTGTTTTTCCCAGTATCCAACCTGAACCACCCCAAACCACTCCTGGTGCAACTTAAGGCCATTCCCTCTCCTTCCATTGCAGTTGTGCTGGAGAAAAGGCCAACCCCCCCCTCACCACAACCTCCTTTGAAGAGTTGTAGAGAGCAATAAGGTCTCCCCCGAGCCTCCAGACTGAACAATCCCATCTCCCTCAGCTGTTCCTCATAAGGCCTGTGCTCCAGACCCCTCGCAGCTTTGCTGCCCTTCCCTGAACACTCTCCAGGACCCCAATGCCTTTCTTGCAGTGAGGGGCCCAAAACTGGACACAGTACTGGAGGTGCGGCCTCACCAGAGCTGAGTACAGAGGGACAGTCACCTCCCTGCTCCTGCTGGCTGCACTATTTCTGATACAAGCCAGGTTTCCATTGGCCTTCTTGACCACCTGGGCACACTGCTGGCTCATGTTTAGTGTGACACCGCTTTGGCTGCAAAGCACCGTGCAGCACCGCTCGAAATGGTCATGCAAGTCCTTCTACCAGCAGATGGCAATCAAAAAGCACGATTCCTTCAGAGGATTAACTCCAGCGACTCACCCTCATTAAGGCCAACCCAGGACATCTCCTGCCCTGCCACCTCCCCTCCGATGGCTATGGGGCCTGAGAGGGCAAGCACAGGCAGAGGGGAGAGGCGTGCACCAGAAAAACAGAGTGAGGTCCCTACAACCCCCCTGCTATAGCTAGGGGCACCTTCCAGTCCACCAGGTTATTCAAAGCCCATCCGGCCTGTCCTTGAATGCCTCACGGGAGGTAGCATCCACAACCTCTGGAGATTCATCTCCAGCTCAGAGGTACGACTATAATAAGCTGAGGATGCAAGCCTTCTGCAGAAGTGCACACAGCATTTGTTCCCATTTCACCGCTTCAACCTGTAGCAAGTGCATCAGCCATACTCTGCCCACACAGCTGGTCACACACATCCCAGCACTTGGGCAGTGAGTGGCTGTTGCTTGGGACCAACAGAGTGAGTGATCCTGCTCAAAAAAAAAAAATCCTCCTGAAACTCATAGGTCCAGTTGCAGCCTTCAGGTTCAGCTTCTTTACTCCCTGGATGACGATGTTCCCCCTTGCACATAAGGAGAAGAAACAGCAATCTGAAAGCAGCCCCTCGGCCTTGCACACCAGTTTTTAACATCCCTGTTGAAGAATCATAGAATGGCTTATATTGAAGAGAACCTTAAAATTCATCCACTTCCGCCCCTCTGCCATGGGCAGGGCTGCCCCCCACCAGCTCAGCTGCCCAAGGCCCCATCCAACCTGGCCTTGAGCGCCTCCAGGGATGGGGCACCACAGCTTCCCTGGGCAGCTGTGCCAGGGCCTCACCGCCCTCTGAGTAAAGAATTTCCTCCTGGCATCTGACCTAGATGTCTCCTCTTTCAGTTTAAAGCCACTCCCCCTTCTCCTATCACTATCAGACTATGTAAAAAGTCAGTCCCTCTTCTGCTTATAAGCCCCCTTAAGTACTGGAAGGCCACGGTGAGTTTTCCCCACAGCCTTCTCTTCTCCAGAATGAACGAGCCCAAATCCCTCAACCTCTCTTCATAGGAGAGGTGCTCCAGCCCTCTGAGCATTTTTGTGGCCTTCTCTGGACCCGTTCCAACAGCTCTACATCCTTCTTGTGCTGGGGGCACCAGATCTGGATGCAGTACTGTGGATGGGGCCCCACAGCAGCAGAGCAGAGGGGGATGATCCCCTCCCTCTCCCTGCTGCCACCCCTCTGTTGATGCAGACTGGAATGCCGTTGGCCTTCCAGGCAAGGGCACACTTCTGGTTCACATGTCCAGCTTTTCATCCAGCAGGACCCCCAAATCTTTCTCCGCAGGGCTGCCCCCAAGGAGTTTTTCTCCCAGTCTGTATGCATATCTGGGATTGCTTCAGCCCAAGTGCAACACCTTGCACTTAGACTTGTTAAACTTCATGAGGTTCTCGTGTGTCCACTTTTTGAGCCTGTCCAGGCCTTCTGGATTGTATCCCTCCCTTCTGTTGTGTCAGCTGCACCACTTGGCTTGGTGTCATCAGCAAATTTGCTGTCTATGTCATCGATAAAGATGTTCAAGAGCCCTAGTTCTGAGACAGACCCCTGGGGGACACCACTTGTGACCAGCTTCCACCTGCACATGGAGCCATTGACCCCAACCCTCTGGCTGTGACCGTCCAACCAATTGCTTATCCACTGAGTAGTCTTCTCATCAAATCTGTATCTGTCCAATTTAGAGGTAGGGATGTAGTGGGGGGCAAAACTAAAAGCCTTGCACATGTCCAGGAAGATCAATTGCCCTTTGTCTGCCAGTGCCATCACTCCAACGTGGAAGGCCACCAGATTGGTCAGGCACGATTTCTACTTGGTAAAGCTGTGCCGGCTGTCTCAAATCACCTCCTCATCTCATACATAATAATAAAACTGTCACTGAGGTCTAGCCAGGTTCCAGGTAGAGCAGGCAGGCAGCAGAAAAGGCAGAAAACATGAGACATCACAGCTGCTATCTGCTGCAGGTTGGTGGGTTTGGGTTCTGCTTTGCTGAAGAGCAGTTTTCCTGTGAGGCTTGGTGAATCCTTTGCTTTAGAAATTCCAGAAGCCCAGAGGAAGCTGATATCTTGGAACCAAAGATGACAAGAAAGGCTCAGGGTCAATCACCCCATTAAACATACTAGGGAAGAGTGCAACATCACTCAAGATTTTTGAGCATTGTTCAACAGGAGCTCACTAGCAGGGATGAGGAGAGAAAGGGAGACTGTTAGGAGCTAGCCCTGTGGAAGCACTGAGCTCCAACATTAAGCTAGAGAACACTGAGCATTTCACTATCCACAACTTGCTTTCACTAACTCTGGGCAGCCTGTTCTAGTGGTTGGCAACCCTGCTGACAGCAGGAGGGTTGAAACCAGAAGATCTTTGAGTTCCCTTTCAAGCCAGGCCGTTCTATGATTCACTGTATGATTTTATGAACCAGCATCAAGTCTCCTGAAGGCCCCTTATTTCTTGGAGTGTTTCCACTCTACTTTCTAAGTTATTCCACAAACACGTCAGTTATTTTTCTAAAGCCAGCAAGGTTTAGGCCCATTCTCATTCTCAAAATCCAGATATGTGTCCTTCAGTTAATTTCATACAGTAGAAATAAAAAACAGGATTAAGAGCTGCAATCTTAAACCTTTGAAGGAGCCTTTCATTTAAATTGGCTTCCTGCACAAGTTGAATGAGCTGTCACTTCGGGTTTCATCACGCACATTAGAAATACATTGTTGAATACACTGCAGACTGTTTGAGAGGGAGGCAGCGCGCTGATAAAGCCAAGTTCTGAGAGCACAGCTTGCACTGCTTTTGTTGCCCTATTGCTCACCGAAAGCAAGCAGAAGTTCACTGACTGATGATAGCCTTATTCATGTGAGCCTCAAAATGGCTAATTTTCTGGACTGCTGTAAGCATTACAGACCAGAGAACATCCCAGTCATTATTTTGTTTATATCCCACACTTCTTTTATGAGCAGAGGCCACTCCTGGAAGACAGTCAGCCCTGTCTTAGGGATGGCAAGAGACATCAGACAAGCTGAGCCTGGGAGGGACTTCTGGAGGACACCTGCTAAGCCTCCCCCTGCTTCTAGGAGAGATAACCAGAGCAGGTTGCCCAGGAACCACATCCAAGGAGGAGACTCCATCACCTCTCTGGGCAACCTTTGCCAGTGCTTTGCCTCTCACACAGCAGAAAAGCACTGCCTAATGTTCATAGGGAACTCCTTGTGTTCCAGTTTGTGCCCACTGCATCTTGTTCTGGCAGCAGGCACACACCACTCAGCAGAACCCAGCTCTGTCCTCTGCATTCTCCCTTCTGACATTCACACAGATTGGTAAGATCCCTTTGAGCCTTCTCTTCTGCAGCCTGAACAGTCCCAGCTCTCAGCCCTTCCTCACCGTAACAGTGCTCCAGCCCCTCTGTCGTTTTCATGTCCATACAGTTGGGCCTGCTCCACCGTGTCCCTTTATTGGCCTCCTACTGAACTTTGTAACACTCACCACTAGCCTCTGGGCCTTGCAGTCCAGCTGATTTTGACCCTCCTTGCTGTCTGCTCATTCAGCCCATACTTCAGTGGCTTCTCTGTGAGGACCTCACGAGAAGCAGTGTCTACCCGGACTCCAGTAAGGCCTTCACAGCAGCCACTGCTCTCCCCTCATCCATCAGGCTGGGCACTTTACAGAAGTTTATCATGCAGGTCAGACATGACTTTCCCTCTGTGAATCCCTGCTGACTACTCCTGATGATTTTGCTGTCCTTCGTGTACCTGGAAATGTACTCTCAGGATTAGCTGTTCCAACACCTTACCAGAGATTGAGGTGAGGCTGACAAAGAAAGAATAATCTCTTGCAGTTTATATTAAAAGTCATCCTTCCAGTAGAAGTCTGCGCATACGTACACAGTCCATTTCCCACTGAGCTTTTTGTTCAGTTCTGCCAAAAAAAGGCCAAACATCTGACAGAAGCCTTCCTCTGGCTTCAGGGAGGGGCTGAGTCCGGGCACGTTGTATTCTCTTCAGCAGTCCAGCACCCGGGTCAGAAAGTGGCCCATGGTGTAGATCTGGATGCTTTGACTCAGACTGCTGCAGGCTGCACTGCATACCACCGTACTACAGCAGTGTACCCTTCTTTAATGTTATTTGCTCTTGCACTTCCATTTTCTGTTTGGTAATAAACGTATGGACATGCCGTTGCTCCACAATCCACCCTAAGCCTGACACTACAGGATTTCCATCTGGCACGGATTGCTTTCCCAATTCAGCTTTCCTAAATATGTGTTAGTGGAGGTTGGGCATGTTTATATGGAGAATGAAGCAACTGACTAACTTAACCTTCAGTGCTATAATCGGTAAAGGACTGGAAATACACATCAGTGTTCTGAACTTGCAAAGCTGCTGAAATATTTGAGAAGTAGCAGTGTGTTCTGAATGGAAAGCAGAGAAAGACTGTTCAGTGACAAAGTGCTAGAAGACCTGGCTTAAATTCCTACAAACTCAGCAGACCATTCAAAGCAGTAAGCAGAATACGAGCAATACCAACAATGGTCCTTTCCCAAATGTTTTTCAACACTTCTTTTTCCTACCCCATACTCTGCAATTCTCCTTTCCCTGCACATAGCAGAGGGGTTGAAACTCTATGATCATTGTGGTCCTTTTCAACCCAGGCCATTCTATGATTCTATGATGAACTTACTTCCACACTCATCCTCCTTCAGTCATGTCCTATACCCTCCAATAACCTCCTCCCCTGTTTTCCAGCCTTCTCCTTGAAGAAATCCTACGATAATCCACCAATACCTTGACTGTGATTTTTGTGTTTTTTGTTTGTTCGTTAGTTTTTAAATATAAACTTTCTCAATGTTCTCAATTATGAAAGACCCCACATTTTAGTCTTGATGGTGATCACTATGGCAGGCTTCTGGGAACCCTGCTAGCACAGTGCTAGCCCAGCTCTCCCTTCTCCAGTATTCCTGCCATCCACAGTACTTCACCACATTCCACCCATGCCACCTCCCTCCCCACATGCTGCTCCGTTCCTCTCCCTGGCCTGAGTCTTGTCCTTTTGTTCCTGGTCCCCTTCCAATTACTGCTGTGCCTATGCAAGAGCTCCCCTCAGCAGCACCGCATGGGCTCCGTCACAGCCCAGCACAGACGCAGTCAAACCGCAGGAGACGCTGCAGGGACTCCTCTCTATCAGGAGAGAGAAAAGACAACATTTCTCCTTTGCTAAAGAATGAAACAAGTCAAGTTGCTTTGTTTGTTTTAATTGATCACCGATTAAGTCGTAATACATTTCGAAGCAAAATAGTCTGTTCAAGGACATTGTGCCAAACATTAAATCTATTTTTAAACAATGTTTAATTTGATTATATTGCCTTTATATACATACAGGTATATAGATTTTTGTTTTTACTAGTAGCAAAATTACTCAGTACATTGCATTTCCTGAAAGATGGCAAAAAATAGGACTTCAGTATCTGTTCTGTCCTTCCACACAACCCAAACCAGAAAAATCACAGGTATAGAAAGTACAATCACAAGTACATGTAACTACAGCAAGGACCTCGGAGCAAGCTAAGACCTCACAGAGAGGTGACAAATGCTTCTAGAAGTCTACATTGCAAAAATACAGTACATTCCACTAAAGAGTTTCAGGAGTTCTCACAATGCCTCTTAATCCTCTTTTGGTAAGAAAAGCTTCTATGTCACAATGTATCCTTCATAAAAATGACTGAATGAGAATTGCTGGAGTGTACGTTCGAAGTTCGATGCAGTCTAAACTGCAGCTAACGATAATGAGCTCACCCGAACAGAGCAAGCAAACACTGAGATTCACCAAGATGAGAACCACAGCTCAGCTGAGTCTGCCCTCGCCCCCAGTCACCACGCGCTGGTAGCCGGAGCTGCTCTGCACCAGGGACAGACTCAGGTGATGGGAAATCATACATTCCTTCAACAGCTTCTGCAGGTCAACCACCCGCAAGTTCTGGACAGAAAATGTCAGATTCAGAGCACAGGCAACCATACAGAACTATTCTGAATCTATTTACAAAGCATTCACTGCAACTGTTAAGACAACGAGCTAAGGAGCAACAAAGTTCCACAGTTATGTATCCCCTGAAATTTTCTTGTGAGCAGCAAAGAAAGTGATGGCCAATAACCACTCAGGTGTATTGACACTGCTGAGAAACTGCAGCCTGGCTGTGGGAGCCGAGTGCTCCATGCAGCCCAGTGATCCCAAAGGGCAGCTGAGATTGCAGTTATGCTCAACCTCTGCTTTGGTTCGTGCAAAATGTTAATCCCTTGCATGCAGCTTTGAGATGGTCCGCATTCAGGAAGGAGCTGCTACTTTGTGCTTGGCAAACAGCTTTAGAAGGACTTTCTACAATCAACGTGAAAACGGAGGTAAAACAAGGCATTTTTCCATGCACGCTAACTATCTTCATGGGTGTAATGCCAAAGGCTTTGCCACTGTTCCAAGGAAATGTTTTTAATCAACACATACAGAATGGAGAGGCTACAACAGTGCTGAAGGAAGCTATGACCAATAAGCAAACTGGTTGAACTTTAAGTGGTAACAATGAAGAGGAACTTCTCCTCCCCGACTCGATGCTTGGAAATCCATGCCCACTCACAACACTGAGCTCAACTCAGTGATTTTAATAGGAATGTAAACGCTTAACTGCTTGCTTTCATTTCTCTTCCCTGCTGTTAAGTTCAAGGAAATTTGAAAGCACTAGGAAGCACAGGACAGGCATGCAGAATGTTAAAGACATCAACTGATTTCCACAACGTGGACAAAACATTACTCTTCTCCATTTGGCAGGTCCTAGCCACATGCACTCTTCACACTAGTTCTCTTCTTTGCAGATTTCTATTCTAAAAGAGAAGTTGCCAGACTCTCCAGACCTAACAATTCGATGTAAGAGACTTAATTCAGAAATAACGAGTGGAAATCTACACTTACCATTTCATAGGCCCTGCCTAATAGAACCTTCTGCAAATACCCCAAGCACCTGGTTACTGCCACCTGCCTACAACCAGTCAGAAGCACTTCTGAAAGGGTTGGAACTGCAGGCAACAGACCTACTGCCCTAGACCAGCCCTTATCTGGGTTAATTAGGGACAGGTCAGTAAAGGGAGAATTAGAAAACATCTGTGATACAATATAGTTATAGTCCAGGTGTCCTTCTCTACTCTTCCCTTAACTTCTGCTGCATGTTTTTTCTCTGCTTTTAATATTACAATGTTAAGCTACTCAATTTTAAGAACTGGGTCATGGAAGACTGCGAAGAGTGAACTGTATCAACAGTTTGTCACTATGAAGTAATAACAAACGAGGGCCAGAAGGCATCAGGACCATGTTGGAAGAATTCAGGAGATGCTTCACAATACAATGTTATAACTTCAGCATACCCATAATACCAGGATTTACCTCAAACTTTGTAATCAGCAGAAGCAGACAAAAAGCCTAGCTTTCAAGACCCACCCCATACAGCTCTTAGTTAACAATGAACACAAGGAAGGGAAAAGCCCTCATTCCCAGTCTGAGCATGGTTTTTTGGGGTTGGTTTTTTTCTTTTTTTTTTTCTTTCTTTTTTTTTTCTTTCTTTTTTTTTTTTTTTTTGGTCCTTAACCATTTTTTTTTATTACTGCTTTAAGGTAAATTAAAAAAAAAAGGATTCTTAAGACAGCCTCCTTCCAAAGTACCTTCTCATTTAAAACTAGTATCAGAAGTCAGTGTAAGCCTATATACAATTTAAAGTTCCTTCTTCCCACATTCAGGTAATTCAGAAAATGTAGTTTAGGCTTCAACTATGAGGCTCCTTTCATGGTCTTCCTTCTCCTTTAGCTTACACTGAAAACACAATTGCACTTTACTGCATTCATCACTTACATCTTGACAATACCTGACAGTTTAAACATTTCGATTTACTTTTTAACTGTGTCATTTAACTGAGTTGAATACAAGGATGCAAAAGAGCCGCACTCCAGTAAAACCTCAACTTCAAAAGTTTACTGAACTCTGAGCTTCTCCCAGATTCCTCACACCAGAACTCAATCAGAAAGGAGCAGGGTAGATGAGCCAGACAGCTCCTTCACTGAAGACTAAGCTGTAATTTAAGGGCTCCTGCACAAATCGCTGTGGAATATTCCAAGAGCCAAATTTCATGAGTCTCCATGATATTTAAGAGGGAATCAATTAGCAGAAATCTTCATTTGCATATAAAACACTCACACTCATTTTTCCCCGCTCACTTGAAATCCTAAGGTTCTTCTTTGATGTTCAAGAAAGCTTTTGCAAACAAGAGTGGACAAAGAAAACCAGAGAAATGTAGTTACCATACAAAAAACACCACCAAGCAAACAAAGCAGAGAGAAAGATATTTTCCTCCAAAATTCAGTTGGTTTTTTTTTAAATTGTACACAGTTCAAGAAGAACATAAAAATGTCTGTTTAGTTTCTTGTACGTTTTGAAAGTGGTATGGACTTTTAAAGTAGACTTTACACTTTTTTCCTTACGAGAAAGCAGCTCTTTGGAAAAATTTTCTCTCAGCTGTACACAGTAGTGCAGTCATTACATGTCTGCTTTTTAACTTATTACTATATATAGTTTACCTTAGAACTGCAAAAAACCACATGGGTCTCCAACATTAATCCTACCACAAGCCTTTGATTTCTAACGATGCAGACCACTAATGTAGACAATTAAGGTGTCCCAAGGGGAAAAAAAAAGTCTTAAATCTCATCAGATTTCTTGCTTTCTGGCTGCTTCAAAACCACAACTGAACTACAGCTGTTACTCCAAATAAAGTATAACCTTCCTGATCCATACTGGTTCCAGGTTTCCAACTTCAAAAACAATACAGTAGCTGAATATATATGCAAGTATACACACTCTGTTGATGAAAGACTGTGTCAGTAGTTAAACGTGTCAGACAGAGCTTAGAGACTGAATTGTACCCTGTATTCACAAGTCTAAGTCGCTAGCTTGGGAGTGGAAAACTGTATCCAACACACTATCCAGGTGGCATTAGAATATTCTTTTTGCCTGTTCAGATGCTGCTCAGCTGATTTTACCTTTGGTTGTTACAGCTTCCCTCTCATTTAAGCACGAAAAACAGAAAATGTCAAGATTAAAATATTTTTATCATTTGAATGCCAAACTACACTGTTTCAAGAGACTGCTACCAAGCTTTAATACAACAATACTGATTTTTGACAATTTCAAACTTGATTTGATTTGAGGATTGCATTTTGTTATGGTACAGAGCATAACAGCCATTGGTCAATCGTATTCACCTACCCCGGATCAAGTGAATAGCTGCTATCTGAATATGGATGAGAAAACATGGCAAGTTCTGTTCTCAGGTTGTACTAGCCCATCTTGTACTAGCTGGTGCATGGAAGGGGGATGAGCAGAAATACAACACTACCAATATATCCCTGTTTGCACATACACTGATGTCATGCATATCTCAAAACACGGAAATTCAGACATGCAGCAAAACACGAAAAACTCTCTACATGATAACAAGTAATGTAGCTTTCTCGTAAGAAATCAAAGCAGAGCAAAACGTTTTGTGCTTCCACATCAAGTCTCGAAAAAACATTTCTATCAGAGTATCTTAAGTCCAATGGAAGGCATGTTCCACTGAAATCAGAAGAAAATGATATTTAAAGAGCTAGTAAAATAAGCACTGGTAAGAGCAATGCCTTCCAGAGGTTCATAATAAATAACAAAATAGCAAGAACATGCAGACCTTAAAGCCAAGATTTGTTTCTAGATCCATAATGTAAAGAATAATTAAAAAAATTAAAATAAAAAAACATCAAGAACAACCCTGGTTGACTGTCCCCACAATTGAGGTCTTTTTGGCTAACCTATTAATTTATTGTAAAGAACACAGGTATTGTCAGAAAATATTTACAGAATGATTATCAGATTGATTACATAAAATACAGATGAAAATATACACCTTCAGATTGGAAACAAGCCAAAGATAACTAAAGCACTTCAAATAAGGTGACAGGCACAAAACAACAAAACTGAATCACAAAACTACTGAAAAAATAAATGGAAGTGTGGTAGGGAAGGGTAAAGCAAAGATCAATAGAATTGGAATGACTTAGAATTGATCTGAGTGTACCAGAGACCATGGAAAAATTCCATTTAGCTATATATAAAATCTGAAAGAAAATGTTTATCCCCAGACCATGATTTCTTCAAGTACTGAGCAGTTGCTTTCTTAATGCATCTTACGTAATGCTTTGGACTTTACGTCTTACAAAATACGTCATCACATTTAAGTGTGTACTGCGAACTGTGCCGAAATCATGGAAAAGCACTTCATAAATCATAGGCAGACAGGTCACAACAATGCTCAGCTCCAGTTTTTGGAAGTAGTTCAAAAGAGACGAACTTTAGAAGAGGGACTTAGACCCCTGGTTCTCAAATTCCGACCACGCATCACTCAATTCCATGAAGATCATTTTGGCATACTGCTCATAAGGTTGTCCTGTCGCCTGAAAACAAACAGAACATTAAAAGCATAAAGATACGAGGAATTCATGGTTTGTGAAGCCTATCAACTTTTTTTTTTTACTTGTTATCATTGCGAATGACATTAGACTGCAGTGTGAGTACTATTTTCAGGCACACAGCACTGCCTCCTTTTACCCAAATTTTGCTACAAGTATTTTAAACAAAGCCTTGTTTTCCTAACATTACTTCAAACTTCAGTGCGCTCCATGAGTAATTAAGGCTTCAAGATTATTTATGAGAGGAACAGCTTAGAAAATGTTTCAGCTAACAGCTCAAAAAACAAAATCCAGTCATTTTAGGAACAGCTTCCTGACAGTCCTGGTAGTATCATACAGTAACGTTTGAACTTAAAATTGTTTGCAGTCAGCGTTAACTACACATAACCGCCTGTCTATTTGTCTCCATGCTTGAAGAAAGAGAGACAGTACGTTCCTGATCCCCTGCCTCTGGGCCAGCCCAACCCCTAGGTAATTAAAGATGCAGTTCCACATGATGTAAAGAGTAACAGACTCTTTATAACACTGAAGTAAAGCCTCAAAAGACACCTCTCCACGTCTCTGCCCTTCTGCAGCTTGGCTTTTGCTAGCCGTAGCACACTGACTCTTTAGTGTGCTGCTGTAACTCCAGGTGCCTGAAAAGAAGATAAGGCCAAAAAAAGAATGCTTAAGAAAGGCCTTGCAGAAAGCACCAAGAATGGCACTAAGTTGTAGGAAACCACACAGCCAGGAACAGGAAAGGAAAGAAAGATGTCCTGTTTATTATGGATGCAACAGACACAGGACTTCGACAGCTACTCACTAAACCATCAGAGGTAATCTTGAAAATTCAAACTAGGTCTTATTCAGCACTTACCCTTAATACCTAAAACAGCCTAGAGCAATAACTCAGCAAGAAGCTAACTTCTTGCAAGAGAATGTACTAAATACTTAAAAACAAGTAAACTATTATGTTTATTGCATTTTTTTTTCAGTTGCCGAGTAATTTCCAGTAAAGATGTTTCATGGGTTTTCCCCACCAGTTTTGCTGTGGCAGTCCCTTGGTCTCCATGTACTGGCAAACAGCCCTAGAAAACCTAAAGACACAGTCAGCAGAAATAAAGTAGAATCTATTAGTTATCATTATATCTGCCAGAAGTCAGTCAAGCTCAACTCATTTCGGTGGCTAATTACCTTCCGGGGATATTTTATTTGATAAAATTTTATCTGTTGAATCCCGTGCTGTGTCAGGATGACATGAAAAATAATGCATAACATGAATACAGCACTTCAGAAGACAATGGAATTGAAGCAAAGAGCATCTAGGATCCCAGTCAAGAGCTAACACTGCAGCATCCAGCAGGGAACATCCATCAGCACGGTAAAAAGAGTTTCTGTTCCTTCTGTCTGCAGAGGAAAAAAACAGAGGAAACACTCACCTTATCTGGATGAACCACAAGCACTGCTTTCCGGTAGTACTTCTTCACTTGTTCAGGAGTTACTAGATCTGCCATGCTAACTGGTTTCCATTTATTTTCCCCTTCCCAAAGCACTGTATGAAGAGTAGATATTAATGCTCTGATATTTCTCTCCTTTCCTTCAATCCATTCAAGAATCTGGGAAAGACAGAATGCATAAAAACTGAATGCAACAGTGCAAGCATTCCCTGCCTGTTTAGAGATGTTGCTTTCATGCTGCACAAGATTAAGACCCAAGTACAGTAGTGTTGTTGTATTCAACACCCAAGTCCAGTTGTCTTACTACATTCATTCTTGAATCCAGATCATTAGCAACCAGAAGTGATACATTTGCTACTAGATTAACTTGTGGTTATCAGCTTAGTAGAGAAATTATCATCAGAAAAGAAACTGAAATAGTTGCATACTATAAAACCCTGTACAATTAATGACAAGATAATTGAAAGGAGTAATTAAAAGCATCTGTTGATTACATTACCTCTCTGTCAGGGCACAATAATCATTTCCTAAGATTCTCACCTGATTTGTACAGAACTTTCAGTTCATGTATGCTAATAGTTAATGTTTACTTAACACTTTGACCCCTGAAGATTACTTCTTTGCGATATCCCCACAAAACTTAGAATAACTGTGCACTCCACTGACTTCACAGCATGAAAAATGTATTATATGTAATATTATGTATTATATGTAGTATTATCAACAAAAAATCTGAACAGGTGATCACCCCTCATTCTGAGGCCTGTTTCTACCAACAGAAGCAGCACTAGCTAACAGGTAAGTGCAAGTGGTCACCCTCAAGACAGCTATTCTCATTTGCTTGTTCTTTAGAAGTTTTGTGTTACCAGTTAAGTCCATCTTTGCTAAGGGGATATTTGGGAACAGTTGGAGAACAGTTTGGGCATCAGAAAGCATAAAAGGTATGTTCTTATGTTTTCCAGACTCAGTTGAAAGAAAGAGGAACTTGCATTCCTTTCATGAACTTGATGCTCTTGTTCCTACTGCTTCATTACAAGGTGACACTTGTTCATGCTAATTAACTTACACAGTAGTAAAATACAGTTATTTAAATACAAACAAAGCCTCCCCCCTCTGCTGTAGCAATCTTTTGTCTTTCAATGTATGCTTCTACTTGGTTCTCAGTTGTTCAAAGTAAATCTTAGATATACATTTAAGTCAATCTCTGTTTAACAAACCTTCAGTTTCAAGGGGTCCATATCTTTAGACATTTCTTGTTTCCTCATCTCAGCAATAGTTTTTGGTCCCTTTTTATCAGATTTTGCTGAAAAGCCTTGATTAGATAAGAGATCCTCAAAGTCATTGGCTGAAACTTTTGGCTTTTGACCTACAAGAGGAGAAAAATAGAATTACACGGGAAAACACATTAGCTGTGGAAACACTCTGCACTCAGATACACCTGCATGACATTTGTTACTACCATAAATATTCCTCAGTAGCTTAATAAACTCCACAGGGTAACAAAAGGACAGAAATAGAAAGTCGTTAACAAGTTTTCAGTCCAGTAAAATAGGTAATCTCCAATGTATATTTGTGACTGTTTGCATGTTCTCTTCTCTCAAAAGCTGAACAGATCTGAGGGAGTACACATTTACCTATTCATGAGTTTGGAAATTGTTTTGTTATTCCACTATAACGTAACCTGAAATGTTGTGCTGCAGTTTTTCAGATGACTGAATACTTAATGGTATAGTCAGAAACATATCATGCATTTAAGTACCTTGAAACTTGTGCAGAATAACAAACAAACTATCAACAAGAACAGTTACAGCACTGTTATAGAACATACATTTTAGAGAACTGCAGGACTGCAGTTGGGTGAGATCTCTGCATGTTACATAGCACAGTCCTCATTCAGAACAGGGACAACTGAATGAATTGTTCAGAACTTTATCATGCTGAGTTTCACCTGTTTTTGAGGTAATAATCACCTGCTAAATCAATTAATGTGACTGGGGCAAATAAGCTACAAATAAGCCCTGGGGTCAAGATGGGACAAGCACCAAGTTCTTCAGGGGCATGTGATCCAGCCCTGGTGCGAGGCTCACTGGAAGGTGCTGGGACAGGTGTGTGGGGCAGCCTGCAGGGCACGCCATGGTATACTGGGAGCATGGCAGGATGCATCAGGGCATGATGTGGTACACTGGAGCATTTTGAGGGCTCATGGCCCCATTCTGAGAGCTCACAGCCCAATTGCCAAGAGTTGGACACAGTGATCCCTAAGAGTACCTTCCAACTTGAAATATTCTATGATTCTACAAGTAATTGCCACATTCCTGGGCCTGTTTCAGCTTTTGACCTTGCTAATTACATTTTTTTTCCCCCTTCTCTAATTGCATTTTCCTGTGTTGCAGATTGTGCCCACCAGTCTCTCACTCTGTCACCTCCTCCCAGACACAGATCAACATCATTTCAACTTAAGGAAGTACTTGTTCACCTACGTGCTAGAGAAAGGACAGCATAATCCCTATATCAGTATACCTGGAATTTATTCCTACCCCTCACAAAAGCTAATACAGAAAGAGAATACGCCCATTTTAAGAAATTGGTTCCAAAAACAAACTTATTTGCTCCCCTCCCCATATGTTTGAAACACAGGGATTTCCAGTAAGTTTAAGCTTAGTGATGACCTACTATTCTTCAGGTAGGAAAAAGGAGTGCAACTTTTTGTCCATAAGCAATGCTATCAATAATTTCTCCTCACTACATCCATGCAAATTTACATTCTCAATCTACAGTCATGAAACTACTACCCATTTGGATAAGAGATTTATTGGTTTATGCCCAAACTTGCTAATTTTTGGCCCATGGTCAACTTGTCTATGATATTCTAGTGTAGCTTTGCACCAGATGTGTCAAACTCTCTGCTGACTTACACTAGATACAACCTAAGTATAAAAAAGAAAAAGAAAGAGAAAAGTTTGAGGCTAACAGTGAATTTAACTTTACACAGGCCATTATAAGTAATGCTTTCAGAAAACTTACCAAAGCTTGGGGTTCTGACTCCCCTTTCTTCTCGTCCTCCAATAACACTGAAGTTCACTGTGTAGTTAGGTTTAGCTTGTGTACCAGATTTAGCTTGGGACTGCCATGTTTGTGGTTTTGTGGGTTTCTGCCACTGACCTCCTGACTTCTGAGATGGAACAGTTTTCTGAGCAAACCCACTAGTGGAGAATCCACCTGTGGAGGAACCTAAAGATAAAAACTAAATTAGTTGCTCAGCTTGATATCTGTCACCTGTTTAATGTAAATAAGACATTTTGGCCTTAACATCTAACCACACAGTTTACAGTGACGCCACCACACATGAGAAAGCATTAAAAGATTTTCTTCTCATTAACAACCTGTATAGCAGGAGCCAGAGCCATTATTAAAAGTTTTCCAGTCTTACACTAAGATCCCAAGTACTAGTTTATACCAAAAGCATTCACTGCATCTGAATGTGTACTTGCCAGAAAATAGTTCAGTAGTGACAGCAGTAATGGCTGCAAATTTGTTGTACTTCAGTGTCTGTTAACAGTGGATGCCCCAACCCTGAAGGCATTCAAGGCCAGGCTGGATGTGGCTCTGGGCAGCCTGGTCTGGTGGTTGGCGACCCTGCACATAGCAGGGGGGTTGAAACTAGATGATCTTTGAGACCTTTTCAGCCCAGACCATTCTATGATCCTATGATAATAGACATTGAAAACTAATAATACTAATCAAGAAGATGTAATATATTGAGGATATTTTCAAATGAATGCTTTCAGTCTCCTTAGTGGTCTCCTGCACAACTGCTTGAGAAAACAAGTTAATGTTACAGTGGCATTATCAACAAATGTTACAGAGAACAGGAAAAAAACAGTAAATCCTGTACAACACAATGTAATGAACCATCTGTAAACTATAGGCCCATGTCTTAACCTAATATTGTCCTGAGATTTTAGGATTCAATTTCCTTTCTTTTAGCTGGTATAGACAGCTGCTTAGCAGCCTCATTAGCTACACATTATGGGAAGAACACCCAACACCTCTTTTCCAGTCTACAATACTCATTTATAAATAAGTTAAGCTGAATAAAAAACTCCAGCCTTTAAAATTCATTATTTAGCTTTTTGTCTAATTCATTATAAGCTTTTTTGTCTCATTTGTCTAATGAGAATGAATTCTAGATGCATTCTCAACCAAGCTGCCATTAGACTGCTCCTGACTGACTTCAGAAAGATTTTAAGAAATTCAGTTCCTTTGACAACGTGCAGCATAAAACTTCCTGTCATACACCCAATAAGAGGGAAAAAAATAGTAAGATGGCTGAATTTAGACACATCTAGATTTTCCTGTAAGGGAAACATTCCACATTCATGCTTATGGTACTCCAAAGCAGAACACAACTTATCTCTGAACAATTTCCTAAAAATAACAAAACAAATTCCAGATCAGTGGTCAAATACATTCACACAACAGCCAGCCAGCCATGAAGTTTAATATGAAAAAGATACTACCACTTCAAAGATGGAAAGCCTTCTTTGGTCACTCACTATTGAATGACATACTTGTGATCCAGTCTCATTTGTTGGAAGATAAATTTGCATTTCCATCTCTAATTGTCGTTTTAACCAGCTGCTGCTGATTAGAACTTAAATTTCACCTCAAACTAATTCCAGGACAGTTTAAATTCACTTGTTCTTGTTTCTATCCTTCTCCCCTTTTACTTACCCTAAAAATTCAAAAAAATCACCCAAGCCTCTGACTAGACAGAAGAATGTAAACTTATCTTCCCAGTGATTCCCCACATCTCTCCTCTCCCTGATAATACACTTGTGTGACTAGCAGCTACAAGGAACAGCTCACAAAAACCACGTCTACCCAGAGCCAAATATGAGATACCATCCTATACCTCTGAGTAGCTCACCTGGTAAAACCTATTACTGTAATACATCACCTGACAAAATTCACTCCACAAGAAGCACCCCATTGCAGAACTGCTTTGAGACACTCCAATCTTCAGCCACTTTACCTTGTGAAATTTACAGAAAACAAGACCTGCAAATATCAAATCTCATGACCTTGCACACTAAAAAGTTATCTCATTCTACTGCTCTTTCAAATCATTCTGTTATTTCAGTCTTCAAGGTCAACCAATTCTTCCTACACTGCAAGCCAATGTCTGACTCTCAGCAACAGCTTTTGAACAGCACATTCCTACTTTCTGATACAAGATCATTACCAGAAATAGTGTGTGTTAAGACCAGTATCATAGATCACTACTCATACTTTACTATTAGCATAACACTATAATCATCCTTAGCTATTGCTTTTTTACATAGCACTTCCAATTATGCGAGTGTTCACTCGCATAACACATCCTTCTGAATAATTACTTGCAAATCCAAAAACTACTATAAAAAGACAACAGTGAGTCCAAACTGCAGGTCTTACGCCTCCTCAAAAATTAATTTCAAGCTTAAGATCAACTAGCCCTGTTACATCCAGCCACATCCACATCTTTGTACGTAGACATTCATCCTATTGAAAAATATGAAAGACTGAAGAACTATCTCTAATATCAGCACACTTTTCTCCACTAGTTCACTGTGCATCATATCTTCAAGTCAAACACAAAAAGAATGTTTTACTCACACAATCTATCATGATAGCAAGTTCATATTTATCTGAAATTGCTGAACCAGAATACTTTTGCACGTTGTTTAACATAGAGCAGCCTTAAGGATTCAACATTAGAGTTTTGCAAGGCAGCAGAATACTCAAATACTGTACATTACCTTGTACTTAAACAAGCTAATTTCACCAGGAGCTTACTTGATGTGCGATATTAACAGCCACAGTAACAAAAGTCTGTCACCTTTGAGCTAAGGGAAAAGCACATTTCTGCAACTCAGCAACTACAGTCTACACCAAACCATTTCTTGGATTCTTGGCAGCTAGTCACATTAAACAGCCATCAACTGGCCATTAGCAATGGTAGTGTGATACTGAAAATCAAAGATTTCAGCTCTTTATTGCCTTTATTTTTTCTGCTGTTCATGAATATTCCTGGGCTAATTCATGAGTTTATGTGAATATGACATCGTAGGACAAATATTACTCTGGGATGTGCTCCATCTTGTACACAACTGCAAATTGGCAAATTTTTATAATGTTGATGGAATTGTGTAGAAGTGTTTATGACAAGCACAAATCAGGTCCAAACATGACAGATTTGAGAAGCGGAGCTATGAAAGCCTACTGAATTCAAACAGAAATACTGAACTGACCATTCTTTTTTCTTAGTTGGGACCAAAATAAAAGGAATTTAATTGAGCTTTCTATTTTATATCCTTCACAGTACATAAAGCACAACATTAAATAAGAAACCTTGCGATCAGTTAGTGAATCAGGGACAAGTGGTTTCTGCTACCTTCTCAACTAGATTTCACAAGCAAGCTGCATAATGTTTCTAAATCACAGCTGTAGTTACCTCCTGAAATTTAATTCTGTAAGTTTCACACCATCTCAGTAAAGGCTCCCTCTTTTCCTGTTACCTATCTGTTTTCAGCAACTGCATGAAGCTTGTTGTTACCACTCAAAAGGAAACTTTATATAAACTATCTTTACACAAGCTGCCAGTTAGACTTACTGGAACAAGAAGCAAATCAGGAACAAGAGAAACATTAAGTGCAGACTTTTAAAAGTAAGATCTTACCTGGAAGACTAGATCCAAGATTGGCAAGATCAGCAAAAGGATCAAAGTTCTGAGATTTAGCTTGGCTGAAAGATGAACCTGAAGACACGCTGGACTGGCTCCCTGTGGTAAAAACTTGACCTGTATAGTATGAAAATACATAATATACTTAAGATATACGTATTTGGAAAGTGAGAAAATGAACAGATGTACTATTTCATCAACTCCTCATGTACACTTCAGTAATCTGATAAGACATCTCCTCTCATGAAAGGAATGACCACTGCTACAGGCAGCTGAAGCAATTTGGTTCCTATGCCTTTGAACTCTGAAAATCTAAAGTACCCCTACTTAAAGAGAGACTTCAAGCACAAGAGCAAAGACCACTTTCTTTAAGAAAAAAACCAAATGGTGTGCAGACATGTTTAGCAGTTTCGGCTTGCTAAAGTGATGAAGTTTGGAGTGTTCTTTATCCCCTCTAGTGAAAGAATTTAATGTGTTCTACCTTCAAAAAGAGACTTCAACTGTGGTGATGCTACATTGCTGGCTGCTGAAGAATCTGCCCAAGAATCCCATCCACCTAAGAGATCTGGATGGCTCGTAGAAGACGACATTTTAGGTGGCTCTGATGTCAAATTTCCTGCAGAAAAAAATATCCATTTTTATTCTTCTAAGAAAACTCCCACAGAAATGAATACTATGCCAATACCAACAGAGCTTACTACATTTTCAGCTGGCCAACTACAAAGCTGGCTTAGATTTCTCCATAACAAATCATGTGTTCTTAAACAGAACTAAGGAGTGTTTTGCGACTGAATTACTTTATTTGAATTTCAAACATCGCACCAACTTCATAGATTTCATTTGAGACAATGCTATGTGTTTAACAGCATAGGTGTGTGGGATAGCTTCAGGGCACACTCCTGTTTCTGCCAACACAGCGGGTAACCAAAAAGCAGCAATGCCCTGTGAAACAATGTTCTGTTTACTGAACAGTCTGGGTGTTACACAGGTGGAGCCAGGTCACTGCAACCTGTGGATCTGCTTAGACCAGGCCTCACAAGACAAAGCAAGCTCCTAAAATAAACTAAGGGGTCAGTATCTTCATGAATGCATTGAATTAATCACAGGATACAGCAAGAGTGACCTCTTCCAAAGAAAGATTATGAGAATCATTAGTTCAGTGAATAAAATGCACTTTTCTATGTGCAAAGCTAAACCACCACATCAGCTGAAAACAGACCACTTGGGTTGTATGCAATGGTGCTATCATTAATTTGTAAAGAGTTACTCCTTCAACACAGGTTTGTAACTGCCACCCTGGCCCTTGCAAGTGGTCACTCCCTCTCTCACATACAATATGCAAAGTGAACCATAAGAAGTACTTTAAGCTGAGCACCCTCTTTTGAAGTAGACCATGTAGATACCCACAGTAAGGCAGCATAGATATTGACTGAAACTTTAACTTCTATGTCAACTGTCAGTGCTACAGCAAGAGGTGGTATTTCTGTAAAACATTTCAAATACCTACAGTTTAGAACACTAACTCAGACTTTCTTACCTGAATAGGGACATTTTGATACTTTGGATGTTTTGACTATTTTATGGCTTTTCTACTTCTCTCAGCTTCTCAACATTACATTCTGAATACAGATACAAATCACACAAGCTAGTTGACCTTATCTGAGGAAATAATTGGAAGCTTACTAAATAGCACTTTCATCACTACAATTCACTGTCTAATTCAATTAGAAGGTAAACTTTGACCTTCCAGTTATATAAAGAGCATACCAGATGCTCTGCAAAAACTATCTGCTGACAGCCTCTATTACAGCAGTTCACAGCTGCATGTAAAAGACATTAGAACAAAAGACACTGCATAGCTGTGAAAGTCTGCTGAAGGGATAGCAAAATTTTCTGCCCTCTCCAGTCTTAAAAGTCATCCACCTCTAACACCAACAGAGAAATAATGTATTTGCCTCTCAGTACTCAGAATGCCAGCTATTTGCTATACAGCAACACAGTGGGCTAAGGAAGTTCAAGCATCTAATTGTTTATTCATCAGTTCAGACATTTTAAGTACTATATGCCATTCCCAGACACTAAATGGGTTTGAAATTAATAATTACCCTTGATTTTCAAACTAGAGACAGTTTTGGCTTATGACCTCTACATTTAGATGTTTTTCACATGCAGATGAAAAAAGCTTTCAGACACTTACTGAATGATGTTGTCCTGTGATAAAACTATCCTGAAGGGGTATGACCAGACCACGCACACTGAATCCCTTATTTCTGTAGTCTAGCACACTAGAATTTGTACAGATCCGTCAATATAAAGGATCAGCACAAAGAAAGAGTAAAATATGCTAGGCAGTTAAACATACAAAAGCTTAAGTACTTTGGAGCAGATCTATAGCAGCTTGGTCCCTTAAGTTATTCTCTGAGAGGTGTCCTTGAAATCCTTTGTCATACAGCAGTAACTACTGGAGGTCACAGCATGATTCATTACTTACACAGCTCAAACTGTGCTAAGGTATATCTTGGAAGTAATCAGATCATGCTTTCCAGTTTCCCAAAATAAGGGATCTACCTTTTATTATAAACTACTCAACTATACATTAGATTTTCTTTATTTAACTTGTCTACACAGGAAATCCTTTAATCACTGACGACAACAGGATTTTGCACGAACCAAGGGCCTTGCGTATATGATGCACATTTAAGCTTGCTTAGAGCCTGACCAAGAGCACAATCACCACAGAAACCACAGGAGAAAGCCACAATGATCACATGGGTTTCTTCTGATCACTTTCCATGTCTCTTGCTTTTTTTTTTTTTTTTTAAATCAGACCAGCTCATACTCACAGGAATCAAAAAACTACCTACTTTTGAATCCAAACCAACCAATTCAGTTCTCAGAAATGCTTACTGAACAAATACCTACAAAGCAAAAATGGGCACTCATCTTTCTATTGAAAATAGTTGTTTCATAAGTGCAGCCACTCAAGAACTGATAACCTGCTCTTAAATTTAAGTGAACAGCCATCTCATACCCTAGCTTCTCTGTCAAGTGAAGAAAGATTTACACAGAAAATCCGGTTTCCTTTTGACACACTGATGTTTTTTAGTAGCAACTGATCAATATTTTTTGTATTACAGTACAGAACACCTTAACTGACCATATATTCTTCTGAAAGTATCAGAAATAATGCAGCCAGCAGGAGTGGGAAGTGATTGTCCTTCTGTACTCAGCACTGGGAAGGCTGCACCTCAAGTGCTGTGTTCAGTCTTCAGCCACTCACTACAAGAGGGACATCGATATGCTAGAGCATGTCCAGAGGAGGGCAACAAAGCTGTGAGGGGTCTGAAGCACAGGCCTTATGGGGAGTGGCTGAGGGAGCTGGGATTGCTTAGACTGGAGAAGAGGCAGCTCAGGGGGTGACCTTATTGCTCTCTACAACTGCCTAAAGGGAGGTTCTGATGAGGTAGGAGTCAGCCTCTTCAACCACGTAACTAGCAGTAGGACTAGCAGGAATGGACTCAGGTTGTGCCAGCAGAGATTCGGGCTGGATGTAAGGAAAAACTGTTCCATGAGAGAAGGCACTGGAATGGGCTGCCCAGGGAGTGGTGGAGCCATGTACCTGGAGGTGTTCAAGAAATGCTTAGATGCAGTACTGGGGGACACGGCTTAGTGGGAGTGGGAAGTACTCGTGATAGGTGGATGGTTGGACTGGGTGGTCTTAGAGTCTTTCCCAACCTTGGTAATTCTATCATTCTAAGTGTATCTCCTATAAATTAAGATTACATTTTAAAGCTCTTAAAATTTCATGCAACATTAGGAAATAAGTCAAAAATTTTAGTTCTTGAACTACTGCTCACTGATCAGCTTTTCTCCTTATAACTATAGAAATTCAGTAATTGTTTACCACCAAAGAAAGCTTAACCACTGATCTATAATTCTAGACAACTACAACTACTCTAAGAGATTCACAGTATCCAAAAGTGATGTTACCAATTTATTTTTAATGGGTTTAGTTCTTTCTCTCACTTTACTAACCAGTGTTTGCACCTTCCTCTACTCCCTCCACACAATTTTTCCAGGCCTGTCATTTAAGTGAACACTTTCCTTTGCAGTTCTTTTCCAATGCTAACTAGCAATTATCTTCTCACTCATTCATATTAAAAGCAACAACTATTAGCATTCCTCATTTTCCTTGTTAAAATGAATACCTGTGACTGTACCTGTGACTGGGTAGAGCATTAAGGGCTCAAATACATACTCAATTTCAGCTTAAAACACAGAAGAGCTGTCATTTAAAAGGTAAACTCAAAGAAAATGAAATGCTGCCCCAATTTCTTAACTTCCACATGAATTTTGAAAGCCTGCATAGCAACAGTTTCAGTAACTCAAAAATATTTGGAAATGTCTAACATTAAACTGGAGAACATTTTTAGCACATTTTGCATATGTTGACAGAAACCTCTAGAAACTACATTAAAATAGTGGACAGGCTAATGCATTTACCAGGGTAAAAGTTATCACCAAAGTTAGAAAAACAAAACATAAAACATTAAGCATAGAAGGTAGATATCTCAAAATATTTTCTTCCTTCCATACTTGCTCAAACATTACAGACAGCAAAACACATTGATGATCTCCTCTGGTCCACAGATAAATATTTAGAGTGCAGAAATTACTATTTGTGTATTTTTTCACCTTAAATTTTGTATGAAAGAGTTCTGCCAGGTAGGGCTTTGAAGACCTGTCTCTGAAGAATGGCTGAGTGTACCAGCATCACTTAAGCAAAACAGGAATAGGGGTGAAGGATTTCAGAAGAAAAAGACAGACTCATCTCAGCACTGCCCAACTGGAAGGCCAGGAGGCAAATGGGCAGACTGAAAAACAGAAAGCTCAATTTAAACAGTGTTCTCTTTCCTGTAGAAGTAGTCACATACAGGCAAAAGATGCCCAGACAGGCTGTGGAGTCAGCAACCTTGGAGATTAAAGAAATATGAAGCGGAAAGTACACAGTTCTGGGCATCTTGCTCTACTTAACCGTGTTTTGAGCAGGTCAACTAGATAATCTCCAGAAAAGACTGCTTCTGAAATGAGATAGATTTAGTAGACACTGTGTTTCACAGATCAGTGTTGATCAAATCTTTTAACAGTTAAAAAAACAATCATGTTTGGTAACTACAAGCAACTGTGACCACAATATTGCCATAACTGACAACTACACAACTAAAACATGCACCTACTGCTTTCTTCATAGGAACGAACACTTTGCAAATGAAGCAGTAAAGGGGATCTTCTTGGCAGAATCAATCACAAAAGCAGCACAACTCCTAAAATTATGGTAGAGACAGTATTTACATTGCTAGTCTTTTATCTAAAAGAGAAAGCCATTAATTAAGCCAAGCAAATACTATGTCTTTTTATCCAATTTCTCCGTACCTAACACTCAAGACTATAGCAAACAGAGGTAGAGCCAACTACACCTATTCTACTAGGAAGGACAACTCAAAACTGCACATAAGATCTATGAAGAAAATGCTCAGTCAGGACTGAGGATGTGATACCATTGTTACTAAATACAACTTCATTAAGAGTACAGCAATGTAGTTCTGATGAACAATACTATCCTGTCCTGTCATTCCTGACAGCACACACTTTATTCAGTGTCTGTATGGTGTTTGCATGTCAAGCTTTTGTCACGAGGGCTTGCCTCTGTGAGAAGAGTCTGGAGGTTTCCCTGTACTGGATAGACCCACCTCAGGATGCAGTTGTGTCCTGATAACATGGTGATGCAAGTTCTGTAGGCCCTGCAGCCTACAGAGGACAACATTAGAGCAGATCTCCACATGCAACTTGTGGAGGAGCCCTGGAGCAGCAGATGGAGCCTGGAGAAAGTACAGCCCAATGACAGTCCCCATAGGAGCAGACTCAGGCCAGAGTTGCAGCTCATGGAAGGGAATCCACAATAGTGCAGGAGGGCTGTGGGAGCTGCCACCTGTGGGGACAGTGCCGGAGCAGTGTGCTCATGAAGGACAGTACTGTGTGGAAAGGTCTCATGACAGAGCAGTTTGTAAAGAACTACAGTGCATGGGAAAGACATACGCTAGAGCAAGCCATGAAGTACTGTATCTTATAAGAACCACCATATGCTGCAAGAAGGAGCCCATGCAGGGTAACCATATGAGGAAGAAGGAGCAGCAGAGTAGTTCCCCTCCCCACAGTGACAGAGAGAGATAAAGAGGCTGAAGTGTCAGGAACAGAGGAGTGAAGTTGAGACCAGGAAGAAGTGAGGCAAGGGGAAAGTTTGTTTCTCACTACCTAACTGTATTTTTAATTAGTAATAAACTGATCTTTCCCAAATCAAGTCTGTTCTGCTTGTACCTGCAACTAGTAAGTTATTTTTCTTCATCTCAGTCACTGAATTTTTTCCACCTTATTTTCTCCCACTGTCCTGTAGATGAGGAGAGCAAATGGTGGGCATCTGGCAGACAGCCAGTCTGATTTATCAGAGTATCTTCTGTAAATGAAGGAAAGTTAATCCTAGGCAGCTAAGAAGATATTTTAGAAGTCAGTGCCATCTGAGATAGTTACATGTTTTCAAAGCATAACACAATTGAAAAAATTGTAGAGGACATTTTTCTCTTATTTGAAATATCATCAAATCTAAATCTAAATAGCTTTACTAATTCTATTTTTGTTAATTTGGATAAATACTGGCTAACAGATCACAGTGTAACCATGTCCTGCTCCTTTTCTTTCAAAAGAAAATGAAAAAAAGTAAAACCTTTGGCTCTGTGACACCATAATTTTTATAATGGCATGTTTCTTTAAAGAATGAGCATGCTTAGATGCTCTATTTAACAACACTTCAGACATACATGTAGAGGATGGAAATATAGGAAGAAGCAACACATTACAAAGCTTTTCATTTAAGAATAAATAGATTTCAGAATAAGTACATGAATAAAAGTCTTCATCAAGAATACATCAGAAATCAAAGGAAACAAATGAGATTAGAGTATTACATAATGTATTCTGTAAGTATTATCAGGATACACGCAGGTCAAGAAGGTTCCAGTTAGCTTCAGCTTGTATTTTAAGACCTGGCTATACTTCAGCTTGCTTGAAACACTCAGTTCTTTTCAAAGACTTTCAGAAAGACTAATAACTGAATACATCCAAAATGCTATCTAGATGATAGAATACTATAGTTTGCAAGTGCTTAAACCCCTTAGTTTTAAGAGCTCTTTTTAGAGGAAAAACCATCTCCTAACTGAAGGTCAGCAATTATAGAAATCCCCTTGCATCATAAATACTACAATCATATTATACGGGAAAACCTTGCTACTTGGTACATGTGCATCTGTTACAAGAACATGGAGCTAGTGGTCACAATAAGCAGATCTATTACAACACTAACCCACCTTGACTATAGTAAAAGACAAATGCACAGAGCAGCAGAAACTGCTGCAAAACAGAACAGTGGAAGTACACTTACCTAAATTTAGGAAATCTGAACTGGAAGAAGGTGGAAGTGAACTATGTGTAGAGGAAAACGTATTAGCTGTAGATGCTGCGCTTGGATTAAGAAAGTCTCCAAAAAGGTCTGGGCCAGACAGCGCTGAATTCTCAGAACTAGATGACATTGTAAATGGGTCAAAAGGATCAGCTAAGAAAGAAGCAAAAAATGAAATTACAACAAGTTTTAGGAAAAACAAAATAGAAAAAGTATTTTATTCCTTAGGTGCAAAGACAGAAAGCAGGACTATACCAGCAACTAAAGGAGCCCCAACTGAATTTTTGAGTTGAACAGTCACCATTCTATCTTTGCCACTACACACTGACACATTCTATAGCAACACAAAAACTGTTTTTACTGTGCATGGCTGAAATACTATGTCCTCAAACAAATCCTTAGTAAAGCTGCTATATTCAATCATCTCATTACTTCCCTCCATGCTAGACATACTTAAGTACAAGTAATCAGTTGCATATAAACTGTTATATTTGTTTAAAAAGCTATATATAATGCCAAGTCTCTAAAAAATTTAAACAGAACAGACTATTAAGCTACTGAAAAAAGTCAAAGCATTCATACTACCATTTTGACTTGAAGGCATTGGTAGCTTTAGGGCAGAAAGTACATCAACGCAAGAACGAAAGCCAACAAGCAGCAACACTTTCAACAGGTCTTTAGCAATCACAGTGAAGAAAAAACTAATGGGAAGGGTATTTATAGTCAGCATGGGATAACATGTGACAGTCAGCTGGAATCACAGCTTAAGATCTTGCTGTTACTGCTACCCTCTAGGGTCAAAATCCTCAGGAGCCCAGGGACTCCTGCCAGGTCTAGTCAGTGCCCAGTGAGGAAGAATAGTCCTGCCAGTGTCCTAGCGCATCCTGAAGCAATGATCACAGTACAGGACTCAGTAACACTTCAAAAAACAAACCTTGACTTCTCATGTGTACAAGCACTCCTACTGAAGCACAGCAACCGATATGCACAAAGTTTCACATAGGAGTGTGATGTACTAGCTGAAACAAGTGGTCAAATATTCTCACTTCTGTAAGGTTACTTCCCAGCCAATTCAATTGCAGAATGAGAAATTACTTCTCCCGTCTGCTTCATGTTTTCAGAGTTAATATAAAGAAAGCCTCTTTCATAAACTTCTGCCTGTGTAAAAAAGGTAAACTGATTCCTCTCTGACCACAGTAACACAGTTCAAGAGAAAATTACTACAGAATATCCGAAGCCTCCTAAATGCCCTAAATATATACCTGTGCACAACTAAATCTTGTAATAGTTACCCTGAATGACTAACACTCCTAGAAGTCTTACAGCAAACTCAGGCTGCAAGTTGCTACTCCCAAAAATTCAACCAAGTGCCAAAGCCATAAGCCAAAGTCTTCATAAAGCTTTGGGTAAGACAAACACTGTTTTAAATACAGGTTAGGTAAGATAAACATTCTCCTTCCTGATACAAACCTGCTAACAACATCAGGAAAAGCAACAAGAAAGCAGCTTTTAGCAGTAGCGTTATGATACTAGTTTGAACAGTAAGCTACAGGATTTCCAGTTGCCTGGCAGTCTTATCTGATTAACATTCAAAAATACCACACAGCCTTTTGACCTACGCAGAACAGCTCTATAAATCTAATGCTACCACTCTACATATAGAGCAAGAAAGCTGCTGGATTCTACAATTTATGCCTTACCAAGAAAAGCTACTTACACTATGGATCTAGAAGAAGATTTAACATGTAACATTTGCACAGGAAAGTTATTGATCTTTAAGACTGGTGAATCTGCTTTAAACTCAAGTAGTTATACTTTTCTGTTTACACTAAAGCTGATAAGATATTAGTAGCACAACATACATGAATAATGTACAGCATCTGTCAGCTCCAAGTATTAAAAATGCCAATTTTAGTCAGATTTTTGTTATAGATCAACGTCTTCACTGTATATATCAAACATGGTAATATTTGCTAAGCACAGAGACAGCAGTTTTTTACCAGATGACCAGCAGAATATTAATGTTAAATTTACATACCTGAAGATGCAGCTGCTGCTGAAGTCTGAGTAACAGCTGGATGCTGAGATTGACCACTGAAAAAGAAATCTGCTCCTTGTCCAAGGAGATCTCCAGTGGGCTCTTCTGAAACCTGAGATGCACCACTCACAAAAAGATTGTTCAGCAGGGCTGCATTACTTGATGAGTTTATTTCTGAGATAGGTTCTTTCTGTTCTGGTGAAGCATCGGAATTCAGTCCCAGTAAATCTACATTCTCTTCAGTGAGAGATTTTTGTAATAGTGTAGGTGGAGCTTCAAAACCAGCTTCAAAAAGCATCTCTCCTTCTGGGGTAGCAGAGTCTCCCTCATCAACACTTACTGCCCTTTCTTCACCTGGAAATGTAGGGAACTCCTCATCTGAAGGATCACTCTCTTCTCTCTCATCAGACAGTTGACCATGATCATTTTTAGATGAGGTATCATCTACTCCACTTTCTGGACTTCTTCCTTCTTGAATAAAATGAAATAACAGCACCAGATTACTAGAATTCTTCTGCCATAGGTATGTCAGACTTAGTGGCAAGAACACATGAAATCAATCCTTATGTAAACAGTGCTCACAAAGAGGGGTGGAAAAAACTGTCAGGTACCACCTCTTTGCACAGGACAGGGAAAGGAGCACCTTACATTCTTCTAGTTCAGATTATCCAAGTTAACAGATGATCCCTCTAGCTACAAAGAATTAGAAAAGTGTGATGCATACTTTTAAAAAATGAAAAAATCTGCTATGCTTATCACTATGTAATCTAAGTCATTATTCATGCTTTCAGAACAGCAATGACTTGGACAATCACTACAGGACGTGATACCACTTACAGCTTAGAACACTGCTCAGTAACTGCTGCTCCACTCTTTGACAGCATTTGATGGCAACACAAGCAGTTACTGTTGGCCAGCAGAGGAGAGCCCAGAAAATGGACTTATAGATGCACTATAGAGTTACATAGTCTCAGTCTACACAGGCTTATCTGAACACCACTGTCCAGTTTTTGTTTCTTGTGCTTCTCAGACAGCGTAAACTGAAGCTGTGGGAATATAAACATTTCCTTACAGAGACCTTTAAGGTTAAAATTCTTACACAGAAAGAAAAACATAGGTCAGCACTTAAGTTATGTACAACGCAGAAGAGCATATTTAGCATTTACTCAAAGGGAGTTGATTTTTCACATGATAACATGCACGGTTCACTCTTCAAATAGCTTTTTCGTCTTTGTCTGATAAAACAGTGAGCTTCACTGCAAAAGAGGACTTAAGGAACAACTATAGTTCTCACTGGAAGGCATACAAGAAAACAGTGATGGTAACTTCAGAGATCAACATGTACCTTTCCAATCCAGAGAATGAAAGAAGTTATTTGCATCAGTACCACTGCTGTGTGGGGATTCTCCCTCAGTTGGGGCACTTTCTGAGGACAGATCCAGTTGGGATGCTTCTGCTTCATACTGCGCAGTTGAACCTGGCTGCCTTGGTAGCTCTGGTTTCCCTAAAAGAAAGATCTTATGCCAGGATCCTTAAAGGAACCACTTCTAAAAGTCAATCTTGGTCGTAGTAGCTGATATCTGACTTGTAGGCCCTGATTGCTATGGCAGAACAGAGATCAAATCTTCCAGTCTTGAATATAGCATTACTAACCTTATTTCAATTGCAAAAACTAGTAAGTCCCTACTTAAAATTACAGCATTAATAAATTAAACATAGAGCAAAACACAAGCATTCTATTTAAATTTGTAATAAAATGAATCATATTTTCTAAGCAATTAACAGCTCACTTGTACCTCCTACTACCCCTTAAAACAAGCAATTCATATTCTTGCAATATCACTATCTGCAATAACTTACATGATAACCTCTGTCACGCCTTTTATACTGGAAGCATAGATAATTATTACTGGAGGATAATGTATAATCCTTCATACATAGCAAGCTTTTTGAAATTGTTTTTGAAGGAATGTCAGAAACTAATCAGAATACATTCTCAACCACTAAGTTATTAGCAACTTTATCTGTTTCTCTAAATATTTAAGAGATCCCTTACCAAATTTTGACAAAATTTCCTGCTGTTCCTCTCGAGTGGAGAAAAGGATCTTGGGATTCAGACCCTTTATATTCATGTTATCCCATGGCAGCTGCTCACAGCTAGGCCTATCTCTGGGCTCCACCTCCACTTCCAGATTGACTTGAAATAAATCAGGATATTTTTCTTGAATGTCACAGGCATCCAGATCATACCTGTAAAAACATATACAGGTTAATTTATGAGGCTAATGAACAGATGACAGAACTTCAAAGCACTCAGTATAAGGCTAAGAAGTACGCTGTACTTGTTTACATGTTTCTGTAGATCTTATACAGATAGTATTTAGAAAAATCTTGCTGTATTGTGAAGAAAACCTTCAGCTTCCTTGAGGTAAGAAAGCAGAACTCATTGTACCGCAAAAGTAGTAATCAATTCCCTCTTCCCAACCCCATCTGCTGGTTTGGAAGGCTAAGCTTGAAAGACGACTTCTTCCAAATTCCGTACAAAAGAGGTGTCAACTTACTTTGCAAATTTCACTGTGGTGGCATTTCGGGGCACAAAACCTGTGTGGAACTGGATCTGAAACATCTTCATAGAAGCCATCTGTTGGAAACAGAAAATAGGGAAACTACGTAAGTGCGCATGCAGAGACATCGTGTTCTGTACTTTAACTGAAGCCAAGGATTTTCAGTAAAAGTTACATTAGCATTCATTTTTCTACCTTGTATACTCTACCTGGAGCAACTCTGCACTAACCTCAGATTGTCACAGTTTGTCAAATATTTCTAGACATCATCATAAAGGTTGAAATGCTGTGAGCTTTATTACACTTTTCAGAATAACATACTCAAAGAAACTCAACATGCAGTACACCAGCCAAGAAATACATGTCAAAGACACAGCTGTTTTCAGTACAGCTTTAGAAGGACATACTTAGAAGGACACATTTAGAAGGACACTATAAGAGTGCCCTTTTCCTGCGCATCAGTGAGCACTTATTTGCTGAGCAGGTGCCAGAGCAATGGCAGAAGTTAACCAAAGAGGCTGTGTAATCTCCCCTTGGAGATACTCAGAAGCTGCCTGAACAGCCTGCTCTCGTGCCCGTTTGAGCAGGGGGCAGGACTATCTGACCAGACGTAGAGAGCTTCAGGGAAAAAGTTACTGTATGTAGAACAAAGAACAGACTGAACACCATTTCATCAAAGCTCCAAACCAAGCTCATCACAAACACTGTTGATGTATCATGTGTTATAACAGACAAGAGAATTCTTACATTTTCCAATTAGTGAATAACTGCCAGAAAAAACAACAAATAGGAGTTAACGTTATTAGCCGTGAAACTGACACTGAGGTTGAACAAAAGCAATCTAACCTCAGCTAGATTTTTCTCCCACCTTCAATCTCTGCAAATGACAGGATTCTGTACTCCTACACACCAAGTTAAAAGAAAATGTAGAGAAAAACTACTGCAGTGATAACTTGTCTGCCCCACGTGTTTTCCAACTGTAGTACTGTCTGAAAATCCTTTGGATCAATTTCCAGGTTATCTTAAACTTCCCACAACACCTTTCCATCTTTTACACAGACCTTCAGGTTTAATTTCTGAGAGGAGCCTAGGATTCAGTTTTAGTAATGTGAAGACAGACTTTGTTTCCAAGTCTTTTTGTGATCTTCTAATATATTAGCTTTCTTCTTTTTTGAATTAAAAATGAAACATGAATTATTTCTGGAAGAGCAATGACCAGTAAGAAAATCCGCTATAAAACTCAACCTGGCTCTAGGAATAGGGTACAATACCACATACATTTATTTATTTTTTTAAAGACTGTTCCATATGAACAGTTCCTGGAATTCCACTTCTGTACTGAGTGGCGTTTTTCATTTGATTGTGTTGAAGTTTGCTTGTACAGTATTAAGAAGTCCCACCCTACTGTGCACCTCCCTGGATGAGATTGGATAAATTTAAAAAAATGGCTACAGGCTCTCCACACGAACGTAGTAACTACCACTGTAAATCTAATTTCTAGAAATGCTTACCAAAGCATCACAACAGAGAACGGTAGGAAGAAAATGGACATATATCAGGCCTGTTAAACTAAATTCCCAAGTAAAAGAACATATCAAACACTTATTTGAACAAAAAAAAAGTAAATAAAGCTATGTACTTATTGAGATCCCAAATACACTTACAACACCAACTGCACAAAGGAAAAACAAGCCCTTGACATAGGCTGTTAAATTTGCCATTACCTTGGCTTGTAGTCGGCCTCCTAGTGTTGACCTAGCATGATAGATAACAATGAGAACATCTCCTTGAACCGTTATACCCAATGGAATTACTGCTTTCCCGTCTTCAATTTTAAACTCCCTGAAGAAAGAGCATATCCTCTGTTAGTCTAGATTCAGAGAAATTGTGTATTTCCTTATGTTTAGTTTGCTTTCTCTAAGACCTTTAACACCAACCCATAAATTCCACTCAGAATTCTTACTGCCAACAAAGGGATTCACTTTAAGTAACTTACAAAAAACTGCTCTAAAAGCCAGCAGCTAACAAACAGCAGCTGCCCACAGCAGGAGAGACATTTCTAAGAAGCTGTTGGAAAATGCAAGAGCACAGCTAGAGCAGGACAAAGCAAACAGAGTATTATGAATATGACTGTTCCAAGGAAAGGTGCAAAGAAACTGCAGCTGTCCTGCTTCATGATACTGCTACTAAGGATTCCCACTTAGAAACAATGGTAGGAAAAAAAAAAAGGTGAAAATACCCCACAGCAGTTTCATTCTCCCTCTTTTCAAGTTCATGACATCTCCTTATTGGGCTTAAAATTATAGGAAAGTTAGAAGGAATTTGGTATTCTCCCATCTTTCCTCCGTCTGTGACTATTACCTAGAATTGCTTAGCATCGTTTGCAATTGCAGTGATACACTACAATAGAAGAGCTATACCACAGCTAGTGGCGTTAAGCACTTTCCTTAGAGCTCCTATGGCTGATGGATGCTTTCTGTTTTTCATGACTGCACTGTGAAATTCAGTTTCAGTGGTGCTGGTATACCCCCCCCAGCAAGTACATGCAAAATAGGAAGACTGATCCCTGTGGTACAATATACGAAGGGTCTTGTTCCATTCTTCCTCCTAAAGCCCACAGTGCAATATGCCACCTCACTATCATTCACCCATTCTGTGGAGATACCTCCATGCTTCTACTATAACCACATGATTTTCTTTTTTTTTTTTTTTAATGACCACATGATCTACCTTTCAGGATCAACTAAAATGGAATACAGGAGCTTTCCCAGAAGCCTCCTGGTCAATTGGCACATCCAAAACTGTATTTCTCCTCATAGTAAGGCATAGTAAGTACTTAACTTACTACAGAAAAGCAAAACATAAGTTTTCATACCCTGTACTTACTTCATTTTGTCGTATTCCTGGGAGGTAGTGGTTATTCTCTCATCCCCTACATAAACTTCACAAAAAGGCCTGCAGCCATTACGCTGCTTACTGAAAAGAGGAACTGGAGTCATGATGATGGATCTGACCAGGATTGGCTTGCTGTGAGGAATAATGGGCTCTTCAGCCATCATGTCACACATGTATTCAATGTATCTGTTAAAAGCAAGAGGTATTCATTATGCCTAAGAACCAAATCCTGGAATTAGGTACACACTTCTGTTAATACTCAGCCACTGAGCAGTAACAAATAACAATAAAACAGTGGGAACGTTTAACAGCACTGCTGGGAAACAGTTTTAAAATCTGATACAGTATCACAAAAGGAGAACTAAATAGGATAATATTTACAATCCTTAACTGGTCATTCTATATAAGAACAGCAACACAATTTCTGCACAAAAGCACAATGGCTCCATCACAACAAAAATAAACACTACAGAAAATTCAATACAGTCCTGTGCAATAAATCATCTGCACACGTGTTCCACGTTAGACAACTCCGGTCTCTGCCTTAGGTCTATAGCTACCAATTATCCACTTGTAAAACAAACTAGCCACTCGTTACAAAAGCCTCATTTAAAATATCCCAGTAGGAGAAGTATTTATGTTTTACACAAAGTGAATTGAAGTTACAAGAGTTCTGAAGCTAGTTCCTCAGAGCTTCCTAACAGCACTTTACACACTGGGCTAGGTTAAAGTTTATCTTACACGGCCTGGGCTGTAACAGCCATTCCCTAGCTGAGTTTCTGATCTTGAGGAATGCTGTCCCGGCAAAAAAGCTGTCAAGACCCTGGATGAGATCTCCTGGGAAGCTGTCTTTAGGGACACAGAAACAGAACAGAGATGGCAGCTCTTTAAGGACAAGAGCTCTCCATTCCCCAGCATTTCTCTTGCAAAGACAGGTTGAGGTAGCTGGGCTTGTTTTCAGCCTAGAGAAGGAATGGCTTCAGGGAGACCTCACTGGGGCCCTCCAGTATTTAATGGAGCTAATAGACATGGCAGGGACCATCTTTTTACATCATCCAATAATGATAACAGCCCTGAAGAAAAGGATTTGGGGGTGTTCGTTGATGAAAGACCCAACATGAGCTGGCAGTGTGTACTTGCAACGCAGAAGGCCAACCATATCCTGGACTGTATCAAGAGAAACATGATCAGCAGGTCAAGGGAGATGATTCTGCCCCTCTACTCATGAGAGCCCACCTAGAGTACTGCACCAGTTGTGGGACCTCCAACACAAGAAGGACATTGAGCTGCTGGAGTGGCTGTAGAGGAGGGCCATGAAGATGATCAGAGGGCAGAAGCAACTCATCTACAAGGACAGGCTGGGAGAGCTGAGAACCTTCAGCCTGGAGAAGACTCCAGGGAGATCTTACAGAGGCCTTCCAGTACTGGATGGGGGCCTAAAGGAAAGCTGGAGAGGGGCTTTCTGTAAGGGCATGTAGCAACAGGATAAGAGGGAATAGTTTTAAACTGGAAGAAGACAGATTTAGACTAGTTATTAGGAAGAAATTCTTCACCGTGACAGTGGTGGCGGTGAAGAACACTGGAACAGGTTGCCCAGCAAGGTTGTGGACACCCCCTTGCTGGAGGTATTCAAGGTCAGTTTGCACAGGGCCCTGGGCAGCCTCACCTGGTGGGTGACAACCCTGTTCATGCCAGGGGGTTGAAACTGAGTGGGCCTTAAGGGTTCTTCCAATCTAAGACATTCTGTGATTCTGTGATTGATTTATATAAGTTACTCTGCACAGGACCCCTTAAGATATACTCAGTAAAACTGTACAACAGCATAACTTGTAATTTATTCTTCACAAATCCCACATACTTCTCACATTTCTAGATCTAATCCTTTTTGTAAGAAACGCCTTTACAACCACTGTTACTTAGTATTGACTTCATCATTACATGATCTATTACATGAAATGTTTCATACATTTTGACAGATGTTTTTAAGTCACCTCTGCTTTCACACCTTAAAAAAAAAAAGGCATTTTTACCTAAACATGAAAAAGAATCATTACTTTTTCCAAACTTGTGGTGTTCTGACAGTAAAATCTATGGCAGTAAGGTAGTAAACATGGAATATGATGCCTTCCTTATGAGGAAGAAGATTTTATACTTAAGACAGCAAATACAACATACTCTTATTTTTGTTCTTAACACTGCCTCACTACAGATCATATTTAATTCAGCTGTGCTAAGAACACCATGAGCAGTTAAGGTCTCACAAAACTGAGAACTACTTGACTTACAACACACTTGTTTTTTCAAGTATTTTGCTGCTTCAACACAGACACTACTGAAATAATTTATCCTAAAAACCACCCTGTAAGAACAGTAACTTATTAACAGTTGCATAGACACTTGCTTCAGTAGTACACTACAAGCAGACTGATATCATACCTTTTATGAGAAGGCCATATGCCAGGAGGACAGCGTTTCATACTGAACATATAAACTGCAGCCTCAGCAGTAGTGAAGAGACGACAGAAACACAGAAAAGAACAAACTACAACAGCAGATGCTGCTCTTCCATCCTACAAAAAAATCATAATTTTATTTATTATATTATTATAGTCTGTTTTCTGACTGTTGTCTTAAAGTTTTGTTTGATCATTATGGACATCCAGTACCAGAGAAGTCCAAAGAACAGAGCCATGCTATATTCTTTAACCTTTTGTCTAGAACTGCCTAAGGTCAGTATTTGGCAGGACAGTAATAGAAGGGAAGCAAAACACTGAATCTACCTGCAGGAACTGCTGGGATATACTACATTCCTCCCTAAAAATAAAATAATAAATATTTGGGAGTTGAGGCAATGGTTGACAGAAAATGGCGTACCAGTTTTGTTTCGGTCAGCAAGCATGGAATAGATTTTTTGTAGTCATTTAGTATATATATGTAGAAATAAAGAAAAAAAAATTCTCCTCAAGTTGTTTAACAGCCTTTTCCTTCAAATCCAGACCATTATTAATCATCCTAACCATTCATGCTGGTGTAACTGGCATGCCCTAATTGAGAGCATCTTGCACTAACATGGAAATTAGCTCAGCTTTGAGCAGAAGACACAGCCCTATGATCTCCAGAAGTCACTTCTAACCAATGTTAGCCTATGATTCTAAGGGCTAGACCAGGTCTTTCTGTTAAGTTTCACAGATCAATAAAACCACAGTCCCCACACTGAGAAGCCTACATTTAGGACAAAACATGAATGAGTACAAGGGAAGAAAAACACCACCAATCAGCATGATAAGCGGTAAGTTATGTACAACAGCACTACAAAGCCATTTTGAAAAAAAGTATCACATTGAGGGGAGAAAAATCATTGTACAAACAGGCTGACAAACATAACAGCTAACCCTTTGCAACCATGTGATGAAGCTAGAGCAAACAGACAAGATTTTAAAGATTATGTCATAAACAGAATGACAGTATTCAAAATACAGAATATTTTATTCATTAGTAAACAAATCTGATTACAGATCTTCAGAAAGAAACTTGATAATTTCCATCACAGAAACAAAAGGAACTCTTTGTGCAGAGATGAGACATTAAGAATTTCAGGTTTTCCTTTCACGATTTTAAAGGACGTAGGGCTTGGTTACAGAGAAACTATTCTTGGCCTTAAGCAATCCTTAAGGCAGCAATAAAAAAAACCTATTATCAGAAAAAGCTAAGGTTCTAAAAGTTAATATTTGCTCCAAACTCTTGACAAAAGAGATCGGATTTTTGACTATAGCATTTTGAAAATAAACATACTTTAGCTTTTCCTAGCAATTATCTTAATGGGGTTTATTTAAACATGGGTTAAATACAGCTATCCATAAGAACACTTCTGCACCTTTCCAATCTCTGGAGGCACTCAAGGACAGACCCAGATACAGCTCTGGGCAGCATGATCTAGTGGGTAACAACCCTGCTGGAAGTAGGGGTGGGGATTTGGAACTGGATGATCTTTAAGGTCCCTTCCAACCCAAGCTACTCCAGGACTTCACATTTGAGAAGATGCAGCATATCAAGTTTCAGATGTGCTTGACATTAAGTTCCATCAAGATGATCTTGTACTAACATGTCTCTAAAACTAGAGCTTTCAAGGATGACCAACACTGAATGACCCCAGATTATTATCCAGAACAAAATGCTACTGAAGATGCCCAGGAGCTACTCAAAACCCTGGCATATGTGTATTTTGCATGCAATTTTCATAAAGAACCATGACAGTAACCTCATATGCTCAAGCTTTGCAAACATGAACTATTCTTTAAAACTGTTCTTCTCTCATGTTTAACATGAGAGATAGCTTTTTATGCATAGTTAGCTTGCATTTTTGAGGCTACTTCAAAGCTAGTGATTCATTAAAGACCATTGGAAGTTACAAGGCAACCTGATGCCAGCAAAATCAAGTTCCACTAATGCTCTATAGTCAGTTTCTGCAGTTCTCTATCTATTCTTCTCCAAAGCGCTTCACCAGAAAAGTAGAATGAAAAGCAGAACAAACACTAAAATAACTAAATATACTTTTCTCCCAAAGGTTATTTTGCCTTACACTGTCCATACACTTTCTACATTCCATGCAAGCTACGGCTATATTATCCTACTGTCTTAACAGAAAGTACATGTAAGCTATTTTTCTAAATACCTTGCAGGATGGAATTACCTCCAGGCCCTACAGTGAAGAAAACAACTGAAACTCCCCAAGTGATATTAGCATCCTTAATCGCAATCTAAAGTTGGCAAGAGCAAAATGCTTGGGGTAATATCTAGCTACTTACTAGGCAATGAACAATGCAAACATTTTTCTGGTCCTGTTTCAGCCATAAATGCATGTTCTTGCATATGCTATAGAGATTCTGAAGATTTGGTGCTCGTCTTGCTGGCCAGCCACATTCAGAAACCTAAAAAGAGACAAAAAAGGTGAGAAACAACATTATAGCTTCACACATTTGCAGAAAAGGATATTTCACAGTTTAATGCCATCTTCAGGTAGAAATTAAGTAAGATAAAATGTAGTCTTGCAAGTATAAGAAGCATTCTATAGGATCAAAAACAGTAGACCCCTAGTCTGTTGCACTGGAATTACCAACAACCGAGATTACTGACTTTTAATCAAGGTTCACGAAGTCTTTTAGAATTTAGCAATAGATTTTATACAACAGGAAACCAAGAAAATACAATTTCTTAAGTATTTCAAAAGCTGTTTTACCCTGATCAAGTTTAAGACTATGCAGAATCATCTTCTCCAGCACTAGACAAAAAAAAACTAGACTTCTTTGGCTTACTGCATAGCTGCTCTAGCCCTGTACTGAACAACAAAGTTAAGTTAGGAAGCATTGCCCACTGATTACCTGGACTTCAAAGACGGGCATCAAAAATTTCTGTACCATAAGGACTTTTTTGACAAGATATGAGATACTATTTCTTTCCAGATACAGCAAAGCAAAGAGCATACAATAAAATTAATATCACTAAGATAAACGTAGATCAGAAAATGTTCAGATTACTGTAATAGACTTAACTGTGTTTATATTACCATTTACAGTATTATTACATCAGGAATATCAGCATAAGTGCATCAGACTTGCATAACCAAGCATAACCAAAAAAAGCGGTCTCCAGAATACACAGCTTCCTAAACACAGAATGTATCATTTCACAAAAGAAGGTTGATAGCTTTGTCAGAACAGGAGATAAAACTGTTCACTTAAACATGTCAGCCTCAGTGGGCTTCAGTGCAAAAAAGGACTCCTGAGGCTTTTGCTTTGAGATACCTGACTAAACAGAAATCAGTGGGAAGCTCCCTGCATAACTGTTACTTTCTATGTTGAACAGCCTTTGGCTAAACCTCAAACTCAACCAAACTCAGAAAAATGTTGATCTTGAATAGGATCCTCCAACCAAAGAGGCAGTAACTGTTTTTCAGATTGAACATACTTTGTCTTGTCTACAGATTTATGGAGGATGCAAAAAAGCAGAGACAACCACTGGAAAAAACACACTGTCCATTTCCCAGCTTGATGAAGTTTAAGTGAACTCAGAAGCAATGAAGCAATGCTAAGAACAGCTCTGCAGGATAAGTCTGAAAGGAGTTTTACATAACAAACAGTGCTTTTACACTGTCAGCTGGACAGTCAGTACCAGGGGAGGATCATTACCACTATGGACAGTGTAGATACTGTCCATACTAACATGGTCACTGCTAGAAAATGTAAAACACAGTAATTATCTACACAGTTAAGCTAGTTATAGGACAGTTAAAGTGTATTTAGGAACATAGAAAGAAGTCCAGTATTTCAAGTATCTACCAAGTTGGCTTCACTACTGGCCTCAGTACACTGCAGATACGGTCTTCACTGCAGCATCACAAAAATAGCCAAGAAGGTTACTGAAGGCTCAGTTGTTAGAACAGTATTTCAGTCAGGAGCAACAAGCAGTCACCTACACCTTTCAGGAAAAAGCAGCACCCCAGGGCTAGGCCACACAGAAGTCAAACAGCATGCAGCAGGACAAGGAAGAAGTCCCACCAGCAGGTTATTTAAGCGAGACTCCAAGGAAGTGCTACATCTGAAAGTAAAAACCTCCAAACAGAGAGGAATTTAGATGTTATTAAGATTTTTAATTATGTTAAATATTCTCCATATAAATCTGAAACTTAAGGGTACTGGTACACTTCTTCAAAAGGTACCACCAGCCTAACAAACAGTCTTTAGTCAGAAAAAAATGAAGATTAGCCTTTAATTAGTAAGCTTGAAATGGAAATAAAGGGAAGCAGAGAAGAGGTTTCTATTTGACCTTATGTTTACAACCATACTGTTGTCACCTTTTTGATTAAGCAGCATGCTTTGAAGTATCACATGACAAGAAACTGAAGGTATAAACCAATATATTGCATTGAAATACCTTTTACAGAAATACACAAAAACAATACACACCCTATTATGGAATCGTGAAGGTCTGTATGTCCTTGGAGAAAGATTATACACAGCATAGTGCCCAGGATGTTTGGAGTCCAGACATAATCGTACATCTTCTATGTTGTTTTTGATGGCAGATTCTACACCTTCAGCTGGAAAGGACATCACTGAAAACAGAAGATCAGCCCGTGAAGTATTTACTTTTTTTCATGTATTAAGCACAATCAGGGGTTATTTGTGAGACTTAGCAATCATACCTGCAATTCTCGAAGTGATGTATGATATATCCAAGTCCCCTTTCGCATAACTGAAACAGAATACATTGGAGTTGATACTGAGAAATAGAACCATTCAAGCCATAAATCTAAAATCTTGTCATAGGCTCCATTCACTACCATGAATAACTTCCTACTCTTTTCATCTGAAGTGTTTCCTCAGACTTCCAACGTTTTCAGAATAGATGGTGCAACAAAACCATCTTTGGGAATTTTATACAGATATTCTCAATATTTAACTCATTCTACAGCTGCTGCTGTTACTGATAAATGTTCATTGTAAACATATAGCTTCTAAAGACCTGAAGAACCCTGATTTCTTACACAGTATGAGTTTTAAAGCCCAATGAAGATTCATTAACACTTCAACTGGAGGACATCCTAGTGCTTCAAACACTAGGAAGATTACGTAAAGATTCCAAAATGCCTGAAGAGAGCAAAGCATTAATCATTACTGGTTGGTTTCCTAATTACCTATGCAGGATTTTTTGTATCCCATAGGTCTACACTTCTCAGTGTCTAAGCAGGAAAAAATACCTTGCCTACAGAGTTTATTTTAGATTACACTGGTAGCACATCTCCAGAACATCAAAAGGCCATTGTAACAATATCATGCAGGTTTATCAAAGAGAAGCACTTTTTTAAATCATTACAAAGTTTCAGGACACCCAGAATACTGCATTCAGATTTCTGAAACACCAAGAGGAAGTCTCTCCTTGACTCCTTACGGCATACTGGTTAACTTAAAGGAGTCTAGCAGGATCAATTAAAAGACTACTGAATTTACAAGGACTGGGAGGAGAAGAACTCTGGATGAAGTGAGAATGATAGCTCTGAAGGCAACTGCAAGTACTTGTACTGACTGGGTTAACAATGATAACGACCCATGGACTCAAGAGAAACTGAAGTCACCACGAGGAAAATTGAGAACCTCACCAGCCAAAGCACTAAGAACCCAACCCTGAAAAACACTGCACAGAAGAGGAACACAAAATGGCCAAATAAATACTATTTCAAAAACATTTGCATTTTTGGAAAGCCATTAACTTAATCAGGTAGCTGAGATGGTAACATACTGCTGTAGACAAACTGATCAAGGCAGAAATTTACATTGAGTACCAACTACGAATGCTAATAAAAATTAGCAGTCATTTTTGATTGTGAGGTGTTAAATTATTTGTCACTTACAACCACTAACTTCAAGGAAAAAAACCCATGCAGATCATTCTAATGATTTGAACTTTTTCAGTTATCAAGATGAAGAGCCACCTAATACAACAGCCTGAAAACAAAGAACTACTATGTCTTCAATACCATAATAAGTTAAACAGTAACACAAAATGAATGCATACCACTACAGTGAGCAAAAAACCTGAAGTCTTCACATTAATTCCTTCAGGAATATTTCCAGATATTGACCCTTCACTAGCAACACCATCCAACATTTTCTATTTTTACATTTTTCTGAATTAAAATGCAAAATTATTAAGGGAGTGGATCACACCATGCACACTTGCAGAAAAGTTCCACGCACATTAGAACTAAAAAACTTGCTGAAAGAGTAGTTTGGTATGTTAGTAACAGCATGGACAAGGTAAGTTTGCTGTTTTGCAGGAAAAAGTCTGCATGCCTGTTATAATCAGAAAAGTTTCAGAATGGCTCTGCTGTGTGAATTATAGCATAGCTGGTGCAAACTGCAGAACCAACCCAAGCCTCTTAAAATGTGTGACTAGCCTTTGAATTCCTATTCCATGTTTTCCTTGAACTTTTTCCTGAGTATTTCAGAGCTATTTCAGTATATACAGAACACCAGGTGCTCTTTTTTTAGTATAGTGTTTCATGACAGACTGGCAATAAAAATTTCTTTAAATGAAGGCAAAAAACATGTACACAAGTGGGGAGTATACTCTTCACATACAGTGATAGGAATTTTAAGCCAGCTCTGCGACAAAATATCAGGTCTGAGGTCCATCTCTGAATGCTGCTAACAGCTGGACATACATTGCAGTATTGCCAGCAGATGATGAATACAACATGCAAGAAGATACTACATGTAGGGTTTCTACCTTGTGACCAACATGGAAAAAAATCTGCAAAATTCCATAACAAATGTGCTTCTTTAAGGCTTCAATTAAGAAACAGAAAAGAATGTCATCATATCAACATCTAGTCCCTTTCCTGATAATAATAGGATACTCCTATACTTTCACAGTGAAATATCTAGATGGAAATGTAGCAAATAAGACGTAAACTCTTACTCTGCAGCATAAGCATCTGAATAAAATCAGAAGTCCTAATTAAATTTTTAAAACTTCTCAGTGTCAAGGGTTGGCATTATTGGTCTCGTCAGAGAATAGCTGCACTAATGATCAGACAGTTTGCTGAAAGGTTAAAAAATGAAATTAACAAATCCAAAAAGCTAGACAGCATACAGCACAAAGTTCTACAACAGCACAGTTACCTTGTGTTGCTGACAGCTGAAGATGGGAAAGAAAGGAGTCATACTAGTCAATTTAGCTACAGTGTGAGCAAGCAAAGCATGGTCTTCAGTCAAACAATGCTCTAACACTGAATGGTCTTCCTCTAGAGGTCTACACAAAATTAAGACAAAAAAAATGTATTAACTGAGTAATATTACTCTTGAAGTTTATTTTTTTAAGCTATGAAGAAGTGTAGCAGTGAAATTCATATCAATCTGCTCCCACTTGGTTTTGCTTTGTAGAACTGAATTAGTCATTCAACTACGCAGTGTAACATGAAGCAAAGTAACATTCCTATGAAAAAAAGCATTAATGCAGCATCAAGAAACAAAATCACCCTAGAAGCAAAGAAAGCTAGCAATGAAAGGCACTAAAATCTTAGATCAATCTCTTCATCAGAAGATACTGGTTTGGCAAAGCAGAAAGACTGGTCTAAAGTTTCGCAGTAAGGTTCAATGCCAGCAGATGCTGGATGCTTATAAAATTCATAAAACTTTTACATAACATTCACTGGTTATCTTGTGAAGTTATCTTTTTTTTTTAAGAAGGCATCTGTATCTTGCATGGAAGCAAGTCTCAGTAAGCAAAGAAGCTGAAGGGAACAGCAGCATCATAACTGAGGGACAGTAGAGACGGACAGAGCAATTACACCAAGGTTGCACAGCTGATCCTGAGTTAGCAGGCACATATGGGTATACCTAGTAGAACAAATCTCCTTTCAGTGCAGATGCTGCCCTGCAGTAGCATACATTAAGTCAGTTTGTGACAACAAAAGGGGTGAACCTCAACAGCTAAAGAGAGACAGCCCAGCAACAAAGAAACTGCTTCTGCCTGACTTGGACTTAAACATACAACGTATGCTTATTCCAAAATAGCTGTGAATAAGGTGGCATGAGTACAATCAAGATGGCCCTGATTCATTCGTATTCCCAGTAGACCATGACACGTATTTTAGTGCTAAGGCTTTTATCACGTATTAGAACAAACAGGACACCCAAAATTTGAATAAAGGCAGCTAAGGGAGAAAATTATCTTTTTGTAGAAAGTACTAAACACCAACTCTTCAGTTGTGATGTGGATTCAGTGATGAAGAGTCTGCCTGCAGATAAAGGAAATAACTCTATAACATAGAAAAGCAGCAGTGAGCAGGAAGGAGACAGCCCATCTAGAGAGATGACAGACTTGGAGCAGTGATGAAAATGCATGGCAAGGAAGAAAGATTTTAGCTTGTCCAGAAAGTGTGCTTCTCACGCTCACGGAGGTCTAGAAAGGTAGTTGACATCATTAGCATAAGGAATTTAAGAATACCTTTTCAACTACAATCAGCTGTAGCCACAAATTTGTAAAGGCAGAGAACAGCCACGGCAGAAAACAAACACCCTACAGTAGACACACAGAAAGGATAAGCAGTTCAGCTCAGTTAAAGCAGAAGTAGTTCAGGGATGCACAAAGCCTAGTGGTGGGACTCTCACAGGGACAGTGATATATGTGAATGCTGAAGAATCTCAGACCATCTCTGGTCCTGTATAACATTAACTACTGCCCATATTAATTTACATGTTGCCATGCCAGTGGATTGTTAAATATGGTTAAGGTTCAAAAAGCATGCAGTCTCAGAAAATGAAACTTGCAGTGCTAAGAGCCACTAACGAACACTGACAAATTACAAGTGGAAAAGGTTCTCTGTGTGTTCATTAAATATTATCTGGAAAACAAGTACTGACGTAAATGGTTCTCACTAGCACATTCATATACTTGGTGCAAACTCATTTTCTTTCAGTTCCCAAACCACTGACCAAAACACCAAATTTACATGGTTAACTGCAGACCTGGGAGTTGTGCCAAAACAGATGGCCATCCAGAACACCAAGACTTGCTTTTGCTATTGCACATCTTAAACAAATTTGCCAACTTCGTCTTTCCTGTCAGCAGAAACAATAGTTTAAAATGACTATACACACAGCCCTCCCCACTTGAACTGCCTTGTTCAAAATATCTGATTGGGATTCATCTCCTCATGAGAAAGCCTGGGATTTAATAGTCAGACAATTTATAGTGAAAACAACCAGCTTGTAGAAAGCAACCTGCCATTAAGTCATGGCACAACACTGTCAAACCTCTCTCAATTTGTTATATAGCCCTTGGAAGTGTTGTATCCTCCTCTAGATGGGAAACACCAATAGTTAGTTATCTAATTTGATTATCTTAACACTTACAGCTATTAAGTCTTAAAAAGCCAAACCATGCTAAACAACCATGCTGTCAAGATAATCAATTGTAATTAATATTCATGTATATCAGCAATATTAGCAATTAACCTATTTATTTTTCTATCTTATGTGTATTTCCTGGTTAAGAATCTTCAAGTTCCATAATGCACATGCAATAACATCTCCAAGAGCATGAAGATCCCTGACAGAGGCTCAGATACCATCATAAAGTAAATGAGTAATTCTAACTAAAGCGCTAAGTATAAAGTTCAGCCACAGAACAGTAACTGGTCATTAAAAATGAGAACAGTGATTCCGAAACAGACAAAAACTTATTCTGGGCAATCTCTATACTTGTATAAAATGATTCTGAATACAAGCATGTGAACTGAACAGCATATGTTAAGACATCAAGTACTCACTGTCCTATGTCTGGCAGCTTCTCATGTAAGCTTGGATATTCAGTTAATATTTTACTTCTTCCATACTACCCTTGGTACGGAGCCAAATGAAAATATACAAAGCAGAAAGCCGCACAAACTTGTTAAGTAAGAGAACAAAAATAAAGTGAGGATGCAGCACAAGGCATTCCATACTAAGAAACCACTTGTACACTGTTCTCATCCCTTACCACTGGAAAAGGGGAAAATTGTGCAAGATGAAACTATAAGAAGTACTCAAATTCCCACTGGCAATTAAGGAAAAACTAGTTGCAAGAGCAGGAAGAGAAACTTCTTCAAATATAACCATATGTACAACAGTACAGAACATCTCATGGAGAACTGCACAAGAATTGGAGTGCACTGCACTACAGAAGCAGCAACAAATGACAAAATTGTAGAGTGGAAGAATAAGACCTAATGCAGGAATAAAAACATGCAAATCAGAGCTTACAACTTCAAAGGAAGACAAGAATTCAACTACTGTCTGCCACTAAGGGGAAAAGGAGTAATTTCTCTATTGCAGAACTCGAAATTTAAGCAAAATCAGCAGAATTTAAGACAAAGAATTAAGTACCTTCAGGCTGTAAGAGAGCTGTTGAAGGCAAGAAATCCGCAGAATATATGTGTATTATCACACAGAAAATCTTCCTTAAAAAGATACCACACAAGGAACAGAAATTACACTGAATAGAAGGGCTGAGAAAGATCACTTTCACAGAAGGTAGCAAAGAGGTAAACAACAGAGGTATGTATGACAGCATATGCCAAAGAAATAGAAGAGCTGCTTAAAAGTTAAGACTCATCACAATGCTTTGTGCACAGAATTTCTACAGTTCTGTTGGGTTCCTAAGAATTCACTGCTTTCCATCACGCAACAGTTTACTCCCTCCATATACTTCCCTTTCTCTTCACTTGAGTCTGTGTGGTTCCATCACAGCAGAAAGTCTGATGCTGTGTCAATTGCTTTTATCTGCAGAAAGCTTTTAAGGACAGACCAAAGCTGCATAGTTTTTGTGACCTTTAAGAAACTATAGATCTGGCCTTTTTGAGCACTACCTGGGAAGTTCAAAGCAGTACAATAAACACCACACTCCATGATAGAAAAGCATGTTGCAAATAAAAGATTTCACAGCAGTCCCATATAAAAGGTGAAAAAAATCTACAACAAAGGAATATCCTAATTGGTCCGAGGGGGACTCTAGCTCTATTACAACATTAACTTACCTTCTCTTCCTAAAATTAAGAAAAAGGTTTTTATACAGCATAAAACTCCATAAAAAATTGAAAAGCACAAATCCATATTCAGATCACTGATCATATAGAGGCAACAAAAAACAGTTGCTGTGGGTCTGGAAAACTCACTAAAATACATTAAGAATCTGAGAATACATACATCAAATCAGGATGTATTCAGTATTCTTTCATGTAATTCAGGGCTAAGGAGGAAGACAGTGCAGAACTTCTCATTTTGCCTCGAGTCTCTGCCTTCCATCACCTATACCAGACACAGGATTCCATCTAAAAGCTAAACTGGACAGAGAGCTCATGCACCATTTCCCTGCAGTTTTTCCTCTGACTTCCATTCCCTTAAACTTTTGCCACTCTGTCTTATTCTTTAATTATTCACCGAAGACCTATCTTGTAGCTGAATTTATTTCGATCCAAGATAGTCCTATTTTCATACTACTTCTCCTAGTTCCAGTCCCCACCAACTCACATCTCCCAGGCTTTCAGCATGTGCAGAATACAGCAGACAACATCAAGGCAGTACTTATAGACCAGCTTTTCCCTCCCAGTGTTCCCATTTCTATACTATTGCTTCTTCAGCTTATGCATTAGAATCACTCAAAGTCTCAGCAGTAATCATCAGTTGCTAGAGCTCATATCTGAAAAATGATCGGGCTGAGTTGGACTATTTCTGGAATAAACTCCTTACTTCCGTAATGTAATTCTTACCAACATTTTTTTTTTTTTTTTTACTCACTTGGCCACAGACTGGATAACTTTAGAAGATGTATCCTTAATATTAGTGAAAAATCGCTCCGTTCCACCCCTCAGAATATCAAAGAACCCTCCATAAGTCTGGTCACATTCCGCAACGGTCAGGCCTAGAGTAGTTGAATAAAAACAACTGTACTATAAGTTACATTCAAGAATGGCCTCCAAACTGAAGTAAACCTACAAAGCTGTTAAGCGAAAGCATATACAGGCTAAGCTTTGCTATAAGACCCTCAGTTCTAATGATCTCCTTAACCACAAACTATACAAAAAAAATGACACCTGTGTGTTAAAGATCTACTAGTAAATCACTTAAATAGTTTAATTGACTGTTTGTATTTAAGAGAGAGCAGAGCACAA